>NC_090444.1:229282312-229591756 GCF_031143425.1 Pleurodeles waltl | reverse complement strand
TGACCCTTACGATATATATATATCATGTGGACATTTTAAAACCTTGTTTGACCAACTTGTGAAATCCACTTAGTATGTCAGTGTCTCTAAGATCCCCTTGTCTTCTCTCACTGCATGCCTGGTATATAGTTACATATTTATTGCAAATTATGCATTTATAAGCAGTAGTCAACCAAGTAAACTAGGGATGGCTATAGTTAAAAACTAAAATGTAAATGCCATCTTCATTATCAGTGAGGCAAAGTATATCAAATATTTATTTAACTTTTTAGTTTGGACATTTGCAATGTTGAATTTACATATAGGTAGTTAAATGTAAAATCAGTGGTATCTATGTATACATCTTTTATTCTGTGGGTTATGTTATCACCAGTGCATCAAAGGTCATTGTGCTTGGTTGTTTCCTGGAATGCAGCAGTGATTGGAATCCCTAGTCCTGCATGTGGTGTGCATAGTGTCTTTAGAGTGGGAATCACTTACTGTAAGTAAACGACATTAATTTATACTCACTTTATATACAATGTACCTTCATAGTATTGTGTCAGTATTAGCTTCCTTATTCTCTCAGTAATATTTTCAGTCTGATTATTGAGACTGCTAGTATCATGACTTCCCCGGGTCAAGTGTCATTGCTTATCTAAGTCTGGCAGGGTTGATTGGATTTCACACGAATTGACTAGACTATAATTGTATTAGCCCTGATGTGGGTTGTCACCTGCTCCACTGTTGCGGTCAGTGCCTTTACTTCTTACTTGATGTAGATGATGCATCGATCTTAAAAAAAATAAAAAAATAAAAATCAGATGAAAACTGCCACTTCCCATCAGTGTTAATATACCACACGGCTGAAGGCCCAAGTCCACCTGAGGGATCATTGTGCCAGGTGTGGAGTCGGCTCATAATTTTGAACTAAAACAGAGAACTTCTTTTTAATGGAATTATAGTTCTTGGTCACCTGCATGAATATGCTGATGGTGTGGCCTAGTGCAAAGAACTTTAGGTATAATGGACGAGCTGTGACTGAAGGGACCTCTTCTAGCAGTATATGAGGCATAGTATTTTCTAAAGATTATTTTTATAGGAGCCTATGATGTATAGGATTTTATTCCAAATACAGAAGACAGACTTTGGACCTTATTATGATTTTGGCGGATAGAAAAGGCCATTTGCCGAAATCCCGACGGGGAGGTTGCCACCATTGCGGCTGCCTCCCCGCCGGGCCCATTACATGGTTCCCGCTAGGTCAGAGGGCGGAAACCTCAGTTTCCACCTGGTGGCCCAGCAGGAAACAGCCTACAGCATTGTCTCCAGCTCGTAATAGAGCCGG
This sequence comes from Pleurodeles waltl, assembly GCF_031143425.1. Classification (NCBI taxonomy): domain Eukaryota; kingdom Metazoa; phylum Chordata; class Amphibia; order Caudata; family Salamandridae; genus Pleurodeles; species Pleurodeles waltl. The sequence continues at coordinate 229,590,429 of NC_090444.1, read as the reverse complement.
AGGAAATGCTGTAGTGCGCAGGGTGCACCAGCACCCTAACAATGTTGTGAGGATGCTGGCCATGGGGGACCCTGCAATGCATATGGCAAGTGATGGGGCAGTGCAGGGCCCCCCTGGGGTCTCCTGCACCAGTTCTTCACCAGCCTTTTCATGGCATTGAAACCACCATGAAATCACTGGTGGAGAATGAGGTTGTAATCCCAGGGCCGCACTGCATGCAGCGCTGCCCTCACGGATTAGAACTGCCTGAACCGCCAGCCCGTCGGGACGACTAATCCTGGTGATGCTGGAGGTCCGACCACAGCACGACCGCTACAGTCATAATGTGGCGGTTGGACCGCTACTACAAGTGTGGCGGACTTAAGACTGCCACACTCGTAATGAGGCCCTTTATGTTTGTCTCATTGTTCACTGTGACAATAATTTGACAGTTAACCTTTTGCCACTATTTGTATTTCCCATTCATTTTTGATATGCAATGGTGATGTTTCCTTTGGACGCCAACAGGCATCTTGGATGGCCAATTAGTGTGCCAGGTATGCCAGGAGAAAGACTCAGATTCTTAGAGGTTTACCTTGGTGAGGGCTGAATAAACAACCAATGCCAGATGGAAAGGCTGCACACAGAAACTAGGACATGGGCCTTACAGCAGATTTTCTGCATACAAGGAGATTAAAGAACAATTAATACATGTCCAGTTAATGAACAGGGAAAAGACTAGGCATGCCTTTAAGCAGACTGTGCTCAGTACAGTTCATTCTTTGAAATCAGGATTTAAACTGCAACCGGTGCTACTCCCAGTCTGCGCCACCCTCTGCCCTACTTTATGAGGAGTCAAAACGGCCACTAGACACAATTCCAATCTCACAACTTTAGGAACATTAATCACCAGAATTATCTTGACATTTGTATTTTTGCCTGAAAACTGCTGGAGGAGCAAGGAAGCTCATGTGCTTTTAAACCCATACGTTATTTTTATACTCCGCGCCCACCACCAAAGTCAGCACCAGATGCAGCGGCACCGTTCACACCATCCTTAAAGTAGCCCTGGTAGAGTGTCATAGAGCGGATTAGTGTGCAGTGACGTATAATGGAGTAGAGTGTCGTGGAAGGGCGTAAGGTGGATTGCAGTGTTGTGGAGTGGCATAAAGTTGAGTAGAGTGTTTTAGAGTGGAGTGTCATAGAGTGGTGTGGAGTATAGTGTCGTAGAATAGAGTGGAGTGGAGTTGAGAAGAGTGGAGTGGCATTTATTAATGTGGGGTAGTGTGTTGAATTGTGGACTTGGGGGTAGAGTGTTGTGGAGTGGTATTAAGTGAAGTAGAGTTGTGTAAAATGTAGTGGCATAGAAGGGAGTACAGTGGCATACAGAGGAGTGTTTTAGAGGGGAGTGTGGAGTATCAGGGTGGAGTTGAGTGCTGTAGAGTGGAATAATGTTGTGGAGTGGAGTAGAGCATTGTGGAGTGGCATAGAGTGTTGTGTGATGGAGTGGAGTGGCGTATAGTAGAGTGTTGTGGAGTGGTGTAGAGTGAAGTGGCATAGCATGGTATAGAGTGGAGTGGCATAGAGTGGAGCAGCTTACAGTTGAGTTGATTGGTGTAGAGTGGAGTGGGTTGAAGTAGAGTGTTGAAGAGTGGAGTAGAATGGAGTGGCATGGCATATATTCAAGTAGAGTGGAGTGGAGTAAAGTGGTATAATGGAGTGGCATAGACAGGAGTAGAGTGTTATAGAGTGGAGCAGCTTAGAGTGGAGTGGAGTGGAGTAATGGCGTAGAGTGGCCTAGAGTAGAATGTCTAGAGTAGAGTGGTGTAAATTGGTGTAGTGTCATAGAGTGGAGCGGCGTGGATTAAGTAATGTTGTGAAGTGGAGTGTCTTGAAGTGGAATGGCATAGAGTGGGTTTGAGTGGCGTGGGGTAGTTTGTCAAAGAGTGGAGGGAGATATAGTGGAGTAGCTTAAAGTGGAGTAAAGTGGCATAGAGTGGCACAGTGTGGATTGGAGTGAATTGTGATATGTGTTGACTCGAAGCATGTGTGTGTGTGTGTGTCTGCACGAAACGGACCAACAGTTTCCCTTCATAGGATGACGGACTGCCTGCAGCATTATGCAGCACACATCCACCTTAATCAGGACGCAGACACATATTGAAGCCTTTTAAGCTGCATGCAGGGTATCGCAAATTCTCAATGGTGTCATGGGAATGGTGATATCTCTTTTTTGACGATATACTCAGTCTTGGAGCGGCGCTCATCAACAGAAACTTTACACAATCCATTAGTCCTCCTTGTAAATTGAAGGATGGTTGTATGGTAATGTTCGTCCTAAAATCACCTTGAGACAGATAAAGGGGGTTCCTTAGAATATCTACGAAAGAGATAGAGCTAAAATATGCTGAAAGCATGTACGTTTCCTAACCTGTGCCCAGCGACGCAGAAGAGAAAACAACCACTGCTTGTACTAACAAAAAACCTACTACCTATGGAGATAGGCATATTTTAAGTTGACGTATGAAGAGAACCATTTATGTGCACTTAAAAGGCACCTGCTGTTCAGTCCTTTCCAGAATGTGTAAAAAATAAACCATGCGCTGAAACTTTTTTGCAGCTGCCTAACCTGCCGGTCTGTGAAACCACCTTTGAAACTTGGTTAAATCCAAACTTGAATCCTTCTAAATCCACCCTCCATGGAGAGCAACTTACAGGTTTTTCATGGCTCATGAACGTTTTCGAATACTGTTTTTTTTTTCAGAACTTTGCTCTTTTCATTCTATGCTTTTTCCCCCTTCATCTCCTGGCTTTCTGGGTGGAAGCTGCTAAGAGATGTCTACTCGATTTTTAATATTTAAAAATGTGATCCAGTTAAAACACTTGTTTGGCTACGAGTACTCAGACGAGAGGTTGTGGACCCATGTGTTTAATCTGCACTTAAGAACATACTTTGTAGTGTTTAACTGCCCATGAAAAGATTAAACTCACAACAGAACCAGCAAACGAGAGGAAGAATTCTTTCGTTTATGGCTATAAAGGCAATTTATTTCTTTAATAAATTGTATCACCGTCACCTTCTCACGAACTGCATAACTCACTGACATGTTGTTGTTTTTTATGAGAGACATTGTATGGCTGCAGTCATGAAGAATCAAAGCAGAATCTGTACTGTGAAATTAAACACACCAAAAAGTACTTAGTAGCTAGCTTTTTTGTAGAAAAGATAGTAACATAAGTTTAATGTACAGCGGATTTTTTTTAAATGCTATAGCTCAGAATGTGTAGAAACAGAGAGTCTGCCTTTCTTGAAATGATGTATTGGTACAAAACTACATTATGCTCCACTTTCCTTTGTGCTTATCGATGTTCATTTTAGGAAAAAGGATCATAAGAATAAAATATGTTTAAACTACAGTTGTGATTATGCCCTGTGACCTGCCTTTTACCATGCCTGCTGGCTCTTGCAGCAGACATTAAGAAATAACAACTCAACTTTAATAACTTATTATAGTTGAGCACCTCCATCATTTTCCTACTGTGGGTGACTGGAGACGTCACAATAAAACTTTTATAAAGAAATCATAAAACGACATTTATGCAGGCTCCAGTGCATTATAAAAAATGTCCATTTGTTTTGGGTGCCATAAAACAGTCATTCTGTCACCGTTTCATTTTGTCAGGCGCATCAATATTGGGCCAAGGTTCCAGGCTACAATTCCTGAGCTTCAGAGTCCATCTTTCTTGGAGATGGAAGAGCACAAGGCGACCCTTGTTTGGAAGCCATTGACAGCACTGGAAAACAAAGCGTGTCTTCAGCGAGGTACGGTGTCCTGTGCGCCCCACATTACTTTGATGCTGAATAGGAGAACTTGTTGCGGGTGTCTTGGAGTTAGTCCGTTTTCATTGACTGTCCGCAATCATAGGACTTAGAAAGGCAGGTCGATAACATTGGAGGTCAAGTGGGGACTATGTGAGTGGTTTATTAATGGTATTTTAAAACGGATAAGTAGACCAATTTTAATTAGTTGAGTAGAATAATTTATAATCTGCGTATTTAAGCATGGAAATACGAATATATATATATATATATACATGAAGAATATCCGAAATATGGCGTCTAAGTGTTTTTTTCTACTTTTATTTCCAACAGTGAAGGATTTCCTGAACATGTCTTGTTCAAGTGTGTTGCCGGGTGGAGGAACAAATTTAGAGTATGCTCTGCACTCACTTTTTGAAGTCAACGGGGACGTTATGGTAAGAAAAAAGTGATGTTAAAAAGTCATTGACAAAGCCAGTATGTCTTTTTTTTTTTCCAGAATTGAAAGAGCATTTTCCTTCCAGTTGTGAGTGGGAGTATGGACTTTGGCCATGGGTTTGAATGTGTGGATGAATGAAAGGACAGGATTATGACCGTCCGCTTTTAAAGCACATTGGGACAGTTGCATTGGTTAGTGCATAATAGAATTTAAAGTGAAGGTTTGGGAGTTGCACCGTGCAAGACATTTAGCAAATCAGTGCACTTGAAATCATGTTAGCTCCAATCTGCTACATTCGAATAGGTTAATTCATTACAGTGAAAGACTGGAAACAAACACAATTTTTAAAACGGATTCTGGTTTCAGATTTTAAATTGTGTTAACGAATGTATAGGCAACAGAGACAACCGACAAATGGAAGAGGAAACACTTAAAGATGATGGAATATCTGAGAATACAGATGTGTAAAGTGGATGCCGAACATAATTGTGGCTTGTCTCTTTAAATTATTTTAGCTATATAGTCTATGATGATAACAGTGAGTTTCACCTCATGTTCGAAACAGGTTACAGACAGGCATTAGGAATAATACAATATGACATAGTGCTTTGTCTCTCCTCATACAGCCCAGACCTGCATGGCAAGGTTGCACTCAGGACAGTGCTGGTCTGCTCTGTGCAGCGCCAGGCTGCCTCGCACAGAACTCCCTATTATGGCTCAGAGTAAGCAATAGGAGACATTGATTCTTGATTTAAAAATATGTTATGTTTAGTAAGACATTGTATTGCATGGTGCTTATTAGAAATTGCTTCTAAGAAACATACGCTGCTGACCAGTAGGAACACAATGCAGTGTTGTCCATTATGGCAAAGTGCCGCCTAAAGAAATAGTTTTTTATTTTCCGTTGCATAAAGCTTGAACCTAGAATCAAAAACCAGTCTACCACAGTACAAAGCAACATGGGCCTTTGCAGAGCATCCACTGGGTATAGGGCTGTGGGTACCATTCAGAGCTGATACTAGTACAGGGCCTACGGGGCGCTAGGAAAGTCAAGATTGCGTCAAAGACCCACAAAGCAGATGTAAAGGTTTGAGCATGAAAATGGCAAGAGAAACTGGGGGTTCAGAGTTCCTATGCAGACTGGAGTAGATATTTCAAGAATAGGAGCGTTTTAAGCTGTTTGCGGGGTTGTACTAAGGAGGCGAAAGTCTAATGAGTAGGAGGAAATGGTTCCAGTCACTGGCGGCCCTCGCGGGGCATCACAGTGGTGCCAGCGCGCCGTCTAGTTGGTACCACACCTTCTAGATCGGGGATGTGCTCGGTGAATACAAGCTGACCTGTGTCATTATTTTTCCTCTCTAAATGTCTTTTGACAAGTCTGACCGCTGCTGATTGCACTGTCCTGGTCCAAAGTCTTTTGCTGTTTTCTCACAGTGTTACTGTTAGTTCCTTAGCAGTTAGATGCTCGCATATGCATCTGGAAGGCCATTTCCGCCCTCTCAGCCAGTGGGCTGTTTAACCCTTGATCGCCTACAAAGAAAAAAGTCAGAAAGCCAGGACCTAAATTCGATTTTACATTTCAGAACTCTGCGCTCCGCAGCCAACAGCATGTTGCATTGTGAGGCTTGTAGTTTTGCAGTACTTTACATGCTTGGCTGAGACTCCAGGATGCAAAGTACTGTTTGCTAATGCTAGAACCAGAATTGGCTGAAATTGTCATACATTACTTTGACCATACACTTAAACACGAAGGAGGAAACCTTTACGCCACCTTGTAAATTCAGGAAACCGATAGATAGATACACATCCTTCATCACTACAGCTGCCGCCAGAGATATATGAAAGACAACTATACATACTGTTAAAAAAAATAGGATTAGAATAATGCCTCACGATTCCCTAAAAAGTCCTGGGAAAGACAATATCACAGAAAGTTGTTAAAACGAGCAATAAAATAAGCTTGGTGCACCCCCTCGAGATCATCTTTCGTCTAAAGTAAAAAAGAAATTGAACTCTGTGGTCTGCGTCACGATACTCAGCGGAATTATCAATTTGGTAAAAAACAATTAAAAAGAACTGGTCTATTGTTTAACCTCTCAGACAACTCGAAGCTCTTCGCCTTAAGAAGGATCAGAAATATTAGAGATAATTTGGTTCGTTCCGACACAACCAAAAGACCCATGAAACATCAGTACAAGAAGTCTTCTGGGACTTCCCATAGAGAAGGGTCACCGCAGATGCGGACAGCGCTGCATTGAAGGTGATGAAATCATGTATAATACCAGTTTCATAAAAAGCATTCAGAATTTACCAGCTGCAATACGAGAAATGTGGTTTACTGTGCCATGTGTCTGTGCGGCAAAGCGTACACTGGAAAAAACAATCAAGAGATTAAAAAGAGGATTGCAAAACATACATCGAGAATAATATATAAAACTCTCACTGCACCAGTGGTAGGACATTTCCTGGAAAGGATTCACACTGCCTCAGATCCTAAATAGACTGTGCCCAGACATGTCAGAAACAATAGTAATGTGGAGGCAATACTCTTGAGACTGGAAGCCAATGATTTTACCCTGAAAGACAACTGAAACTGGACTGAACGAATTGTCTGAAATAGGAAATATATTCTCATAAACTCCGCCACTGTCATGTAAAAACAGCAGAGTTCCTCGGAATCCAAACGGTTCCCCGGCAATCTTCCTGGATGTAGCAAACCACAAAAGGCCAAGCATTATTCCAGTAGGCAACAATTAATTATGAAGTTACAGTAGAGTACTGTAGGCAACAATTAATAATGAAGCTACTTTTCTGGTAGAGAAATGTCCCAGCCGGCATCTCCCTGACCTTTGCCCTTATGCAAGATGACACCCTAGTTACCATAGAAAATGTGTGTACCTCCCAACTAAGTGCAAGAAGGGAGCCTAAAGGAGAGACAGTGGGGAAAATGTTTGCAACTTGTATCCCATTAATAAACACAGCAGAAAGCACTCACTGGTCAGGCAGGATTATTGAGGAAGGAGGCAAACAATTTGGGGATGACCCTGTCAAAAAGCCAGGTCCAACAAGCATCCAAATACAGAAGTAAAGACAGCACCGCATACTGGCGCAGTACATGCATTGCACCACTTTGTAACCCTTTATGCTACATTGTGCTTGCGCCAGGCATAATGTATGCAAAAGGGGCATTCCTCCATTAGTGGGGCAGAAAAAATGGCACAAAGAAATCTAAGACATTTCTTTGCGTCATTTTTTTGGGCACTTTTAACGCCTGCTCTGAGCAGACGTTACAAGGAGGCTCCCATTGGTTACAATGGGCCTCTGGGTGCTTTGCAGGATTAGCATCAACATTTTTTACGCTAATCCTGCAAAGCGCCGAACTAGCAGAAAAAAATCTGACGCTAGTTCCCTAACTAACACCATGGTGTGCTGTTTAATAAATACGGCACATACATTGTGGCGTTGGGGGGGGCGCTAAGGGGAGCAAGAAAAGTGGTGCTGCACTATGTGCAGCGCCACTTTTCATAAATATGCTCCTTTTTTTTTTTTTTTTTACTGTACTATAAAATTAGCATGCATGTTTATGTTTGTTTTTCTTGCACCAAAATGTATCAATTCTTTATTGGGCAACTTTAAGTTATGAATAATGTTTGTTTAATATACTCGGTCTCCAACCTGATCTGTGTTATGTGTTGTTGACTATTTTAATACAAAATGCAAAGTATTTTCCCAATAACGTAAAGCATATGTACAATCTCATTTAATGCTTTATGTACTTGAGTAACTTCAGTGATGGATGGCTAGTGGTGGCTCTTTTTATATAGGGTATTTATATTGATACCCCCCACATCCCCTCCATGAAACCTTAATTGGATCAAACCTGTTTTTTAAAAACATTTTGCAGAGTAGCCAATTCCCATTGCAAAAACTGCTTTGCTTTTTTACAAGTATTTTTTTGTACAGGTACACTCTTATTATGTAGGAAAACAAGCATTGGTAATGTGGATCCTTTTTTTCTTGTGTAGTGGATAGTTTTATACCGCGCTTCACAGCACAATAGAGGTACAACATGGACAACAGGAGTGCTGCAGCACGACCTTCCATAACACAGAAATAAATTAAGGATGTGGCAGTATCAGAAAGAACATTACACTGTTCTCTCACACATACAGGGCAGGTACAACACAGGTAGCTAACTCACTAAAGAGTGAGTGAGAGGCATTCAACAATTGTAAGTTTTCCTTTAAAAGACATAAACATTCAAGTAGTACAAAACTCCTGAAAGAAACAGCCAAACGTTTTGGGATTACCATACATTTATGTACTGATAAAGAATGATAAGTGGTCTTCTATCTAGTGTGGTATGCCTCATCAGTGGGTCCCATATCTTTCACTGTGAAGCATTCAAGAGTACTAATGTTCACTGGTCTTACCATCTTATAGCTATTGGTTGCCTAGTTTAGGTGAGGTTATGTCACTAATGTCAGCATTATGTTCTCCCTGTTTTAAACTGTCAGACCAATATTAAAATGGTGTGTGAGTGAGTTAAAATGTTTTTACTTGTGCATCCATACCACAACATTAAAAACAAGAAAGCTGAATCTTTTCCATCGACATTTTTCAGTGCTCAAATATTGCCCCGTGGGGTCAGCCATCTTCCCTAGGAATATAGGGATTCTCACATCAAATATTGTTAATTACAACATTGGAATGTTCGGATCTCCATTGCAGACAATGGAGTGCTCTGGGCTTTTACTAGCCGGTAAAAGCCCGGAGCCAACATTCCAATGTTCTCTTTGTTCACAGCAGCAGCTGTGAACAAAGCCTCACGGAGCCCAAGGGTATTTTAATCCCCTCGGGCTTCGGGAGGAATTTGTTTTATTTGATAAAACATTCTACCCACAGGGGCAGAATGTTCTAATAGCCTTAGAACCCGCCATAGCCTTCGGCTCGGGCCTTTAACGCGGGAGCGGGCCTTTAATCGCCGGTAGAGCCCGCTACGGCGGGTTCTAGGGCTATAGTACTGAAAACGCCTTGTGATGTACTGTTGGCAAGGCTGTCAAAACATGCAGCATGTTTCACAGGGCAAAGCACTGTAATCTTAGCCTGCGCTATGAAACAGCGCGTATCCACTCTCTTTAAAGCCACTCTGACAGCTGACTCTGGGCAGTAGGTGTGCATAGCCTTGAGACTGCAAACCACACCTCCACCACCAAAGAATCTCCTGCCTCATTACTAGCGCCAATATGGCAATGATTGTGAAGAAGTGAGGGCCGGGTCCCATAATTCTCAGTGGCCACCTCTGTGTAGCATCCTGTCCGGAAAAGCAGCACCATGGAGGCTGTGGAGAACAGCTGTTAGCTTAGCCTGGACCGCTTACCATGATGCAGGAGCTGCTGACCTCCACTTAATAGCTGAAGTATGAACTTTTACATAAAAAGTGTGTTTAGAATTGTTTCACCTTACCATCTAAGTTTATATCCCTGCTCTGAGTGGCCTTTATTAAAATTAGTGAACCACACCCTTTCTGCTGTGACAATGTTGTTAATGACCGAAGAGGCAAGTCATTTGTATTGTTTCTCCTCTATAAACATTTGTTTTATAGATGGAGCAACATTATGATCTATAAAACGAAACACAATAGGGATTGTCATAGTATGCACACTGAACTGAATTATTTTAAGGGGCTCCGAAATGTGATGACCAAGGAAAAGGAGGCAGCAATCTAAGCCTTGGTGCTGCAATTGTTTAACATGTTGATGGCTGCCACCAATCAGTTTCGGAGCAAAGCCTGAGAAAGCTTGGCTCTGTGCCTTTTTCTCTTTTGCAGTTTTAAAGTTCCACTTTCTTGGGTAAGTGACTGTTGGTGGTGTGATTGCTATAAGCGATGGTGAGATTTTCTACCAGATAGGAGTAGGGCTTGGTTAATATCCTGTTGTGTGTGATGCAGCAGTATTTAAAAATGATTCTGGCGTAACATGATTTGTGTTAGGTTGATGTAACCAGAATTGCAGTGTGCAATATCTTGGAGGGCACTCTTGAAAAGGAAATTATATGCCTGTGAGTAGATGTGTACCTTACAGGTGTGTCAAGACCAATACTTTGAAGTAACTTGGAAATTAGATTGTGAGGGAGAGGGTTGTACTTGTTCAGAATGCTCTTGAGGCATGCTGCCTGGGATGCCCTTTTGAATGTGTGTCTTGACTTATAGGTCACTCTTGATATAAAAGTTTTGTGGCTTGCATAAGTGATCTATTGGTAAGAGAAGCCTTTAATGTTCATGCATTGGTGAAGCTGCTATTATCCATGAATAGAACTGCTTTACACTACCTTGTGTAAGATTTAAGATCTCTCACTTAGAAAGTCCAGTATAATCAGGGCAAGCTACAATTTGTCCCTCTGGTTCAAGTTTGAACTTTGTTCTACCCTGTGCCCCTTGAGTATAGTACTTAGCATTGCAAAGGGCAAATAACATGCTGTAACAGTCTATTATTTATGCACCCCTATCATAATTTAGTTTAGTAATCTCTTTTTGTAAAATTAACAGTGGTTTATGGTTGTTGTGCCCAGGGGCGTGGCCAAGGTTCCAGCGATGGCGCACGTCTGACTCCGTTGCTCCGGAGGGGCCGATGGCATAAAATGCTGTAAATAGAGCCAGCCCGGGCCAACCAACGCCAAATCCTGGGCGCTGTGCTGGGGGCCGGCCCTGGATGCTGCCGGGCCCCCGCTGTGGATTTGGAGACCGCGGAAGAGAGCACCGGGCCTGACTGACGGGGGAGGAGGCAGGCGGCCCCTCCCCTCGCCTGAAGCCGCAGCCTCACGTTAAGCCGTGGGCCGCCGCAGAGATAGAGCGGACGGCCCGAGGGCAGCGGGGGACCTTGCCCGGGTCTCCCTGCTGCAGAAGGGTAGCCGGCGGGGGCCCGCGGGCCCTGGGGGGGCTCCGCCCCGAGAAGAACAGCTGTTGTGAAGCCGGAGAGGCGGGCGCGGCCCTGAATAGCGCTGGGGCCGGCCCGCGAACGGAGTGGAACGCCTAGCCCGGGCGGGTAGCGGCAGAGAAGGATTGGCGGCGCTGCCCCCGTGTTGGGAGGGGGCCGTCTGACACACCAATAGCGAGGGGCAGGTGGCCCCAAGAACAAAAAGAGCGCCAGTGGTCCCTGTTGTTTGGGGACCTCCGTGGGCCCCCTCCGGGCCCCCAAAGGACTGAGGGTGGCCAGTGCAGGAGGTGGGGACTTGGCCCAGCCTGGGACAGGAGCTGGCCCATGACAGCACAGTGCAGTAATTACTGAAGGCCGGACTGGAAGCGAGGGGAGACCGCCCCCCTGGTGAGCGTGAGCTGGAGCAGAAGTGAAATAGCAAGTGGAGCTAGCGATCGAGGAAGCACACCCCACAAAGGAACAAAGGATTGACTGCCTGGCGGGGGAAGACCATTGTGTGCCCTGGGTGCCTTGGAACACCGAAGAACCCTGAGTGAGTACACAGTGGATAGGCGCCTGGAGAAACTGGGCCTGTGGTGGTGGAGTACGCCCAGAGGTGATTCTCTCGTCATAGAGGAAGCACTGAAGAGGGAGTAGCTACCTCGTGAGGGGTGGTGACCGAGCTGCGGCGCAACTCTGGGCCTGAGTGGTGGAGCGTGGCCCTGGATGCGCAACAAGTGAAGGAACGGGTGTGCCGACCGGGGCTGAAGTGAGTGGCCGTCGGCCACGGACCGACAACGTGGATCCCCCCAGTCCCGTAACTGGAAACTGGGGATAGCTGGTGGGGCGCCTGGGGCACGGCTTGGCTGCCCGGGAGCCGCGGTGAGACCCGTGGCGACCAGTGTGTGGGGACACGGAAGGAGATGAGCATACAATAACACTCGGGGCGCTTTCTGGGCCTCTGGGGTGCGACCCCTTGCTCGACCGATGCCCCCCAAGGGCCGACACAAGAGCAGAACCATGGACCCTGCGGCGCCGCCGAGGATCAAAGAGACGGACCTGCAGGACCAGTCACAAGTCAAAATCCAAGACACCCTAGACAAGATACTCGGGGCGATAGAAGACACAAAGACAACATTGCAGCGCAACATCAATCAAGTTGCGGTTGAGGTGGGTCTTCTGGGAGCAGATCACCATAAACTGGTAGACATAGTCAAAGAAACGGAATCCGCATTGGCGGATATCGTGCCAAAGCAGAAAGACGTGGCGCCGAGGTGACATCCCTTGTGAACAGAGTTACACGACTTGAACAAAGAGCCGAGGATGCGGAGGGGAGAAACAGGAGGAACAACGTGCGTGTGGTGGGCCTCCCCGAGGGGGCCGAGGGAGCGAACATGGTTGAATTTCTGGAGAGATGGTTGAGTGAGGTGGTCGCGCCTGGGTGCCTGACCCCCTTCTACACGCTGGAGCGTGCGCACCGGGTGCTGTCAAGACCTCTTGCCCCTGGCAGACCTCCCCGCGCTGTGATTGCCAAACTTCTGCACTACAGGGATAGAGACACCCTCTTGCAGAAGGCCAGAGAGATGGGACCGTTTAAAGTAGCGAATGGTGAGGTGACGCTATACCCGGACTTCACACTGGACGTCCAGAACAAGCGAGCTTCATTCTTGGCAGTTAAAAGGGCCCTATGTGACGAAGGGATCCAGGATTTGCTGCTTTATCCAGCCAGGTTAAGAGTGATGATGGAGGGGAAGACCACTTTTCTCCACTCCCCGGAGGAGGCACAGGAGTTGCTCGAAAGGCACGGATCCCAAACGGTGCGACCCGCACGAGAGGACCCGGCTGGGAGCAAGGCTCGCCGGCCCCGAGGGGACGGAGACCCAGGGATCGACCGCGACTGGCGCCAACACAAACACAGAAAGAGAGGGGCAGGAGGGCGGCCCTTGAGGCGGCAGCCTGTGTGGGCGGAGAGGTGTCCCCCCCAGGAGGGCTCTGAGGGGGAGTCAGACGACACACTGGTGTCCTCTGCCGGGGACTCGGGGTGCTCGGCCCGGGCCCCGAGGGTGACCCCGCAAACGGGCGACAAACTTGGTTAATTTAGGACTGCAGGAGAGCACGGGACATGGCACAACGAGTGAACAAGTGGCCCCTCCGGACCTGGCCACCCCCCCTGACTAGAATCTCGCCTGTCCGACCAGGCTGGCGAGTGCTGCAGTTATGCGTTGAACAAGTTGCACTGTTGCACAGTTTTCTGGGCAACCTACAGTTACGGAGGCGCCTTGGGGAATGGGAGTTGGGGTATACATTTACAAGTTAAGATGGCAAAGTGGGTGGGGAAGTCCGACCATGGAAAGGTTCTGAACATGCGAAGGGGCCAGTCCGAGTCCTGGGCGCGCCAGGTACATTTTTACCAGACTGAACGACTAAGATGGCAGACTACAATTTCTTAACCTGGAATGTCAGGGGGATGGGCACGCCGGCTAAAAGACATAGAATTCTCTCCTACTTAAAAAGAAGGGGCGTACAGGTGGCAATGCTACAGGAGACCTATCTGGTACCAGGGGAGGGAGAGAAACTGAGACGTAGGTGGAGGGGGCAGGTGTTTGCCACGGAGTACTCGGCTTATGCAAGAGGGTTGATATGGGTCAGAGCAGGGGTCCCCCTAACGATTGACTCTTCCAACATAGACCTGGAGGGCAGATTTGTGATACTGGAGGGGAGGCTGCACGGTACCCCGTTGGTCTTGTGTTGCATTTATGCCCCTAATCAGGACCAGGTCTCCTTCATGGCAGGTTTATCGAGCCACCTTACCCGCCAGCACACTGGAGAATTACTAATAGGAGGGGAGTTCAATACAGTACTAGACATAAACACGGACAGGTCAACCCCGCCACTACAGGGGGCGGTGTCCACTAAGACAGCCCAAAGACTAGGTGAGTGGTTGAGCACTTGGGGGTTGGTGGATGCCTGGCGAGAGCAACACCCAGATGTTAGAGACTACTCGTTTTACTCGGGCCTCCACCGGGTGCACACCAGAATTGACAGGGTAGTTTGTACGGCGGGTCTGGCCCGCGGTGTGACCCACTCTGAATATCTTGCCCGCATTCTATCGGACCATAATCCCCTGTTGTTGTCACTGGGGGTGTCGGATGACAGGCCTCCCATACCGTTGTGGAGACTGACCCCTGCGGCACTTGAAGATCAGGCGTACAGGGATGCCCTGCGTTGCCACCTGGTAGAATACATTGAGACCAATAGTGGATCTACCCCTTCTAGGGCCACGGAATGGGAGACACTCAAGTTGGCGACAAGGGGCTTCTGTCTGGGGCAGTCGGTGGGGGTGAGGCACACACTTGAGAGGGAACTGACCGCCCTGGAGAAGGACATACATGAAGGGGAATTGAGACAGGGACTGGTAGCTCAAGACAATGAGAAATCTTACCAAGCCTGTAGAGAACATTCCCGTATTGAGGAGCGGCTTAGGTGTCACAGCATGCAAAAATATTTGGCTTCCCTACAATCAGAGGAGGGTAGATCGGGGAGACTGCTTGCATGGCTGGTGCGCCCGAGCCGAGACAGCGAGCCCATCACAAGCGTACTGGACATGAAGGGGACTTCGTAGACTCAGACCGGGCCCCCTAAATGATCCATTTAGGGATTATTATACATATCTGTATGGGAGGCCTGGTAACTTGGAGATGGAGGCCTTTGATAACTTCCTAGACCAAATCCCACTGCCGATACTGAATCCAGAAGGGAAGGACGGTCTGGGGGGATCAGTGACAGCGGAGGAGATAAGAGAGGCCATAGCACAATTGGCCCCTGGGAAGACCCCTGGTACAGACGGACTTCCCATGGATTTTTTACAAAAAATATAAACCATTACTGGTTCCCCAGCTGGTGAAGATATACGCGGAGGCACTGCGTCGTGAAGAGCTGCCGTGCACATTACGGGAGGCCTTGGTGGTGCCGCTCCCCAAGACAAACTGGGAAGCATCTGTGACTGACTTCCGTCCATTGTCGATGCTAAATAGTGACTTTAAGATCCTTAGTAAGGTCATGGCTAGCCGATTGCTTCCCCTCATGCCCACACTAGTACACGCTGACCAGAATCTTTACTACTTGCACATGCCTGGCGAGTTGGAGCCACCGGCTGGGGTCTTGTTGGCAGTGGACTTCGAGAAGGCTTTCGACTCGATTAGATGGGACTACCAAAGGGCCGTGATGTTAAGAATGGGACTCGGGGAGAGTTGGGTTAAATGGGTGGACCAGTTGTATTCGTCCCCACTAGCAAGAGTGAAAACGGGCAGAACAATTTCTAGTGCATACCCAGTATTTCGGGGAACTAGACAGGGGTGCCCCCTGTCCCCACTGTTATTTGCCCTGGCAATTGAGCCCCTAGCGGCCCAGCTGCTAAGGGAGGGTGTGGGTAGAGGGATCGAATGGGGACCAACTGAGCACATTGTCTCTCTATACGCCGACGATATATTAATTTATCTGAGGGATGGGACGGACGGACTCCCATGGGCTCTGGGGATCTTGGAGGACTTCGGGGTGGTGTTGGGGCTTCGCCTAAACAGCGGCAAAACATTTGTGTTCCCCATGCTGCCCAGCTGCGTGCGCCCCGAAGCATGCCCATTGTACGTGAACTGGGCCCCACAGACCTTCAGATATTTGGGCATTCAAATATTCCATGAGCTGAGTGATCTCCGGGATGGTAACCTCGGTAGGACACTCCGCTCCCTGCGGTCCTCGGTTGGGTTCTGGCGCTCATTGAAATTAACAATAATGGCCAGAGTGGCGCTGTCCAAAATGATTATGCTTCCTCGCCTCCTTTATTACTTCGCTAACCTACCACTACTGATCCCCCCGGCGTGGTTTCGCGAATTGAACATTTTGCTCAGGGAGCTAATATGGGATGACGGACGTAGACGCACAGCACTGACGACCATCTGCAGACCGACCCACATGGATGGGCTGGGTGCCCCTGACTTTGAGGCATATTACCTCGCATCCCAATTACAGTGGGTGGCTGGTTGGCTGGTGGGCAGGGGACGTTCGGACCTGTGCACCGCCCACGATGTAATTGACACAGCTCGGATTGTAGCGCGTATGGCAGACAGGAAGATTGTCCCATTAGGGGTCAACATAATGTATAGTGTTGCAATGACATGCTGGAAAAGGTGCGCGAGAAGGGTCGGAGTGGGCCCACCATACTCCCCAGCTTTGCCGTTATCGGTCCTTGCTCCGGACCCGAGAGGAAAGGAGGCGGGGGGTATGGGGCTGGGTCCTTGGATAAGAGCAGGAGTAGAGACAATTGGGGGGCTCTTCGGTGAGGGGGTGCTGAAGAGTTTCACTGACCTAACAAGTGGAGGTGTTCCTCGGGGACAGTTTTTACTCTATAGGAAGCTAGTGCATAACCTGAAGGACCACTGGGACACAATTAACGCGGAACCCACAATCCACAGGGTGTTGCACCTCCTGTTGACGTCAGGAGAGGAACCTCACTTGATCACTAAAATATACCGGGCCCAGATTGAGGCCGCGCTAGACCACCTGCATTCCTTGAGAGAAAGATGGAGAACACAGTCGGGCGGGACTTATCTGAGGTAGAATGGAGCAGAACTCTGGCTTATCCCCGAATGATATCACGTAACACGCGGTTAAGATACATTCAATACAATTATTTACATAGGACGTACCTCACCCTACACCGATTGTTCCGCATATATGGGGGGACCCCTAGGACATGCCCCAGATGTGGGGGTGGGGAAGCGGACTTTGACCTCATGGTGTGGGGATGCCCGGTACTCCAGATTGGTAGGAGGGGGATGATGACGATACTGTCAGTATTATGTGGGATGGAACTGCTGCCCACCCCTGCTCTATGCTTACTGGGCCTCAAGACGGAGGCACTGCAGGGGAAGGTTAGGGGTCGTTTCCTGGACCTGCCCCTGCCCCTTTACAAAAGACTGATCACGAGGGGTTGGAAGGCCTCTAGCCACCCCTCACTGACTGAGTGGAAAGGCGACGTTGTGAGATGGACTAGGGCTGAACTGCAGGTCCTGAAGGCTGAGGAAGCCAGGGGCGTCCGCCAGACCCCCATTGCTTCAGACTGGGAGGATTTAGTGATGAGCTGGGATAACCTAATGAAGAGACCGATAGGCCCAGAGATAGCAGTAGGAGTCGATTAACTCACTCAACTGGGTTGGCCCATGGGGAGGGCTCCCAAAGTTGAGGCCGGGATATTGATGAAAACATCAGTAGGCTACACCAAGCGATATAGTGAAGTAGCGGGCGAGACACAAGTTGCTAAATCATTGTTGGTGAGGGGCAGAGCCGGTTGCTGTCCGTCCCCGTGCACTGATGCGCCCTCGGAGTGACCCTCATTACCAGCCGCAAGACCCACCCACACAATGCCATTAAGTTGATTTTTTTTTTCTTTTTTTCTTTTTTATTAGTTTATAGGTTAGAGTGGATTTAAGACTGTTATATGGTCACACAAGTTAAATGGTAACACAGAACCGCAAGAAGCATAACCCATTAATGCAAGGATGTTAGGATACTAGTTTCAATGATTAATAAGTGCATAGGGTCTGATAGCAGTACCAAGAAGGTGTGGAACAAAGTACGTGTAATGCATAACACAAATGCGGATTATCTGATTGATATGTATGATAAAGTATATGATGTTACCACAAATGGAACTGCAAATGTAAGACAGCGAAGTGTTAATAAAAATACATAAAAAAAAAAAAATGGTTGTTGTGCCTTGAGTTATGTCAATATCTATGTATTTTTCCCTGCATTGCACATCTTATTGTAATATTCTTCAACAAACGTTGGGACTCCTCAAAACCTCATAACACCAGGGTAACTACTTCAATAACCTCCTAATTCTCCCATGACCTGCAAAGCTTGTATTATAGCTGACTTGTTCAAATGTAATTTATTTAGGTATCATCATACTCTTTAGTTATCAAATTGTTTTGTATCAGTAGTCAGTGATTTACTTCCTCTGCTTATTTTGTTTTTTTTATACCCTTCTTCCAGAGAATCATAGATTCCATTTTTTACACTTTGCATAATTTATAAACATTATAATTAATTTTTAAAGATGATATACAAGCAGCATTATTTCCATTACAGTGAGCCTGTCGTTTCACACCTTATTGCCGCTTGAATGTTTGTTATGTGAAACAATCATACCATTTCACTAGAATCTGCCATAATGTGCATAATTCTTTCCGTGATCTCTTCCTGTTCTTTCCCATACTTACTTCCATTTTAACTAATGGTGCAATAATCTTAGAACTCATGAAACTTGGTCATCCAGATTGTCACTACTTCAAATAACATTTAATAAATAACAATAGTCTTGTTTGTCTTTAGTTCATCCATTTATCCCAAGTTCAGTCAATCTTTCCACCAGCATTCTTAGTGGGGTAATGTTATTTGCTGCATTTCCTGCTCCAAATTATCTATACAGTATCTGGCAGACTTGAAATCGCTAAGTCGCTAATCGGGATTTCTAAAAAAAAAATTAGATCTCATTGTTTGACTTTATGGTTAATTTGTTTTCGCTAACTCTTATTTTTGATATTTCTTGCCATCTGTCCTACATTCATTTTCATCAAATTAAATATATTAGCAGGTTCACATACAACAACATTTTCACTAAAAGTTGATGACCCTTTAATGGAAGTGAGATGTATTTGCCCTTAATGCTTAATGCTGAAACGTTGACATCCAAATCAAACAATGCATCCTAATGAACACTACAGTTGGAAGAGATAAAACCAGATATACATGGTCCATGGTATGTGAAATAACAGCTGTTTGAAGAAGAGCTTTGTGACATAAATTAGAACAACTGATGTCCAAATGGAAGAGCACATGAGTTATTGGAATTTTCCTTTGCTAAATACAGTAATTATAATGAGACTGTCTGTATGCTTGGTTGATGTTCTTTATTTTTATTGTAACTAAATGCTTATAAATGTTGTCAAAGTGTATAATGAAATAACTATATGGATACTGTTGAACATTGTTAAATTAATTATGGTACTTTGTATGATTTTGTAAAATGAATTATAAAAGCAGATAACAGTGAATATCTAGCCTATTTTCAACCATTTCAGGTTGTAATAAATAATGAAGTTGGTATCATTTTCATACATAACTGTTTAGAAGATATCTCTGGCTTTAACTTAATGATTCCTGGTAGAATTGGCAGTAATTCGTTGTGCATCAAAGATGCTAATAACTCCAACTGGAGCAAGACAGTCAGTAAGCAGGCCATTCTTGATTAACTGCTTTAGTAAGCATCTTGCCCGACACTTATGATGCAAACTATAAAAGCTGCCCCGGGGTAGGGAATAAATGCCTTCTAACAGGTCCTTATCCTATGAAGAAGACACCAACTTGTTTTTTTTAAAGAAGACACCAACTTAATTAATTGAAACAATAGCAGAGAACCTACAGATACTACCTTTTTTGCATGCTAGTAAATGCATGCTTGTTAGTGGTGCAGTACTCAGACCTCTACAACCTGGTAGACATAGTCACACGTGCATTCACTGAGAGCTATCTGGGCTGGACCTCTTACCCTCCCCTTTCTCATAGCCATTCTGGATAATTGTTCAATGATTAGAGTGGACAGGCATGGTAAGGTTTGTGACATGACTTTGGACAGCTTGTTTCTGGTTCAGGGAGGACCTGCTTGGCAGTTCGGGCTGGACGGTTCCCATGGGTAACAGAGTCAAGACTGATTTGCATATGGCTGGGGCCAAACCGGGATGGCATGATGAGCAAAAGAACGAATGATTAAACTCAGATGTGTGACTGGGTGTGTGTGTTTCAAAAGTTTCATCATTCTGTCCAACATCCTTTTGTGTTGCTTATGTTGCCCTAAGTGGAAAGGTTATGCCCAAAACGTGGGTCCCGTGCTCACTCTGCTACTGGATTCAAGATAGCTTGGCTGACAAAGGGTGATACTCTGAAACCTGTCCTTGCTGCTTGTTTCTGGGCCAGGGAGGACCCAGCCTGGCTGTTCAGGCTGGGCTGTTCCCAAGGGGAACAAGTTTAATACCGATGTGCATGTGGCTGGGTCCAACCTGGTGTGGCATGGTGAGCAAAAGAACGGCTGATTAAACCCAAATCTGTGACTGGGTGTGTGTGTTTCAAATGTTTCATCATTCTGTCCAACATCCTTTTATGCTGTTTAAGCGGGAAGGGTATGCCCAAACGTTGGTCCCGTGCTCACTGTGACACTGGATTTAAGCTAGCCTGACTGATGATGGGTGATAACCTGAAGCCGCTACCAGAATGCTTGTTTCTGGTTCAGGAAGGGCCTGGCCTGGCAGTTTGGGCTGGACTGTTCCCATGCAGAACATGGTCAGAATTGATTTTCATTTGGCTGGGTTCAAACTGGTGTGAGCAAAAGAACAATGGATTAAACCCAGATCTGTGACTGGGGGTGAGTGTTTGAAAAGTTTCACTCCTCCGTCCATCATCCTTTTGTGTTCCATATTAAGGGAGGCCATTCATACTAACATCCCACCTGTGTGCATAGCCTTAATTAGATGTACGAATTGCTGAAGATTTGAGGACATTTGGTCCAAAATGAAGCCAATTAGGTCTGAATGTATTAGCAACATCAAGGCAGTCGTTATTCTGACCAGTTGGATCTTCCTGAGAATCTTACTATTGTAATTTCAGCATGGAGTAGAAGTGATTCACGTCCAGTTTAGTGACCATTACCACTATTTTTTCTCTCATGATGACCATGTTTTTACAGCTTGTTAAGTTGTGGAATAAGTAAACCTCAGAAGTTGTCATTTAGAATCTGTCGGAATGCCATCCGAGCCAGGAGTCTTACGAGAGCACAAAAGTTGATTCACAGATGTATTTTCTGCTGTTATGATCTATGCTTCCATCTCTTTCTGTTCCTAAGAGAGCCGGCAGAGAGGTGCATCTGCCAAACATTCTACAGAGCATGGCAGTGAATAATTTTCAGCAAACACCAAATTTATTTCTCAGTGAGTGTGAATCAGGGCCCCATCACCACCCTCAGCCCATTCCACTCCATGGGACTCAGTGCTGAGTGGCCTTGGGAGCAGCTTTCCATCCTTGTAGCTTTCTAGGCTCTCCTTAGCTGAATATGAGCAGAAGCAAAGGCATCATAACTGTTGCAACAGAGCAGCCTATTTTGCCCTTCTCCTTAAAGGTGTCAGTTATCATGAAGAGTCTGCAAACTAGTCTAAAAAATTGTACCTAAGCAGAGTAATTTCTTTTAGTATTCCCTCTCTTGCATCACCAGCGAGTCTAAAGCATGCCTCCTGCACCACCTCCTCATATGTCTCACTGTGTTTTTACATTGCTCGTAGAGGCTTTGTTTTCCGGAAAATAGTTCTAAAAGCATCACTTATAGACCCCCTGAAGTTTGTGTAGCACAGTTGCCTGTAGGCATCACAGCAGGATGCAGGTACATTGTTTAACCCAGTTCACTGTCAAAACACCGGATTGTGATGAGAAATGGTCTTCCATAGATATTTGAAGTTTGCTAAACAGACAGAGCCCACTAGAAACATCTTCAACCATGTGTGCTATTTATGCAGAGAGAAATAAAATGGGAAGTTGTTCATGGATGGGAGTCTCACCACATCCCAGAACGACTATTATGTTACCTAGTCTGAATTCTCATCTGTCTTGCCACTGGCAGTCAAACCATAGATGAATAAAATTTGACAAACTCGGGGTCTGGAACCCAACTTAAGTATTCTCTTCATTGTGTGATCATTTGCAGACTGTCCCTCAACATCATGTAGAAAGTCTATAGGGAGTATATTTGGAGCAGAGACACAGATGAACAGAATGAGGTCAACATCTAACCACCATCCACCTTGATGTTTTTCCCTTTTTAGTCACCGACAAGGTGGTGATCCTCAAAGAAACTATTAGTTCAACCTCCCCCACCCAGAGTAAAACGAGAACAGCTGCCCTCTCCACCTTCTTTGTAGCCTGAACCTACCAGCATACACCACCCAGCATTTTGTGATCCAAAAGCAGATGGGGTGCAGAATCGAACAGAGCCATCTTTAGGAGCAACCAATAGCTTTCATATTCTCAATAATATATATTTGGAAATAGAGATATTTGATGCATGCTATCCTATGACAGAGCTAGATATTATAAGACAATATTTTAGGATTAACTTAAAAATTTCCCAGAGACTTTAGGTAATTTTCACCTGTAAACACAGGATAGTTAAAACATTTTATTTGAATTGCAAATGGCTTCTTTCACAAAGCAGGACTAAAAGCCTCAATACCCAAATGGATTAACCAAAAAGTAAAGTCTCTGCCCTTCCAAATCAGTGTTAGTCTGCAGTATCTTAAAAGTACCTTTAACTTAGCAACAACAAAAACTCACAATACCAAAAAAGCCTTAAAGTATTGGATTTGGCTTTGCATTGATGGAGTGTTCGTGCCTGGTTCATTTGGACTCTATTACTACTATTTGCTACTGCACAGATGTTAAAGTTTTAGTTCTTTTTTATGTCTTACAGAGTGCCTTGGAAATGCTGCTGTTGAAGAATAAATGTCGATCTAAAAGCCATCCTTTAGCAAATTATCATTATGCTGGTAGGTAACTACAGTTACTTGTGGTTAATCTTCTGTCACACATGAGCCTTGCTGACTGAGACCTTTATTCATTTTTTCAGTAATTGAATTGCTTTGAACATTTTAGTTTGGATATGGGTGTTACTACTTTGATATCCATTCAAAAGGTCTGGAATCTGTGTGTGGTTAGGAGTAAAGAATATGTCACTTGCCTTCTGTATTGCATTTTCTGGTGGATACTGTATCTCACTGAGGATTCCGCACTCACACTCTCCTCTGTATTCTTTGGCGTGGCCTTCTAAGTGTTAGTTAGTTACCATATTAGATTTTTCACACTGTCATAGTTTTCAGTCTACCACTGGTGCCCCATGTCTGAATTGAGTGTGCAGTGATGGTGCATATATAGGGCTCTGCACTGTAGGAGGCTGGCCTGGCCTGTAGTGGGTACCTAAGGTACTTACACCTTATACCAGGTCCAGTTATCCCTTATTAGTGAAATGTAGGCAGTGTTTAGCAGCTTAAGCTGTATAGGGGTAGCTGTAGCAGAGCAGCCAAGGCTGAATTAGTAGACATGCAAAGCTGCTGCAATACCACTATTGTTACACAATACCTATACACAACAAAAGACAATACTTAGGCGGTCATTCTGACCGCGGCGGGCGGCAGTCGCCGCCCGCCAAGCGATTCCCGCCGAAAGACCGCGGCGGTCATTCTGGCTTTCCCACTGGGCCGGCGGGCGACCGCCGAAAGTCCGCCCGCCAGCCCAGCGGGAAACACCCTTCTCACGAGGACGCCGGCTCAGAATGGAGCCGGCGGAGTGGGAAGGTGCGACGGGTGCAGTTGCACCCGTCGCGAATTTCAGTGCCTGCAAAGCAGACACTGAAATTCTTCGTGGGGCCCTCTTACGGGGGCCCCTGCAGTGCCCATGCCATTGGCATGGGCACTGCAGGGGCCCCCAGTGGCCCCGCGGCACCCCCTACCGCCATCCTGTTCCTGGCGGGAGAACCGCCAGGAACCGGATGGCGGTAGGGGGTGTCAGAATCCCCATGGCGGCGGAGCGCGCTCAGCCGCCATGGAGGATTCTCAAGGGCAGCGGGAAGTCGGCGGTACACCGCGACTTTCCGTTTCTGGCCGCGGCTGAACCGCCGCGGTCAGAATGCCCAGCGGTGCACCGCCAGCCTGTTGACGGTGCTACCGCCGACCTCCGCCATGGCGGTAATTACCGCCAGGGTCAGAATGACCCCCTTAGTGTTACCAAACATAAAGGTACTTTATTATAGTGACACAAGACCAAAAATATCTCAGAGGCAATACTCCTACTGGAGGTAAGTATTATACAGAATATATACACTAGTAACCAAAATCAGGTAAGTAAACAGTCATAGAATAGTGCAAACAGTAGAAAATACAATAGATTGCAATAGGCCTAGGGGCAACACAACCCATATACTAAAATAGTGGAATGCGAATGTCTAATTCCCCCCAGGCAGGTTTAGTGTGTAGAGGGGTGCTGGGAGTGTAGGAAAACACCAAAGGTAAGTAAAGTACCCCACCCCAGAGCCCAGGAAAGCAAGAGTAAAATACAGCAAGTTTCCTCAGAACAGACTGCAAGTCGTGATGAAGAATTATGCAAGAACCAAGCAAGACTGCAAGCAACCAAAGATGGATTCCTGGACCTGAAGACCTGTGGAGAAAGGGGACCAAGTCCAGAAGTCAAAGAAGAGTCCACGAAGAACAGGAATGCACCAAAGAAGATAGCTGCAGGTTCCTGCTTGGTGCATGAAATGTCCCACGTCGAGTTGTTGGGTGGAGGCTGTTTGCGTCGCTGGATTCCGCCAACAAGACCTGGTTCACGCAGGTACGTGGTTTGCGTCAAAGAGGAGCAGCCTGGACCCAGGAGGGACCTGGGGGTCTCAACTCGGACTGAGGAGACTGAGGGGGCTCTCAGCACTACAGAGAGCCCTCAGAAGACCAGGCAGCGCCCACAGGAGTCCCAGGGCACGGGGCAAAGGAGTTGCAAAGTGCGGTCGTCACAGCACTATACTGGAGGATCCCACACCGTCGGAGAACAACTCAGAGAGCTGTGCGTTGCAGGATGGAGTACTGGGGACCTGGGCTACGCTGTGAACAAAGAACACTTGGAAGAAGTGCACAGAAGCCCAAGGAGCTGCAGAAGATGTGGTGCACTTGGGTACTGTCGCTGCACGGGGAGGCAAGCTCTTACCTTCTCCAAATTTGGACAGCTGGACCTTTGGACAGTCAGGAGAGGAGTCCCAGAGTACATGTTGTCGTCACAGAAAGGTGCCTGCTGAAGCAGGGAAGTGACTCTGTCACTCCAGGGGAGATTCCTTCAGTTCTTCTGGTGCAGGGTGAAGACAGGCAGTCCTCAGAGCGTGTACACCTTGGAAACTTGCAGTTGCTGGCTGGAGCTGAAGTTGCAGGTCATAGGAGTCTTCCTGGATACTTTGTTGCAGTTATTGCAGTTCCAGCAGTTCCTGGAGCAGTCTGTGGTTGATCCGACGGTCAGAAGCTGAAGCAGAGGTTACAGAGGAGACCCTAAATAGCCCAGAGAGGGGGGTTGGCACCTACCCAGGTATACACGTATCAGGAAGGGTCTCTGACGTCACCTGCTGGCACTGGCCACTCAGAGGTCTCCAGAGGGTTCCCCACACCTTGGAATCCAAGATGGCTAACGCTAGGGACACTCTGGAGGACCTCTGGGCACCACCCCTGGGGTGGTGATGGACAGAGGAGTGGTCACTCCCCTTTCCTTTGTCCCGTTTCGTGCCAGAGCAGGGACTGGAGGTCCCTGAACCGGTGTAGACTGGATTATGCAAGGAGGGCACCGTTTGTGCCCTTCAAAGCATTTCCAGAGGCTCTGGGAGGATACCCCTCCCATTCTGTAACACCTATTTTCAATGGGAGCGGGTGTAACACCCTCTCCTAAAGGAAATGCATTGTTCCGCGTTTAAAACCTGTCTGTGAGGTGGCAGCAGCTGGGGCTTCAGTGGAAACCTCAGAGAGCTGGTTTGGCAGTACTGAGGGTCCATGGTGGAGCCCCCAGGGAGCATGGAATCGGCCCCCAATACCAGATTTGGATTGGGGGTTCAATTACACAATCTTAGACACCTCACATGCCCATATTCGAAGTTATCATTGTGAAGCTACATATATATTTATTTACATATATGTAGTGTACGCTTATAATTGTGCCCCCGCTCTCACGAAGTCGGGGGAATTTGCCCTGGACAACGTTGGGGCACCTTTGCTTGTGCAAGGGTGCCCTCACACACAGTAACTTTGCACCTAGCCTTCAGTAAATGAAGGTTAGACATATAGGTGACTTATAAGTTACCTGGTGCAGTGAAAAATGGCTGTGAAATAGTGTGTGCACTATTTCACTCAGGCTGCAGTGGCATTCCTGATGAAAGGTTTGTATGAGCTCCTTATGGGTAGCAAAAGAAATGCAGCAGCCCATAAGGATCTCATGGAACCCCAATGCCCTGGGTACCTAGGTACCATATACTATGGACTTATAAGGGGTCCAGTGTGCCAATCACATTTGGAATATGGAGTCACTAAACTATAAGAACGAGCATAAGCACTGGAGTTCTGGTGAGCAGAACTTCAGTGACACAGTCAAGCATACTGACAACACACATAGGCCACACACTAGGAGCACTGGGGTCCTGGCTAGCAGGCTAGTAGTCTCCCAGTGAGACAGTAAAAGCTCACTGACAAATAGGTTTCAAACTATGAGCACTGGGGTCCTGACTAGCAGGATCCCAGTGAGACAGTAAAAACAGACTGACAACCACTGACAAACAGGCAAAAAATGCGGGTAACCATGCTAGAAAGAGGCTACTTTCTCACATGCACTACCACTTAAGTAAGTAGGATGAGGTCATTGTGCAGTTCCAAGATGCCACCTACTGTGGCACTGTAGTGATTGCTGGAGAAACCTCTAACTCCAGTCTGGGACCTGGACAAATTCAAAAGATGGGGAATCTGCAGTTCATTTGGTAGCCACCAGAAATAGCATTGCTAAAGGTAAGTAACTCACTCTTTTAGCCTCAAAATGGTGTGTTCAGCTTTGCGAAGTGAAGTTTCAATGCTCCTTTACCATGACTAGATTCCTGCAATCCTTTCTTCAGCTAGTTATCTGGTGAGTATGCTCTGCATGAAGGCATGCTGTAATCTATATTTAAAGATCATAGAATACTTAATGTATCCCTTATTTCAGAGTCATTAGGTATACCAGGACTCAATAGGATTTTAAATAAATACATTCTGTTGCCATGGGGTATGTTTGAGGAGTGTATTTGTCTCCTCCCTCAATGAACCCCTAGTTGTAGGCATGGCATCTAGGGGCGGATTTAATAGCCCCTAGTGCTTCCTTGCGCCACATTAGAGTCATTTTTTTTATGTTACAGTACATTGCGCCACTTTGTAACCCTGTGTTCTACATTCTGCTTGCGCCAGGCATAATGTATGCAAAGGGGATGTTCCCCCATTAGGGGGGGGAGACAAAATGGCTCAAAGACGTCTAAAAGATTTCTCTGTGTCATTTTTTAGGGCATTTTTTACGCCTGCTCAGAGCAGGCACTAAAAAGAGGCACCCCATTATTTAAAATGGGTCTCAGTGGGCTTTGCAGGGTTAGCGTCAACATTTTTTATGCTAATCCTGCAAAGTTCCAGACTAGCATCAAAAATTCATACACTAGTTTCCTAAATACCGCCATGGTGTGCTGTATCTTAGATACAGAGCACACATTGTGGCATTAGGGGGCCGGTAAGGGGCGCAAGAAGAGTGGCGCTGCACTCAGTGCAACATCACTTTTCCTAAATCAGGCTGTTATTGTCTTTCTGGCAATCTTTAGGAACTGGATAAGCTCCAGCAGTTCTGTGTATGCGAGGTTCTGTCGAAGGATGATGCTACTCT
The DNA here is from genome assembly GCF_031143425.1 of Pleurodeles waltl. NCBI lineage: Eukaryota > Metazoa > Chordata > Amphibia > Caudata > Salamandridae > Pleurodeles > Pleurodeles waltl. Next base: position 229,562,711 of record NC_090444.1, on the reverse strand, counting down.
AGTTGCAGATACTTTTTCTGCAGTGAACAGGCTGTGCAACTATTTGTCAAATCGCTCCAGTGTGGTGGCAACTTCCTTCATAGCACTTGAGAGATCCATTTGTTTGCGCTAGTTTTTAGAAATAGGCCTGTTCATTATGTTTTGGATGGCCTGTGCAAGAGACTAAAGTATGAGGGAGGAGTGAGCCACAGCGGTAGCAATGCTTTTGTTTTTTTACTCTGTTTTGAGTATTGGATTTCACTCAGGTTGGCCCTGTGGTAAAAATGACGGGGCTATCTCCTGTAAAGGAGTAGGTGATTGTTTTCATTCTATGTTTTCATAAATAACTTTCATAGTAACATTGACATAGTTTATGTGACTAATCTGTTTGGGCGAATTGAGAGGGTGAACTGAAGCTGTGCTTCCTCTCTTTTGCTACTTAGTTTGTTTTGCAGGTAATCATTTATTTGTGCAGCTGTACTTCAGTGCCTATATGATTCTATAATTGGGTGATTAATCAGTCTTACAAATGGCTTTAATTTTCTATGTTTGTGAAGGTTTGAGATAACTTGATCAAACCAATAATTGTTTAAAAACCCCTAACAGATGTCATGGTAGAGCTACAACAATAGTAAGATGATACAATTAAGCTGTCTTAGTACATTGCTTTGTAGGCAGGAGATATTTTTGTGATCTGTAATAGTGCTGGTTGCATAGGCCTCTTCATATAGAGTATCAGCATAGAAGTTTGGTCAGCAGCATTTTCAGGAAGCAGACTTACCAACTCCTTATAGCATCCTAGACAAGTGAGCTCCCATTTTTTCATGGTAAATTATTTTAATTCACCTGGATACTTGATAGAGTTGCGATACACCTGTTGTATTCTCGGCTGAGATAAACCAGCTTATTCCACCAATAATATTAAAATACATAAACAAAAGGTACGGGGAAATATTAAACATGTGTGACATTTACTAAAGTCATACATGTACAGAGTTCATAAGTTACTGCATCTCTCTGACTTCATCTTTTACTCAGAAGGATTTCTCCACTGTGTATATGACACAGGTACCCTCAGATTTTGCTCTGATGATTGCAGGTGGTGGCAGTAATTACTGCATAAACAATACTAATACCATTTTTCTGAATGCTGATAATTTATACCAAGTCCTCTTGTTTGTATCAAAACCAGAGAGATGTTTTTGTGTGTACTTATGTTTAAAGGTATGTGCCATGGAAGGCCACACCTCTTTCTCTTGACTCGTGCCCTCTCTCATTGTCGTTATTTTGGATAGAACAAGGGATTCAGCTGTTGTCTGTCCCGGCTTGGCAGCTGTCATGAGAAGCCCAACTGTACTTCTCCACCCTAAGCATTGTTGTCTCAGGTTACACAAGTTGTTTGAGCTGAGCGATATTAGGTAGGACCAAATGAATGTTTCATTTTTGCCCTGACCTAGTTCCTTTGGAAGGGCCCCCCTTAATATGTGCAGTGAGTAGCTTGAAGAAAGCACCAATCACCTCCTATGTCCTTAAGGAGGTTCTTGGTACAGGAAGCCAAAGTGCTATCTAGATATTTTTCCAATGAAAGAAACCTACCTCTCCACAACAGAGTTATAGACTTATTAAGGGATACAAAGAATTTCCTGAAACCTAATTTACAGCCATATGAAGGAACACTTTTCCAGTCTAGTACTGATAGGCATTCCAAAAACACTTGCAGCTTGAGGGCCTTGCCAGCGCCTGTAGTCAGTGCATTGCACTCAGGGATGTCTTCATTGCCATGTTAGAGAATAGTTTGCACTAGAAGGAGATTTTGTATCACAAGATGAAAGCCATTCCTGAATCATTTTAGGCTCTGTTTAACAAGACAAAAACACTGTTCAAATTACGGACCATTTTGTCATCACCTACTGGCTTTAGCCACCTCTTGCATTGTGACCTCCTGAAGATTCATTGATACCTTTCAAGAGCCCCTTGAAGTCCACTTGAATTTGAACTACTGAGTGGTCTATTTACATTTGAATCAGATGTTAAGCAAACATGCCCATGAACGTTAGTACCCACCAGCGGTATTCTTCTGAAACACATTAAAATCGGCTTCCAACTAGAGTTTGTTCAGCTCTGTTCATCCTCAAAGAAAGTTACAGCAGAAAGGGCTATTTTAATGGGAACAAACGTTGAACAACAGGTGAAAGAAAACACTGTCTAAAGTCTGCTGAGTATAAAAGGAAAACATTGACCAAAAGATCATTCATGCCACCAACTAAGTAGCTTGGAGAACTTGGGTGAGATGATCCAGTAATACACAACATCATTGCTAGGAAAACCACTTTCCATCTAGAATTGCTCAATTCCTTTTATACAGTCTTGCTCAGACTGAGCACCTCCTTCCTCTAGGAAATACCATTGCAGCCAGTTATCTTAGCTGGCTTTATTAGGTATTGAACAACTTTATAATAGCTTCCAGCATTAACAGGCGTCTGTCAAAGTGGCATTTGATTATGGGCATTAAAAAATTATCTATGGAGCTTGACATTACCTCACAGAATGTATTCTATAGAAAGCAATTAATCTCCATCACGATTCTTAGAAAATAAAATAACCCTAAATATCGTTGTTACACTCTGTCCAGATATGTGTCATCAGAACTCAAGGGGTCGTGTATCTCAGAAGTAGGATTGTGAAGGGGTTGTGGATCTCGAACATAGGATTGCTTAGTTCGAAAATTAAGGGCCTGACTTAAAGTTCAGCAGACAGGTTACTTGGTAACAAATGTAACATATGTCCTGTCTGCTGTATTACAAGTGCCACGGGCTATAATGCACTTGTAATACGGCAGACAGTTTCATCACTTTTGTGACCGTGTATCTGTATCTCATCAGCCAAACACTAAATGAACCCTTGAAAAACATCTGTTTATTGATCAGATGTTCCAGGGACAAGACCTTCTTGGTGTTGGTTTGTAGTAGCCAGTTAATTTCAGTCCGTTTCTCTCGGCCTTTCAGCCGAGAGACATTACTAGAAGATTAGATAAATTCAGGCATTCCGAATTTGAGTATTAACATTAAAAAATCACATACCAGACTCTGAAACCTCTTCAATGTATTTGAACAGGAACACAGGTCAACAGGAAGCAAGCTCCCATCCTACTATTAGTCTTAAAACATCAAAGACTGAAATTTGGCTAAATCAAGGTTGGTGGTCCTTATTATCAGAACTTTTTTCTCCTTATTTGAATCAAAGTAGTGTATCTGTCCTGGTAATATGTTCAGCCATTGATCACTGTCTGGCTGACATTTTGAATTTAAAAATTGCTTATTCAGAATTCTTCTGCAGTTTGATTATTCTATGTCACCTACCCGTATTTTAAAATATTTCCTACATTTATGCTGTATCATCTTCATTCACTCCCACTCTCTGTTCAGAACCATTCAGTCTGCCACATATTAGATCTGATAGAGGCTTCTAGCTGCAAGTTCCGTTGCAGTTCCTATAGAAGCTACCCAGGCGCGCTGTCAGTTCTTTTCTTTCCACTCCAGCAAGCACTGATCTCACGAGAGCTACCCCTTGTTGAATTCTTTTTTTAGATCACCCCTTGTGTGTCAAGGGTTGTCGTCTAGGACGACTGGTTTCGCGCCTCGCAGATCCTGTCATCAAGCGATGTCCGTGATATATCGACACCTCATGTGCTTGTGGTGTCTGGAGTACGCTCACGATCCGAAGTCGTACTCAGAGTGCCGGGTCCTGCATCAGAAGGCTTTGAGGGAGCGGTCCCTAAAGCTGACGGTGGCCTGGAACACAACTCCACACAGGTCGAGGTCTTAGTCAAGAGTAAGGTCCCAGGAACAGTCGCAGAGTATGAATTCATCTTCGTCCCACTCAGAGTCTTCAGGGTGAACTGGTAAGTCGAGCCACAAGAAAAGAATTAAGGGGTCGAAGAGCTCTTGGATTCTCCTCTTCTGTCAGTCGAAGCAACGACGGAGTGTCATCATTCTAGACCTCATTCTTCTGAACCTGCACCTGGGCCAGAAGTCGGAACGACCCCTGTCCAACTGAAATAATTTTATGAGTCCATGCTCCTCAGTTTTGGGCACTCAGACCCTGCAGGAGTGCCTACAGGCCCCACGGGGTTAGATGGGGACCCAACGTGTTCCCTACTGGCAGCTTCTGCCTCAGCGCCAATGGGCTCTCAGGAATCCAGTCCTGAATCCAGACAGGTGCTTGTCATACCACCTTGATCTTCCTCGCGCTGGTCCAGATGCTGACGCTTCTGGTATCATCGCCGACACAGAGCTGAATAGGCGTCGCCTGACTCCGCGGCCAGCAGGAGCGTTTCCTCTTTGTTCAGATCCTGAGCCCTATTCTGGTGGACTAGGTCTTGGGGAAGTATGAGAGGGGTCAATGGACCGTTTAGAATACCAGCCATATGAAGAAAAAATGGACTGGCGTCAGGACTTGGGTGAAGCCAGTGGTCTGGACACATCACCAGATACTGGTATGCTTTTGCCCCCTACCATGGCTATGGTGATGAGGAGGGCAGTTGAGATCTTGGACCTTCTGCTACCCTCAATGGCCGTCGAGACTAATCTCTTGACAGAGGAGCTGCAACCAGGAGCATCCACCTCTGAATCCCTGCTTCGTTCAATGATGCCCTCACAGATGTCCAAACCCAGCACAGGGACGCCTGTGAATAGGACGATTGCCTGCCACCATCGCACCGCACCCGGGGTTCTAAGTTTCCTGGCACAACACCACACCCCACCCCTGAGAGCTTGGTAGTCTAATCTTCTACTTCCCATGGTGCGTTCCCTACCTCCCCCTGGATAGGGAATTCAAGAGGTTGGATTCATTTAGGAAGAAGATGTTTTCTTACACCAACCTTGCATTGCGGTCTGTGAATACTGCATGCCTTTTGGGCCGTTATTCCCACATGCTTTGGGGTACATTTGCGCAAGTGCTGCCACAGGTCCTGGAGGAAGCCTGGGCTGTACTTTCTTAGGCTGTTGCCGACGGGAAAGACACAGCAAAGTTCACAATCTTTTGTGGACTAGGCAATGTCAGTTCGCTAGATAGAGTAGTTTCTATGACAGTAGCCCAGAGGCACCACACCTGACCGAGGATGTCTGGCTTTTCAGGGGATGTCCAAGCTTCCCTGATAGACATGTACTTCAATGGTACCCGTCTCTTCAGAGGCAAGGCAGATTTGGTGCTCGAGCGCTACAAGAATTCTCATAATATGGCCAAGTCCTTGGGCTTTGCATTGCATCCCCCAATCTGCCATTTGCTCCTTTTGTGGCTATGGAAGGGGCTACCAATTGCGCCAGGTCTCATCCAGCCACTAAGCTGTGCATGCTGCCCAGCCTCTACGTGGCCAAGGGCATGGCACCCACCAACTTCATGGATCAGGTGGCCAGCGGTCTGGGTGGTTCTCCGCCTCCCCTCTGCAGCAGCCTTTAAACACTCCTAGTCTGCCTTTTCCCCACAAAGGACACCCAGTTGGTGGCAGGATTCGCCATCATCTTCCCCATTGGCAGTCCATTAATTCAGACAGGTGGGTGTTGCAAATAGTCTGAAGGGGCTACTCCCTCCCCTCCGGCACTACCCCTTCATCCATGCCACTGTCTTATGACTGGATGACGGAGGATCATTTATCCCTTCTCCACAAGGAAGTTGTGGCTCTTTCGGCCAAAGGAGCGAGAGAGAGGGTTCTGGTGCCAGAAGTAGGCTGATTGCAATTCCCACTACTTTCTGGTCCCCAAAAAGGACAAGGGTCTTCGCCCTATCTTAGACCTAAGAGCCTTCAATCTCTTCCTCAAGAAGGAGAAGTTCAAGATGCTCACGTTGGCTCAGGTCTTGTCTGCCCTGGACCTGGGAGACTTCATGGTAGTGTTGGACTTGAAGGATACTTATTTTCACATCCCTGTCCTACCTGCCCAAAGACGTTACTTGAGGTTCATGATACGCCACAAGCACTTTCAGTTCACTCTGCTCCCCTTTAGCCTTACCAGCGCCCCTGGAGTGTTCACCAAGGTGATGGCATTGGTTGCAGCTTATCTGCAGAGATCAGGGGTATCAGTTTTCCCCTATCTCTATAACTGGCTGTTGAAGGCAAGCTCGCCCCAAGCTGTGTTAGTGATTGGTTACAAAACTTATTTTTGCTGATTGCTTATCCTGTTGACTCATTGCTCAACAACTCAAAAACATATTGTTAGACCTGTCAGCCTTAGATTGTTCTCTCCCCAAACTGCTTGCCTGTTTACTCTTCTTTTAGCTGATTCTTTTTGTTGGCCTTAGGACTATGAGCACTTTACCACTGCTGACCAGTGTTTAGGTACATATGCTTCTCACCTACCTCATGGTAACATTGGTTTATCCACAATTGGGATATTTAATTTATCCGTAAGTCCCTAGTAGTGAGCACTGCCTGCGCCCAGGGCCTGTAAATGAAATGCTATTATTGGGCCTGCTTGCAGCACTGCTTGTGCCACCCACACATGTAGCCCCTTAAAAATGTCTCAGGCCTGCCGCTGCAGAGCCTGTATGTGTAGGTTTTCTTCCATGTTGACTTGCCAGTGAAAACCCTTGACAAGCCTTAAAACTCCCCTTTTATTACACATAAGCTACCCCTATGGTAGGTCCTAGGTAGCACATATGGCAGGGTGCTGTGTAAGTAAAAGGTAGGACATGTACTTTTAAGCTTTGCATGTCCTGGTCATGAAAAACACCTAAATACATTTTCACTACTGTGAGGCCTACTCCTGTCATCAGTTTACATTGGGAATTCCTTATTACACTTTTAAGCTGTAATTCCTGATTGAGAAGGAGTGGCTCTGTCATGTATCATATAATTGAAATGGTAATGATACATTCTCCTTGCTGGCAAAGTTGGATTTAACATTACTATTTTAGAAATGCCACTTTTAGAAAGTTGGTATTTCTCTGCTCTTAAAGCTCTGTATGGCTGTAGCCTGTCCCAGTACACGTCTGAGGTAGGTGACAGCTTGAACTTGTTATTCCCTTTCAGTACAGACACTCAAAAGAAAGTTAGGTGTGTCTGAGTGCCCATATTCAATCTGATGGCTTATCCTTGGCAGGATAGGAGGGAGTAGTCGACGCACCTGAATGGGCAGTGTCCTGGCCCCACACAAATGGCTGATTACCCCCTGAAGTGAGTCTGGAGCCGAGCTCGGAAGAAAGGACCTCTGTGCACTGTAAATACCCTTTTATGAAGTCACTCCCACTTTAAATGCACAACTAGGTATAAGTACTGGGTCTCTGACTCCACCAAATCAGGCACTTTGGGACCTGTTAAGAACCCCTGTCAGAAGGACTGCAGTGCTGCTACAAGGACTGTCACGCTGCTGGACTGCTGCTCTGGAAGAACTGCTTTTCTGCTGTGCTGCCCGGCTGTTCTCTGACCCTGCTTGGGGAGAGCAGGATTCTGCCTGGAACCCAGAGTTATCTCCAAGGGCTTGATGATTTGCCTCCTCTTTCTTGAAACTCTGAGATATAAATGTTTCATCACCTGCTCCTGTGTCTGGCCCATTGAAAGTGGACCTAGGTACTTGCTTGATTTGAACCAACACATCTGCTGGGAGCAGAACAGATGTATCTTTGATTTTGTGGGAGCAGAATGGGTGCATTGATTCGGAATCAGCAGTTCACCTAAAGAACCAACGCATCTGAATCGCCACTGCAGTGTGGGTAGATAGACACATCCCCTTGACTGGTTGGAGAACTCCAGCGCATCATCAACAGAACCAACACTTCTTGGCTTGCCTCATCGTCTTCGAAACCAACGCATCGCCTCCACTGCTTGAAGAAAATCGATGCATCACCTCAGCTACGGGATTGACAGTGATGTATCACTCGGCTGCACCCCACCTCTCGCTGGTGTGACCAGGATCAAGGTACTGTGTTCAGCAGGCCTGTATGGCTCCTGTATCCGGCTGGTTTCTGTATGTGCTCTACCCTACCTTCTCCCCCATGCTGCACATCTTTGATCACTCCTAATGAACTGATTGAGGTCGCTGAGATTTCTCCTGATAACATGTCCACATGATGGGGGTACACTGCTCAAGAATGCCTGATACAATAAGTGGCAAAGCACCATAGGAAGATAGGCAGCAGCACCTCCCATGTGTTGTGCAAACTAGGTTTTGACTATGTGACTAGATTGAGTATGTTGTGGTCCTCCCATGGTGCTTCACATAAGAGACAAGATCTATACTAGTTACAATGAGCCTGTTCCACACTTTAAGTGCAATTTGTTAAAAGTTGCATTATGCATCAATTATCTTAGCAGTGTCCTGAGATCAAAAATCTAAGTAGCCATCATGCTGGTTGGCACCTGGAAACTACTTTTGTAGAAATTTGAAATGCATATGTTTGTGATTCACAGTACAATAAACGCATTTTTGTTCATTTTGACCAGCTAGCACAATGAAGTCATTAGTGTAACTCCTCTATCTTTTGCTCACCTCTATCGTTACTTCACATACTATACTGTCCATTCATTCTAGAGTACCCTAAAGAGGTTTTTTACTTGGTGCTCACTATCTATCACTTGCAGTGTGATCTCAAGAACCAAACTCATTTCTTGGACAAATGTTGGGCTATACTAGCCATCACATGTGCATCTTGGTAAGCATATATTTTATTTAAATGGAGCAGATTTATATGAGTCCTCTAATGTTCTAAACATTTAATAACCAAACAAGTCCGATCTATGTCCAACACAAGCACCGTAAACATGGTGCATTCCTGTGAGGAAAAATAGCAAGCTTCATTCCATAACATGCTTCCATTTAATGAGCTTCTCATCTGTTCCCATACCTTCAATAATTTCTTGGTCATTGTTAGAAATGGGGTCTTTGGTTGGCAGTCAGGTTACTCCCTGCCCAAGCAAGGACACTCACGCTAGTCAGGGTAAAGGAGAATTACCCTCAGCTAACCCCTGCTCACCCCCTTGGTAGCTTGGCACGGGCAGGCTGGCTTAACTTCAGAGTGCTAGGTGTAAAGTATTTGTACCAACACACACAGTAACTTAATGAATACACTACAAAATGACACAACACAGGTTTAGAAAAATAGAAAATATTTATCTAAACAAAACAAGACCAAAAATGACAAAAAATGTACAATACACAAGTCAAGTTATTAATTAAAAAGCAGAAAGAGTCTTCATGTCCTTTTAAACACAACGCTAACTCTGTTAGTGTGAAAATGTACCTGGGTTGCATCAAAATAACCCGCACAGGCGAGTGTGCATTGAAAAAGGTAAGCAGTGCGTCAATTTCTCACCTGCAAGCGAGATTGTGCATCGTTTCTCCTTCCCCGGTCCGATCAGTGTGCGTCATTTCTTTCCCTGCAGGAGAGAGAAGCGTCGATCTGGACAAAGCACCTTGGGTCCGGGCAGACTTGCGTTGTTTTTCCGCGCCCAGCGATGTTGCATCATTGCAGCCTCCGTCAGAGATGTTGAGCATAATTTCTCCAGCCGTGTGCGTCGATTTCAGCCTACAAGCCGGCGGCGCGTCGTTCTTTTAGCCGCTCTCGGAGATTGCAACGGAAATTTACCCACTCGGCGCACAGCGATCTGTGCGTGGATTTTCAACCTTGCTCCACCAGCTTCATCTGACAAGGCTCCAGGAACTGGATAGGGCACCACTTGGCAGGGCAGAAGTCTCAGCAGTGGCTCCAGGTGCTGGCAGAGAGAAGTGTTTGCTGTCCCTGAGACTTCAACAACAGGAGTCAGGATCAGTTTCAAGCCCTTGGAGAGTTCTTTACAAGCGGGAAGGCACACAAAGTCCAGTCTTTGTCCTCTTGCACAGGATAGCTCCCCAAAGCACAGTCACAGACAGGGCAGCTCTTCTTCCTCAGCTCTTCAGCTCTTCTCCAGGCAGAGGTTCCTTTTGGTTTCCAGAAGTGATCTAAAGTCTGTGGTTTTGGGTGCCTTTCTTATACCCATTTTGCCCTTTGAAGTAGGCTTACTTCAAAGAAAAGTCTCTCTTGTTTGTGAAATCCTACCTTGCCCAGGCCAGGCCCCAGACACACACCAGGGGGTTGGAGACTGCATTGTGTGAGGGCAGGCACAGCCCTTTCAGGTGTGAGTAACCATTCCTCCCCTCCCTCCTAGCACAGATGGCTCATCAGGATATGCAGGCTACACCCCATCTCCCTTTGTGTCACTGTCTAGAGAGAGGTGCAACCAGCCCAACTGTCAAACTGACCCAGACAGGGAATCCACAAACAGGCAGGGTCACAAAATGGTTTAAGTAAAAAAATGTTCACTTTCTAAAAGTGGCATTTTCAAACACACAATCCTAAAATCAACTTTACTAAAAGATGTATTTTTAAATTGTGAGCTCAGAGACCCCAAATTCCACATGTCTATCCGCAACAGTGAAAACCGAATTTGGCAGTATTTCACTGCCAGGACATAGAAAACACATTAGTATATGTTCTACCTTAAACATACACTGCACCCTGCCCCTGGGTCTACCTAGGGCCTACCTTAGGGGTGCCTTACATGTAAGAAAAGGGAAGGTTTAAGTCGAATTGGCAGTTTCAAACTGAACACACAGACACTGCATTGGCAGGTCTGAGATATGATTACAGGGCTACTAATGTGGGTGGCACAACCAGTGCTGTAGGCCCACTATTAGCATTTGATTTACAGGCCCTGGGTACCACTAGTGCACTGTACTAGGGATTTACCAGTAAATCAAATGTGCCAATCATGGATGAACCAATTACATACACATTTTGTATTGGAGCACTTGCACTTTAGCACTGGTTAGCAGTGGTAAAGTGCCCAGAGTAACAAAAACAGCATAATCAGAGTCCAGCACACATCAACAACCTTGGGAACAGAAGCAAAAAGTTAAGGGAGACCATGCCAAGGATGAAAAGTCTAACAGTCATGATAGGTATCTTAGCATCTGTGTCCATCATCCAAAATGCTAGTATCTTAAAATCTAATACTCTACCAATCTAGGCTTCTATTTTCTGAGCCATAGTGTCTCAGATGGCTCTGAATCACACAGCCAATGATTGAAGTTGCAAAGCCCGGTGTACAATATAACATTTTGGGTACTCATCTTCTTTGATATCTGAGCTCCATAACATTATATTGAACCACTCATGCAATCATTGAGTGTACTATCCAGTTTTTAAAAACGCAGTCCTCATACAACAGTTTTTGCAGTATTGCCATTTTATCTGCAGATACTCAACCTATCAGTGATAGTGGGATTTTTAACACTTTTGGTCAATGTAGTTTGCAATGGATATTCCATTAAAGCAGAGGGTGACGTAAATACCCATATGCTTAAAATCATCTGTCGTCAACAACAGTGGGCAAATCATGTCACTCTGTATTACTTTCCTTACAAATAGCACTTGGGCCTGCAGTTTTTCTCATGCAAATTATGCCAGGTGATACCTGTAGACAATTGTGCTGTCGCGTAGGCTCTCATTATTCTAATGAGACTACTGGATTTTGAGCGGCAGAATCGCCCGCGGTGTGGGAGACTAAGTCTAACCCACTGCGGGTGACACCTGCCGCTCCAATCCGGGTTTTGCTACAGCTACAGCTAACTAGCAGTGCCTCATTTCTACCCAAGGATAGGGATGACTGGGCAGCCGAGGGCATGACATACTTGGCTTCTCAGGGAAGTCGTGGTCACTCAGGTCTCATCTGTTTCTCTCATTTATAATTCAGTCTCATAAATAAATGACAAACAGAAGCAGTATATGTTTCAATAATGAGTTTAATAAAACAACTGCATCTTATATAGCAAAGCGTGAGCCGCAATAACCAGGACGACACAAGATGACAGTATTAGAATTGTGACGAGTAGAGTGAAGCATAAAAACAACACTCTCATATTGTCACTATAATCAATGGACTAGCTCCTACCTAGCCTATAATAGAGCACAGCATGTTAAGCTCTAATTCTGCCCTTCAAGTTCCCTTGGGAAGACATCAACCCCCATACCTGAGCAAAAGCCTTCGGTCTGCATTAGCATCTGTAGCAAAGCATTTAGCATTCAGCATACAGTCGTGGTTCCCTGGCTGGAATCTCCCTATAACGTGTAAGGGACAAGGAAGTGTTTTTATAATAACACAGCTGATGTTCTGAGAAAATGTCCATACGTAAGGATGTGTGTTTTCTACGAATGTTTGAGACTAAACTTCTATCACGTTCACCGGCAATGTACCATGCTGTAGCCTTGGAAGAAGCACAGAGTGATCAAGAATGTCTTGTTTGAGAACAGAGTGCTGGCCTAGGCAAAAACAGTTAGATAAACGGAAGATAAAACAAGACCGTAAAAAATGGTTATTGTAACAATAATAAGACATAGCTAAATAAAAAATATATCTAGGTTAAAGTGCACAGCGGCCTAGTGTGTTAAAATAACATGCATGGAGCTATAACTAAAATGGCTACACAACACCCTCCCCTTGTCGGTTGAAGGTTGTTTAAAGCCTAAAGACATATAAAATTGTTACTAAAAAGCTCAACCTAAGAGATATATATATATATATATATATATATATATATATAAGCAATGTCAATGATGACAAGTCGAAGGGACAAGTGAGCATGTAAATGGGACAATTTAAAACATGAGCATGTGGCATAAAACTGAATTTCAAAAGGCAAGGTCAATTTTGAAATGTTCCAATCATTTCTGGGACCATAGAGGACAGGATATCTTCCACTTCGGCCGATGTTAAAGTTGGAAAGTCATCGCCAAGAAGGATCAAGGAGCAGTTGTGTTCCGTATCCCCAGCCTCAGCCAAGGCGGCATTCCGTGGTGTCCCCATTGATGAGTCATGAGCTACATCCTCCAGGAAGGACAACTCATAAATAGCTTCTCATAGCAAATGCAACCTCAATGCGCATGTCCGGTAATAAACCCTCAGCGAGAACATCAACAGATCAGCGTCCAATGTATGCAAGCGCTGCGTTGAAAGACAGACTTCCAGTGCGTGTTCGAAAGAGCACCAGTGGCACCGAAACACGGGCTGCACACAATGCAAAACTAGTCTGAATGACAAAGACCAGCCACACTCCAATTGCTCCAGGAATGTTGCTCCAAAAAACTGCATGATACGTTCACGACACAGCTGAGCTGATGGGAGCGCCTGCATTCCTCCTTGTTGCAGCGGGACAGCCATTGCGCATAAAAAATAGCAACAGCAAGATGCCAGCTAATAAAGCCAAAGTTATCGGAAATCCCCCGAAAATACTAGAGAAGATTGAGAGGTTGCTGATGGTATTAAACCGAAGATGGAGGAGAAAGTGTGAATGAAACCAGAACCAACAGCTTTAAAAAAATATGTGCGATTCCAGTTGTACTGGACGCATTAAATATTCGTCCCACGAGTTCACCTAAGTGTCTCGGAAAGTTTGTATTTAAAAGGGACTGTATTTCTGCTGACGACCTTGCCACCTGAAGAGCGTAGGTCTCGCGTGCAGATGTGTGGGCCACATGCTTTTGAAACAATAAAGCCTTGAGTCTGCTCAACTTGTCAAAATTCACATTTGAAGTAGCAATGTGAGGCCAAATGTCAGCTACCTCTTTCATTTTAGCGGGGGGAAAAGTACGTTCCCGCAGCATGTAACGACCTTAGAGACCGAAACAATGTAAACTATTCCAGCTCGCATACCACAACAGTCTTCACCATTGAGGAGGACGTAGCTGCCGTTCGAAAGCACCTGGAACGTAGGTCTAATCAAGGGGACTGGAACTCCCTTCAGATAACAAGCTAAGTGCGCTGCAGAAGCGTTAAACGCCCCATGCAAGGGCAGCTGTTTACAAACCATCCAATGGCTGACTGAAGTCTCGCATTCACTACCGCTAAGAAAGACTTCTTTCATGCCACTGAGACATTTGTACGAGAAGGGAAACTCCCACACCTCATGGATGTAACGATCTCCCAGCCTTTCATACTGTGTTTTAAACAGGGGGTGAATTTAAGTGTAGAAATAGGCAGATTGATGACCCTGTGTATTAGCCACTTAGCAGATGGTATTTCAGCCACAGTAAAAGGCAACTTTTCTAATTTCTCAATATTAAGCATGACATATGTCGCTTCTTTCTTAGCCATTAGTTGTTGTTGTTGCGTTAAATTAAAGGAAGAAAATATCTCCCTCGCACTGACATGCTGCCAGGGAGCGCGACCCGCCTTCAGTGTTTGAAGTGCCCAACCCAACTTCATAATGGACCTTAGCTAACTTTGTCCATGATATAATGAAGACATATCTGTTTGTATGATGTCTATAGCACAAGAAACAATGTTATTTAAAGTGTATATCCGGTCGGACAAGGTATTAATCCCATTATCCACAACAGCTAATGCCTTTTTCAGATTTTCCTGGTCTATTTGCCTTAACCGGGCAGCTGCTTCTTGTTGGGAAAGCTTCTAAATTTCATTATATACTTCATATAAGAAACGCTTCCTATGCTGTTTTCTGGGGCCTAACAGGAAGTCCTGTAAGTCAGTGGTATTAGACAGGAGACTGAGGTGTTCTCTAACCGCATCTAGTGAGGAAGTTCTTAATCATTGCTGGCATAATTTCGCTACACTGTATTTCGTAACTATACCCGCATGTTCGGATGATATATAGCGAGGGTCCGGCCTACTAGTTCTAAAATCCCCCGAGGAGTTGATAAAATGTTCATGACACCCATTGGTATCTATTGGCCACAATAACCACCCGCCAGGACGTGTCAGTGAAACATTTAGGGGCTCATTCCAACTCTGGCAGGCGGCGGTAGCCGCCCGCCATGCGGGAACCGGCATTTGGCCGCCATGCGGCCAAAATACCGCTGCCCCCATTCCAACATTCCCGCTGTGCCGGCGGGCGCTAACCGTGTTAGCGCCTGCCGGCCCAGCGGGAATGGGGGCCGCAACACAGGAGCCGGCGGTGTTGCGGCGGTGCGACGGGTGCAGTTGCACCTGTCGCGCTTTTCACTGTCTGCTAGGCAGACAGTGAAAAGCTTCATGGGCCCCTGTTAGGGGGCCCCTGCACTGCCCATGCCAGTGGCATGGGCAGTGCAGTGGCCCCCAGGGCCCCCAGGACACCCCTTACCGCCAGCCTCTTCCTGGCGGTGAAAACCGCCAGAAACAGGCTGGCGGTAAGGGGGTCAGAATCCCCAGGGCAGCGCTGCTTCCAGCGCTGCCCTGGCGGATTCGCCCAGCTGGGGCAAAAACGGCAGGAAACCGCCGGCCCCGGTTTTCCGACCGCGGCTTTACCGCCGCGGTCGGAATGGGCTTGGAAGCACCGCCAGGCTGTTGGCGGTGCTTCCGTCATTCGTGGCCCTCGCGGTCTTGAACCGCCAGGGTCAGAATGACCACCTAAATGTTCCATTCTGGACCCCTTCGTTGAGCTGATCTTCAGTTGTATTTGTATATTTTTTCTATTTATAAAACTTTGCAGGGGCAGGCATACTGGGCATGTTTAATTCCTTAATTTTTGCTTAGCCTAAACAACTTATTTGTTGTACTGTTTCATTTAAGAATATCATTTGTACAGGTATGAGGCATGCTCTAAATAAAGCTTATTTTTTCCTAATTTGCCAATGTCTAGTTCCCCATACACTTTTCAGATCAATCGATTTCAGCCAATATTCATAACCTTCTATAGACAACCGGGAAACAAAGGATCCCGAATATATAAATTTCGTATTCGTCAATAGTATATGTATATCTTTAGTAGGTGGTACTTTAAAATAATATGACTCAGCATTTTTTACATTGTGCCCAGAAAAATATGTAAACTTTTCAGAATATGTTTTGGAACTCCCATGTGGTGGAGTCGGACAATGTTCCCATTGTGTATAATTAAAAACAGTTTTGGGGCTGCTCGCTCTATGTGTGCCCATAATAATTATAGCAAAACATATCACCATAGTTTTCTTTAGATTGATAAACATCTTCGTTTTCAAATACAGTGTAATACTGCAATTTAGTCATCACAGAATCAACAGTTTTCACATCCCAATCATCAGAAACAATGCCTGGTATTATTATATTGTTCATTGATAATTTGAACACATATGGTATTTGAATGACTTCCGTGGGACCGTATATGTCAAATATTACTTTGTCTCAAACAATTCCATCAGGAATTGGTACTGCGGAAATGTTCACAAAAGTCTCTTCGGACCTTGTGTGTTGAAAAATGTGGTTTTAAGACCTCCTCCACCAATTCAACTGTTGATTTTTCAGGGAGAAAATGACCATGTATTAACAAGAAGAAAGTGATAACAAAACCAATCCAAAGTAGGAAAGCTAGGACAGTCAAAGAAAGCCATAGATAGTTCCATGGAAAAATACAATATGTTTTTTTAAGCCAGTTCTTTAGCTTACGTGCTTTTGACAATTCAGGTGTCGAAGAGGCGAAGGAGTCTGAGACATCATCATTGAAGTCGGCAAAATATCCAGAAGCAGTACGTGCAAAAGCTGGAGCCGTGGTCATTGGTGGAGTTGGTGTTTCCCGTGGTGGTACACAATAAATAGCACCATCCGTTTGTGTTGAAGTTGAGTCAAATCGGTCAATTATTTCTGTATTGTTCAATGTTAGTGGAACCAATGCAAGATCATCTTCCACCTTCCCCAAGCTCGGAGAGGTGTCAGTGTTGCTGTTAACAACTTGTAGAGGGACTTCTTGACCAGTAGTGAGAGGGATTCGGGAACTACTGGATGTTCCTCTTGGTCTGCTGTGCATGATCGGCCACATGGTGTAGTTTGACATTTTTGATGGACACAAAACGATTTTCTTTGGCACCTGCCAACGGTGGTAGAATTACTGTTCTGGTACTGTGTATCCCCAATACTGGGACTGGTGCTCCCCACCTCTGGGAATCCAGCCGGTAGGTGTTATAGGCACATCCTTGATTCCCGTGGAGGCAGCACTGATAGAAGAATTATCATCACAGAACTGTTGCAATTCCTGTAAGACAGTGATGCGTTCATTTATGTCAAAAGGTATTTCTGCAGCCTCCACGCCAGGACCATCAAGATCCGGAACATACATTCGAGTTCCGAACAGGCACTCATATGAAGTACGACCCCTAGGGACCTTCTAGGCAGATTATTAATTGCACTCTGGACTCCATATAGGTGATTAAGCCAACTACGACCCGTACCTAAGACTCTGGCTGTTAAGGATTGCTTTAAATCACAGTTTAATCGCTCCATGACACTATTTCCCTCTGGATGAAATGGAGACGAGTACTGGAGTTGACCCACAACAAAGCCATGGCGTCCCTGATTGCTCTTGAGGCGAAGGCAGGGCCCTGGTCCGAATGGAAAGCCGCAACCGCATATGTACCGATAAAGACTCGCAAATCTTTAATAACAGTCCGAGCATCAGCCGAGTACTGTGGCCACACCCATAAAAATCTGGAGCATGAATCAGCAGCAACTAATATATACTTGTATGCACTATCCAGTGTTAGGGGGCCGCTGTGGTCCAAGTATACACATTGCAATGGTTTGTTTGAAATCGAGAGGGGTGTCTGCGGCGGGCGGTTTGGCAGTGGAAACTTTAATTTGTTGGCAGATGTCACAGCAAAAGACATACTGCTTGGTCGCTTTGTAGAGGCCTGGCCACCAATAACGGGCTTGCAAGATCGAAATTGTAGCCGCCACACCAGCATGGGTAGATGCCATCCCCTCATGCGCTGCTTTAATCAATTGTGATCTTATATCTCTGTTGGGAATGTCTCGTACCCCTACGCCTGGTTTTTTAACCTCAGCATTCAGCATACCTCCCATTTGGTAGGAATATTTTTCAGGAAATCCTTTAGGATAGGGCGTACCATCAGCCGTAGCTGTCACGGCAGCCCATATGTCTGCATCCGGTTTTGAACTCAAACGAGTCACTGCAGCTACAGGAGCCACAGCCACTGCTGACTTTGCGGCTTCATCTGCCAATGTATTTCCAGCAACGTGTATCCCAACGCGCTGGTGTCCAAGTGTATGTACATCATGGACTTTTGGTAGCGTGTCTTTCAGATCTGCTACTTTCCCCCACAGAAGTCTGTGTTTAATGGTGTTGCCTTTGGAATCTCTGAACCCATTCTGGCGCCAGTAATGCAGATATTCATTGAAGGACTGGACACAATAATATGAATCACAAACAATCACCATAGGCTGTGCAGGATCCGTATGTTCCAATGCCATCAACAGCGCTTTTAGCTCTGCGAATTGTGCTGTGTAATCCCCTAGGGTTTGCGTAAATGTATGTAGGGGACAAAATGTATCGTCCTCCACATAGCCACTTACGACAGCGCAAGCAGCAGAATATTTGTGTTTTGTGCCAATTGCAGGTTGTGCTGAGCCATCGGTGTACATGACTCTATGGGCCAGATGTATCATCAAGGCCATTTGTGATTCGGAAATAGCGATTTTTAAGAAATCGCTGTTTCTGACTAGCAAAGTGCCATGTATCACATTTGCGAATTGGTAATAGCGATTTCTTAAAAATCGCAAATGCTATTACCGAATCACAAATTGCGATACCGGCCCCATTCGCAGCTATGGGCCTGTTGGCCCATATCTACGAATTTGTAGCATTTCCAAAATTGCGATTTCTGAACCAGAAATCGCAATTTTGGAAATGCAAAACCCCAGGGTGCTGGGGGCCTACGGCCCCCTCTGCTGCACCCCAAAAAAATTTGGGGGGACATGTAAGGTGCACACATGCCAAAAGGGCATGTGTGTTTTACATGTACAATTTAAAAATGCATTTTAAATGCATTTTTAAATTTTGCACATGGTTACCACCAAGTTCAACTTGGTGGTAATTAGCGATTCCTAAATGCCAAAATCGCATTTAGGAATTGCTTCATACATGTGCTAAGGAATCGCAAATAAGGAATTCTTATTTGCGATTTTTAATTTAGAGAGTCTCAATTTGCGACTCTCTAAACAGGGTCGCAATTTTAAGGAATCGCTATCTTAGCGATTCCTTAAAATTGAGTTCAGAATGTATTTCATACATTCTGAAATGGCATTTCGCATTTGCAAACGGGCATTCGCACCGTTTGTGAATGCAAAATGCTTTCATACATCTGGCCCTATGATATTGTTCGATAGGCAAAGTATTTGCCGGAACTGGGTATTCTAGTTCATACTGCAACAATTCTTGAGTTTGTAATTTTGGGTAAAAAATGTAGTCTACATCAGTGACTGTCAAAGACATAGCCCATTGTATCCAGCGTGGATGTAATGCTTTTGCGTTTGGAACGCTGGCTTTTGTAACAGCCTCCAGGGCTGGGATCGGAGAAACAACAATAATGCGTTTTTCTTGGGCAAGAGGTCGTTCTTTAATGACAGCCATCTGTACAGCAGTGAGCATTTTTTCAGTGGGAGCAAAGCGTTGTTCTGCTGCTGAATATAAGTGTGATTTGTACGCAATCTGGACTGTCTCACCTTCATTAAATGTCACGTAGGTTAAATGTCACCAGCTATTAATCTGATGACCAAATGTGTTTTGTTGTCCCTTGTGTGTAAATGTTGTGCCGCAAGCATGTCTGTTTGCAATTCTCTTAGAATGCGTGTATGTTCAATTGTCCAGAATTTGCTTGAAAAATCAGAACATATCAAATCATATAAGGGTTTTATGCGTGTAGCATAATCTGGAATGTAAATTCTGCCAAAATTTTGAAAACCCAATAGAGATTGGAGTTTCTTGATCGTATTTGGTGGTTGTAGTTGTGCGCATTTTTCTAAGACTTGTGGCGGTAGGCTCTTTCCTTCACTTGACAGATCGTATCCCAGAAACAGGACGCTGAGGAAGGCGATTTTTGTTTTTTTGAAGTTGAATTTGTAACCAAATTCAGCGAATCCAACAATAATGCGGGCTACCCGTCTTAAATGTTGTAGCAATTCATCATCCGTAAGATAAATATCGTCTACGTAGGACAATGCTTCAGGTTCAATCTTGTGCAAAATTGCAGTAACACAAGCTGCAAACAGTCCTGGGCTGTTCTTATACCCCTGAGGTAAACAACAGAATTTTTTCTGGGAGCCTAGTGCACTGAAACTTGTTAGGTCTGTACTCTCAGCCGCTATATTCTGGTAGAAGGTAAACGTTAGAAATGTCCAGTGTTGTTTTGTATTTTTTATGCACTCTATTGTTAATCAGTGCTGTGCTATGTGAGTTCTGTATAGCATATGTGTGTGTATGACTGTTTAAATGTCTGTAGTCTAAGACTATTCTGTATGAATGGTCTGGTTTTGCTACTGGGAATAACGGCTTATTCATTGGGGAGACACATGGTTCAATTACGCCCTGGTACTCTAATTGCGTGAGTATTTCCATCACGGGTGCTTTTGCTTCATGTTTTATTGGATACTGAGGTTGGGGTTGAGGTTCATTTTAGATTGGAATTACATGGTAGGGGGATTCTTTATCCCATCCTACTTGATTTCGGTATAACGCAGGTGCCTGTGCCAAAGCCCACTCAATGGCATAGGATTCAACGAGTTCCTCTGGAACAAGGGGCGAGAAGGAAGAATTAATGATGTCTTCTCCATATGGGCAGGTACGGACAAATTCAGGTGGCCAATCTTGTTCGACCAACAAAACATCATATATGTTTATTACGCGATCCCAAAAGATTGCTTCTATTATGCGCTCAATGTCTCCTTCTAAATGTAGCTTTACTTTATACACCCTATCTGGCGTGGAGACACGCATGTCCGCAGTTTCTACTTGTATAAAGTCATCAGTTGCTTTCACCTCCAGATGCTCTAGAAGACTCCGGCAAACTATTGTGACCTCTGCCGCGCTGTCTAGCAGTGCTAGTGCCCACTTCTTGTTCTTCAAGAGGACCCTCTTCCTGAGTGGCATGTCGGACAGCGACTGCTGCCACTTTTTTCTTTTTGAATTGCGGTTTTCTCTTCCTTTTTAACAGAAACCTCCGATGAGCGTTGTGATTCCTGTCTTGGTTTCACGTACTCTGTTCTTCGCTCTGATCGCCCACCTCTCTCATTTCGTTTTCCCGATGAGTCCTGAAAGGAATGAGATTGGCGTCTATCAGTATATTGATATCTATCAAGCGTTTTTATATTATCTCTATTTCTGATATTATATCTATTTTGTGGGGCTCCATTTGTCGAGATTCTCCCCTCTCTTTTTTAGGAGTTTGTTGTTTGTTATCCCAGCGTTTCGTATTACCCTCAGGGGCTTGCTTGGGAAAATCTTTATTAGATTATGAAATTGTAGTTTAGATGGTCTGGCCCCTAAACTGTCTCGACCAATGCTAGAATAGGTCTCTGCTATAATCTTAGGCAGCTTGCGTTCCTGAACCAGTGCGACAGCTTCCCCTTTAAGGGTACTTAAAATGATTGAGGATACTGTGGCAAAATTGTTCGTCAATTGCATCCCCAAATCTAGGGCCGTGCAGCCCGTTATTCATCTTGAATTTGTTTCAACCCCTCCGGTAAATTGGCAAATGTCGGTGTACCGTGTGCTGTTGTATAGAGCGTGGCAAATACCGTGCCCCAGGTATTACAGTTATCCACTGTAGGGACCATCCCAAATGGCAAGCACATTGTTAATATTCTGTGTTTATCCTCATGTCCCTTATGGGGAAATACTGCCTCCAGCGCATTTATTTCTTGTGCTAACCAAAACTGAGTTTCCTCTCGTTTGGCGGGTACTTTACCCATGATTGAATGTATAGTCGTAGGGTTTATACCTGGCGTTACTGCATGTGGATGTGCTGGAGCGGCACGTGCTGGGTTTGTATTTAATGTTTGCATTACGAACTGCACTAATCGTCTAGCTATCGCTGTTAATTCTGTATATAAGCGACGAACCTCAGCTACTGCTAAATTTGCAACTGCAGGATGTGGTGTATAGGTGGCCAATAAAGGCCAGGTAGGACTATCGTTACTTAGAGGACCTAGCCTTACTGGTAAAATTGTGTGGGGTAGGGTGCCATCAAGCCAATTATTATGTTCTTGATAAGATAATGGTATTTCTAAATATGTGTATGCTCTGTATTGTCCAGGTGCATTTGCAAGTGTATAATGATGAAATGTATTTGTGTTCCCATCAACTGATGGAAATGTGACCCAAGAATAAAAGAGTTCTGTTCTGTAAGCTGCATGGGCATCCACCACAAATGTGACTGGACCCCCCTGGGCCGTTAGGTCATTTGCTAATAAATGCGCAGTCAGAGGTTGTCTCATATTAACTGCTATTTGTATCTGCTGTGGATTTGCCATCATAGACAGACTATGGGGGTCATTCCGACCCCGGCGGGCGGCGGGCGCCGCCCCCCGGGCGGAAACCGCCCAAACACCGCCCCGCGGTTAGATGACCACGGGGGACATTCCGACTTTCCCGCTGGGCCGGCGGGTGATCTGCAAAAGATCGCCCGCCGGCCCAGCGGGAAAGCCCCAGCAAAGATGAAGCCGGCTCCGAATGGAGCCGGCGGATTTGCTGCGGTGCGACGGGTGCAGTGTCACCCGTTGCGATTTTCAGTGTCTGCCAAGCAGACACTGAAAATCTTTATGGGGCCCTGTTAGGGGGCACCACGACACCCGTTCCCGCCAGCCTCTTCCTGGCGGTGTAAACCGCCAGGAACAGGCTGGCGGGAAGGGGGTCGGAATCCCCGCCATGGAGGATTCCTTTGGCCAGGGGAAAACCGGCGGGAAAACCGGCGGGAAACCGCCGGTTCCCCTTTTCTGACCGCGGCTTTACCGCCGCGGTCAGAATTGGCCAGGAAGCACCGCCAGCCTGTTGGCAGTGCTTCCTCTGCCCTCTGCCCTGGCGGTTTCAAACCGCCAGGGTCAGAATGAGGGCCTATATGTTCAGAGAAGGCACACCAAATGGGGTTTTTCCTTTCAAAGTTCAAGCTTGAACAACCTCCAGCTTCAGATAGGATAGCCTACGTAGCTGGGGTGGAAATCCTCAGTACCACGGACGTCTCCGCATACGGTATTGAGGAGTCATTATATATAATGAGACAGAGATACTCCGTAGGACCCGAAAATTAGAGCGTGACCAAACATTAGCGGCGCCATGTCGCGTAGGCTCTCATTATTTTAATGAGACTACTGGATTTTGAGCGGCAGAATTGCCCGTGGTTTGGGAGACTAAGTCTAACCCCCTGCTGGGTGACACCTGTCGCTCCAATCCAGGTTTTGCTCCGGCTAACTAGCAGTGCCTCATCTCTACCCAAGGATAGTTATGACTGGGCAGCCGAGCGCATGACATACTTGGCTTCTCAGGGAAGTCATGGTCACTCAGGTCTCATCCGTTTCTCTCATTTATAATTCAGTCTCATATATAAATGAGTGATGCATAGTAACAAAGCTCTCATATTGTTACTATAATCAGTGGACTAGCTCCTACGTAGGCTATAATAGACCACAGCATGTTAAGCTCTGATTCTGCCCTTCACGTTCCCCTGGGAAGACATCAACCCCCATACCTGAACAAAGGCCTGCAGTCTGCGTTAGCAATCAGCATACAGTTGTGGTTCCCTGGCTGGAATCTCCCTCTAACTTGTAAGGGACAAGGAAGTGTTTTTATATTAACACAGCTGATGTTCTGAGAAAATATCCCTACGTAAGGATGTGTGTTTTCTACGAATGTTGGAGACTAAACTTCTACCACGTTCACCGAATCACAGAATCAACAGTTTTCACATCCCAATCATCAGAAACAATGCCTGGTATTATTATATTGTTCATTGATAATTTGAACACATATGGTATTTGAATGACTTCCATGGGACCATATATGTCAAATATTACTTTGTCTCAAACAATTCCATCAGGAATTGGTACTGCGGAAATGTTCACAAATGATAAGTCTCTTCGGACCTTGTGTGTTGAAAAATGTGGTTTTAAGACCTCCTCCACCAATTCAACTGTTGATTTTTCAGGGAGAAAATGACCATGTATTAACAAGAAGAAAGTGATAACAAAACCAATCCAAAGTAGGAAAGCTAGGACAGTCAAAGAAAGCCATAGATAGTTCCATGGAAAAATACAATATGTTTTTTTAAGCCAGTTCTTTAGCTTACGTGCTTTTGACAATTCAGGTGTCGAAGAGGCGAAGGAGTCTGAGACATCATCATTGAAGTCGGCAAAATATCCAGAAGCAGTACGTGCAAAAGCTGGAGCCGTGGTCATTGGTGGAGTTGGTGTTTCCCGTGGTGGTACACAATAAATAGCACCATCCGTTTGTGTTGAAGTTGAGTCAAATCGGTCAATTATTTCTGTATTGTTCAATGTTAGTGGAACCAATGCAAGATCATCTTCCACCTTCCCCAAGCTCGGAGAGGTGTCAGTGTTGCTGTTAACAACTTGTAGAGGGACTTCTTGACCAGTAGTGAGAGGGATTCGGGAACTACTGGATGTTCCTCTTGGTCTGCTGTGCATGATCGGCCACATGGTGTAGTTTGACATTTTTGATGGACACAAAACGATTTTCTTTGGCACCTGCCAACGGTGGTAGAATTACTGTTCTGGTACTGTGTATCCCCAATACTGGGACTGGTGCTCCCCACCTCTGGGAATCCAGCCGGTAGGTGTTATAGGCACATCCTTGATTCCCGTGGAGGCAGCACTGATAGAAGAATTATCATCACAGAACTGTTGCAATTCCTGTAAGACAGTGATGCGTTCATTTATGTCAAAAGGTATTTCTGCAGCCTCCACGCCAGGACCATCAAGATCCGGAACATACATTCGAGTTCCGAACAGGCACTCATATGAAGTACGACCCCTAGGGACCTTCTAGGCAGATTATTAATTGCACTCTGGACTCCATATAGGTGATTAAGCCAACTACGACCCGTACCTAAGACTCTGGCTGTTAAGGATTGCTTTAAATCACAGTTTAATCGCTCCATGACACTATTTCCCTCTGGATGAAATGGAGACGAGTACTGGAGTTGACCCACAACAAAGCCATGGCGTCCCTGAATGCTCTTGAGGCGAAAGCAGGGCCCTGGTCCGAATGGAAAGCCGCAACCGCATATGTACCGATAAAGACTCGCAAATCTTTAATAACAGTCCGAGCATCAGCCGAGTACTGTGGCCACACCCATAAAAATCTGGAGCATGAATCAGCAGCAACTAATATATACTTGTATGCACTATCCAGTGTTAGGGGGCCGCAGTGGTCCAAGTATACACATTGCAATGGTTTGTTTGAAATCGAGAGGGGTGTCTGCGGCGGGCGGTTTGGCAGTGGAAACTTTAATTTGTTGGCAGATGTCACAGCAAAAGACATACTGCTTGGTCGCTTTGTAGAGGCCTGGCCACCAATAACGGGCTTGCAAGATCGAAATTGTAGCCGCCACACCAGCATGGGTAGATGCCATCCCCTCATGCGCTGCTTTAATCAATTGTGATCCTATATCTCTGTTGGGAATATCTCGTACCCCTACGCCTGGTTTTTTAACCTCAGCATTCAGCATACCTCCCATTTGGTAGGAATATTTTTCAGGAAATCCTTTAGGATAGGGCGTACCATCAGCCGTAGCTGTCACGGCAGCCCATATGTCTGCATCCGGTTTTGAACTCAAACGAGTCACTGCAGCTACAGGAGCCACAGGAGCTCGTTTGGCGGGTACTTTACCCATGATTGAATGTATAGTCGTAGGGTTTATACCTGGCGTTACTGCATGTGGATGTGCTGGAGCGGCACGTGCTGGGTTTGTATTTAATGTTTGCATTACGAACTGCACTAATCGTCTAGCTATCGCTGTTAATTCTGTATATAAGCGACGAACCTCAGCTACTGCTAAATTTGCAACTGCAGGATGTGGTGTATAGGTGGCCAATAAAGGCCAGGTAGGACTATCGTTACTTAGAGGACCTAGCCTTACTGGTAAAATTGTGTGGGGTAGGGTGCCATCAAGCCAATTATTATGTTCTTGATAAGATAATGGTATTTCTAAATATGTGTATGCTCTGTATTGTCCAGGTGCATTTGCAAGTGTATAATGATGAAATGTATTTGTGTTCCCATCAACTGATGGAAATGTGACCCAAGAATAAAAGAGTTCTGTTCTGTAAGCTGCATGGGCATCCACCACAAATGTGACTGGACCCCCCTGGGCCGTTAGGTCATTTGCTAATAAATGCGCAGTCAGAGGTTGTCTC
This sequence comes from Pleurodeles waltl, assembly GCF_031143425.1. Lineage (NCBI taxonomy): Eukaryota > Metazoa > Chordata > Amphibia > Caudata > Salamandridae > Pleurodeles > Pleurodeles waltl. The sequence continues at coordinate 229,536,577 of NC_090444.1, read as the reverse complement.
ATATTAACTGCTATTTGTATCTGCTGTGGATTTGCCATCATAGACAGACTATGGGGGTCATTCCGACCCCGGCGGGCGGCGGGCGCCGCCCCCCGGGCGGAAACCGCCCAAACACCGCCCCGCGGTTAGATGACCACGGGGGACATTCCGACTTTCCCGCTGGGCCGGCGGGTGATCTGCAAAAGATCGCCCGCCGGCCCAGCGGGAAAGCCCCAGCAAAGATGAAGCCGGCTCCGAATGGAGCCGGCGGATTTGCTGCGGTGCGACGGGTGCAGTGTCACCCGTTGCGATTTTCAGTGTCTGCCAAGCAGACACTGAAAATCTTTATGGGGCCCTGTTAGGGGGCACCACGACACCCGTTCCCGCCAGCCTCTTCCTGGCGGTGTAAACCGCCAGGAACAGGCTGGCGGGAAGGGGGTCGGAATCCCCGCCATGGAGGATTCCTTTGGCCAGGGGAAAACCGGCGGGAAAACCGGCGGGAAACCGCCGGTTCCCCTTTTCTGACCGCGGCTTTACTGCCGCGGTCAGAATTGGCCAGGAAGCACCGCCAGCCTGTTGGCAGTGCTTCCTCTGCCCTCTGCCCTGGCGGTTTCAAACCGCCAGGGTCAGAATGAGGGCCTATATGTTCAGAGAAGGCACACCAAATGGGGTTTTTCCTTTCAAAGTTCAAGCTTGAACAACCTCCAGCTTCAGATAGGATAGCCTACGTAGCTGGGGTGGAAATCCTCAGTACCACGGACGTCTCCGCATACGGTATTGAGGAGTCATTGTATATAATGAGACAGAGATACTCCGTAGGACCCGAAAATTAGAGCCTGACCAAACATTAGCGGCGCCATGTCGCGTAGGCTCTCATTATTTTAATGAGACTACTGGATTTTGAGCGGCAGAATTGCCCGTGGTTTGGGAGACTAAGTCTAACCCCCTGCTGGGTGACACCTGTCGCTCCAATCCAGGTTTTGCTCCGGCTAACTAGCAGTGCCTCATCTCTACCCAAGGATAGTTATGACTGGGCAGCCGAGCGCATGACATACTTGGCTTCTCAGGGAAGTCATGGTCACTCAGGTCTCATCCGTTTCTCTCATTTATAATTCAGTCTCATATATAAATGAGTGATGCATAGTAACAAAGCTCTCATATTGTTACTATAATCAGTGGACTAGCTCCTACGTAGGCTATAATAGACCACAGCATGTTAAGCTCTGATTCTGCCCTTCACGTTCCCCTGGGAAGACATCAACCCCCATACCTGAACAAAGGCCTGCAGTCTGCGTTAGCAATCAGCATACAGTTGTGGTTCCCTGGCTGGAATCTCCCTCTAACTTGTAAGGGACAAGGAAGTGTTTTTATAATAACACAGCTGATGTTCTGAGAAAATATCCCTACGTAAGGATGTGTGTTTTCTACGAATGTTGGAGACTAAACTTCTACCGCGTTCACCGGCAATGTACTGTGCTGTAGCCTTGGAAGAAGCACAGAGTGATCAAGAATGTCTTGTTTGAGAACAGAGTGCTGGCCTAGGCAAAAGCAGTTAGATAAACGAAAAATAAAACAAGACCGTAAAAAATGGTTATTGTAACAATAATAAGACAAAGCTGAATCAAATAATTCTAGGTTAAAGTGCACAACGGCCTAGTGTGTTAAAATAACATGCATGGAGCTATAATTAAATGGCTACACAACAGAATAGAAAAGAAAGAACAGATTTGGAGTTTTACAGCTTAGGATGTGGGCACATACAGTTCAAACATGCATTAAAACTTAGCATATTTATCCTCTTTGCGGCCTGCTGGCCTTGAAATAGAAGGAAAAAACCACAGGGTGCACTATGGTGTTTCTCTGGTTGTATTTAACTAATAGTATTTCCTGTGAACTCTGAATGAGGGCCAACATGTGTATAATTCTGACACTGTTTAGTTGATTTTTTTAATGCTCACTACAGGAAGAAACTACTTCACTCTGCTTACTTTACTCTGTTTATTCATTGAATTAACCTTTCTGATACCGAATTCAGCAATTGTAACATTCTATGTTTGGAACCAAAATGGATTCTACAATATTGGCCAACTCTACATGTGATATTTCACCTCAGATGAGAATAAACATGAACTGGTTAGTGGTGACCATTTTTTAACCTTTATTTTGTTAAGACTCTTAACCCCAAAATCCTTACTTCCTAAGCATGCCATTCCCTCTGCTCGAGCCTCAGTCTACTTAAAGACAGTTTCTTCTGTGATTATTGTTGGATCTGTGTCTCGTGTTTTTCACTCCAGGGTGTTGTGCAGTTCCTATTATAGTAATAAGACTGCATGTTTTAGGGCGACAGCATCGCTGCAAGTGGGTGACTGAGTCAGTCCCACACCGTCTGGAAACTGTTGGCCTGATTCTAGGCAAGTCCACAGTGCCCCACCCAAACCCAGAAAGTGACAGTGATTTGTGGCAGTCTAAACATGACACTCTGACTCCTTTGGGAAGTCGTGGTGAACAAATTATACCCCTTTTTCTCAGTTATAAAGACTCACATGCCAAGGCAGAATAAGAGATGCAAGATGGATTTCAAAGTTTTTGTTGAAGCAATTGCATCTTATACAAAAAGCATGGGCTTCGATAATAAGGCAGATGAAACGTAAAAGAATGATCATCATTACAATTAGGATAAAGAAGATAAATAACACTACCATCTTTGTATGATCCTAAAAGTCTAAATGATTCCTATCTACACCTCATCTCTAAAATCTGAGAGCAAAGCAGTGGTAAACCTTCTGCCTATCCCGGTCTCAGGGAATGTCCTAACCCATTCCTGAAAGGCTGGCAAGGGTCTGCCTGTTGTCTGGATGGCAATCCTCTCGGGTGGCTTAGGAGTCAGCGGCAGGATCAGCCACACTGTACATAGAATGGTATACGACGCAGGCCGGCCATGACTTGAATGCCCTCTGCCCCCTTAGGCCTTTGCTGTGTTTATATATGAAATCCTGCAGCGTTCTTAGAACAAGGCTGATGTTACAATATGTCTGGGAATTGGGGACTGACTCCTGTGCTCCTGGAGCAGCAATGCGAGTTAGAATATCATGTACCAAACATGACAGCCCTGGACAGGGCACAAAGTGAAATGTGTGCAAAGGGCTACTAAAATATGCAACTTGAACAACTATGGCCCTCATTATGACCCTGGCAGTGGGTGATAAAGTGGCGGTAATACCGCCAACAGGCTGGCGGTAATCACCGCCAAATTATGACCATGGCGGTGATACCCCCAATAGACAGCCAATGTACCACACCAACTGTCAGGGCGGAAACAACAGCCACCACGGTGGTAGCCAACAACAGTTAGGAGGAAGACAAAGTACCACCCACCATATTAAGACACACAAATCCGCCACCTTTTCCGGGGCTGTACCAATGCCAACAAAAGCCTGGCGGAAACAGAGCTCAAAAGTGAAAGGACTCACCATTGGAGACACAGGGAAGAACCACGCCGCCATGGAACCCGAACTGCAAGTCTTCCCGATGATCTTCTACGTTATGCTTCACCTTGAACACCAACGCCGACACAGACGACAGCGGTGAGTACAGACGCCTAGCACACAAGGGAGGGAGAGAGGAAAACGAGAGTGACAAACACGCACCACAAACACCCGACACACACACACACACCATAGACACAACCAGCTGCACCAAAAAAACAATTTGTCCCCGGCAGAATAATGCAAGGACAACAGGAATTGACTAAAGTGATTGTAATCAGATCAACAACAAAATTAATAATGCAATTTGGTAATGAACCAGATATGTACACATGTACAAAAAGGAACACTGCCCAGTCCAAAGTTCAAAGGGTCCTGAGCACATCCAGATAGAACACTGCAGGGGCATCAGTTTGCAAATAGGCAGGAACCTCGGGGGGGAGGAGAGGGACCTCAGCCGGATGTGGGATCAAGCCCACTGGTTCTGGAGGGGGGCAACATGCCCTGTGCATTGCCCTGGGGAGTGCAAGGCCGCAGTCTCTGGAGTGGGTGTCTTCCCCACTGGTTCTGGAGGGGCAACATGCCCTGTGCATTGTCCTGGGGAGTTCAATGCCACAGTCTCTGGAGTGGGTGTCTTCCTCACTGGTTCTGGATGGGGCAGCATGCCCTGTGCATTGTCCTGGGGAGTGCAAGGCCACAGTCTCTGGAGTGGGTGTCTTCCCCACTGGTTCTGGCGGGGGCAACAAGCCCTGTGCATTGTCCTGAGGAGTGCAAGGCCACAGTCTCTGGAATAGGTGACTTGCCCACTGGTTCTGGAGGGGGAAAATGCCCATTTCTCTGTCCTGGGGAGTGCAAGGCCACAGTCTCTGGAGTGGGTGTCTACCCCACCGGTTCTGGAGGGGGCAATATGCCCTGTGCATTGTCCTGGGGAGTGCATGGCCACAGTCTTTGGACTGGGTGTCTACCCTACTGGTTCTGGAAGGGGCAACATGCCCAGTGCTTTGTCCTGAGGAGTGCAAGGCCACAATCTCTGGAGTGGGTGTTTTCCCCACTGGTTCTGGAAGGGGCAACATGCCCAGTGCTTTGTCCTGGGGAGTGCAAGGACACAGTCTCTGGAGTTGGTGTCTTCCACACTGGTTCTTGGGGGGACAGCCCGCATAGTAGCCCCTGGAGAGTGGACTACATGGCATCCACCGGCGGTGATGGCTGCATGGTGGTGGTGGTTGGGGGAGGCTCCTGGCAGCCCCTGGACTCACTGATGGCTGCATGCTGGTGTTGTTTGGGGGAGGCTCCTTGGTAGCCCCTGCACTCGATGGCTGGACATCCACATCTGGCGTTGGGGGTCCTGCGACAGCTGGTGGTGGTGGCAGTGTTAGCCTGACAGCTTCCGATGGCTTAGAGTGCCTCTTCTCCTCCTGTTCATGGTTCGGGGATCCCTTTCCCTTCGTTGCCGGGGTGGATGGGCTATTCCCCTCTCTGCCTGGTGGTGCAGGCCTCTTCCCCTTCCTCACTACTGGTGCAGGACTCTTCCCTTTCATCCCTGGTGGTGTTGGTTCCTTCCCCTTTAGTGTTGTAGTAGGTGTTGCTACCACTGTCCCCATGGACTATTTGGCTGAGGTGCTGGACTGTGTCCTTGGTACACTGCCCATACGTGCAGAATGGGTGGGGAGGGGTAGGGAAGAGGTCAAGTTGGGCAAGGAAAAGCCTTTTAGGGACGTTGGGGCGGGAGGAGTAATGGGAGTGGAGGATGAGGGAGTGGTTGTCGGAAGTGTACGTCTGCTGGTTTTGGGTGCAGGTGCATGGGCAGTATGCTGATGTGAGGTGGGTGGCTGTTGGGTGTCTGAGTGCTTGCGTTTGTGTCCTTTAGGAAGGGGGGGACAGACACAGTGGGAGAGGTCACAGGGGACGCGTGCATGAATGTTGTGGAGGTGTCTGCTACTTGGTGTGGTGATGCTGGTAGTGGATGTTGATGTAGTGCATGCAGGTGTGAGTGTGGACGTAAATGGGAGGAGGAGGAGGAGGGGGAGACAGTGGAGGCTGTGGATGTTGTCGTGTTTGCAATGGGATGTTGTTTTTGTGAGTGCCTGTGGGAAGAAGTGTGGTGCTTGTGTTTGCCTGTGCCACTCTTGGGTGTTGCCTTGTGTGCATGCACGTCTGTTTGTGTGCTTGGGATGGGTTGGGGTTGAGGAGAATGGGACTGGGAAGTGGAAGTGGGAGGGGGGACGGTTGAAACAGGGACAACGGCTGCCATCAGGGAGGAGGCCAGAGCCTGAATCGATCTCTGTTGGGCCGCCAAAACACCATGAATGCCCTCCAGGAATGCATTACATTGCTGCATCTGGGATGCCAGACCCTGGATGGCATTCACAATCACAATGGTTGACTGCCCTACAGAGATGGATCTCAGGAGGTCAATGGCCTCCTTACTCAGGGCAACAGGGCTCACTGTGGCAGGGCCTGGGGTGAAGGGGATGCCCACCCTCCTAGGTGAGCAGGCACGGGCAATTCGCTGAGGGGCTACTGGTAGGGCGGTGCAGGTACGGAGGTGGCGGCTCTACCTGCAGCTGGGGTGATCACAGAGGTGTCCGCCACCACCAGGGACCTCACATCGGAGGAGGTTTCATAGTCTTTGTTGTCCCCTCCAGTCTCCGTTGTGGTGCTTCCCTCGCCCTCCGTTTCACTGGTTCCCTCAGTGTTGGTGGACTCTGCTTCCAGGGCCTTTGGGATGCCGGTGCCTCTGCTCTTCCGCCAGATGAAGCTAATGCACACAGGAACAGGATGACAAAAGAAGAAAGGGGGGGGGAGACAAAGGATACACTGGGTCAGTGACTGCCCCAACACCACCGTTGGGGTACCCAGCACCCTCACACACAGGGAACAGGGCTACACACTATGCATTGCACTACCAGTGATATTGCTAGCCACCAAGGCATGAGGAGGAGCACCTTCCAACTGCAGCACACCTGGGACACATGCAGCCCTGTCTAGAGATGAATACTTCAAAAAACAGGAGGGACAGGGAGATTATTGGTCCAGTGTACTGTCTCCCTTACTGAAACTCTAAACCAAATAAGTACACTGTTCCAAACAAAGTGAACACAGGGGACTAGAAAGGACTGCAGTGAAATTGTTGTAGGAGTGCCCTCAAGCATCACGTTAGGATGTCAAGCATCATCATTGGGCTAGCCCCTCGCCAGACTGGCACTGCAATGTCTGACGGGCCTCCAACGGAAGGATGGAGGCTCTTCAACCAAGAAGATGATTAATCAAAGACTGCAGCCCATATTGACAGGGGGAATGAAGGAGAGACAAGAGTCTAAAATTAGCTCTAATCCTCTTAATAATTTTAATTTCAATAGGGATTAGGCCAAGGTTAAAAAACACAGCTCGGAGTATACAGGAAAACAATGTTACCAATACTCCTTCAAAGGTAGAGAGGAGGCAAGTAGTTTGCTCCTAACATATGGTCGACATGTTTCGCGCCCTCACGGTCACACACGGATCCACTGGCGCTTCATCAGGACCGCTAACATTTTACTTCTCCTTGTAAAAACAAGACAATAAATGCTGGGAGGTCACTTACAGTCTGCCGATCTATTGTGTATGTCAGTCGAATGATAGGTCGCCCTGTGTCAAAAACAAAGAAACAAAATCAGAAAAAAGACAAATCTATATATGTCTAAATGACGAGACATTCATTATTGTCACTGTCAAATGGGAGCCGCACGCATGTTAATACTTGTCGTGTACTCACAAAAACAAGGTACTCCGGTAAAGAAGAAAAAGAAAACAAAAGACATTGCTTACCATCCCATGAAGGTAACGGGCATCATAGGGACGCGTAAACCTCTTACCCAAGGAGAGTATTCTACATTTGGAACAAAGAATTAGCAATGAAAAGGTATTTGCATATATCCGAAGCCACAAACTTTTTCGCACATAATTTACGTGAGTCGTCCATTCTAGATGTCTAGAAACATGTGCTTATCATAACTGAATACTAACATGCTAGGTTACCTGTATTTGCCGTGCAACCATTACCCTTCAGAGGACCTATGCTGCTAGGTCTGGCCTGGCCTTAGGAGCACCCAATAACACACAACCACCACCCGGATACCACCCCACCAGCCATAAGTTGTAATGATACCCACAGAACTCACCACCTTGTGGCTGCTGTTATGCCCTCAAGCGCCCATCCAGCTCTGGGTAGGCCACCGCCAGTATGCGGGCCATCGGGGGGGTCAAGGTCCGACGGGCACCCCTTCCTCGTTGGGAGGCCATCGCCAGCTGGGCCTCTGCGGCCTTCAGTGCCCAGCGTCTCAGGTCCTCCCACCGTTTCCGACAGTGGGTGCTCCACCTGCCATAGACCCCCTGGGTCCGCACGTCCTTGACGATGGCACGCCATAATCCCTTTTTTTGATGGGCGCTGACCTGCAAAGGCAATACAGATAGGAGGACACCATTAGACAAACAGTCCAGCCTGTTACACAAATGGCCCACCATACCAGTTTTCATCACCATTGGCACACACATATCCCAGCGCACAACATGTACCCTGCCAACAGACAATCCCCACCCACCCACACACATCTCCATGCATTCATGCCACATGCATTGTGCACACAGTGTACTCACCTGTTGGTCTGGAGGCCCATACAGCAGTCCGTACTGGGGTAGGACCCCAACCAACAGTCGCTCCAACTTCTCCGAAGTGAAGGCTGGGGCCCTTTCCCCAGTCACACGGGCCATGGTATGTTCCAGAGACAGGTCAAGCAGCACATGCAGTATAGGTCTTCTCCTGTGGAAGTTCAGGAAACGAGTGAGGAATCAGATAGAAAATGGCGGTCACGTCTACGGCAGTGTATAACATCACTGCCGGCGTACATCCCCATTGGCCACTGTTCCCCATAGGGCCCAATAATATCCAATGAAGAATTACATGGTGGTTCGCGACCGCCTACCGCCACGGCGCACATCGTTGGCAGATTTACCTCACTTCAAACGTCCTTCCACACAGGACAGGCGGACGCCATTTCAGGGGGTGGAAACAGGCCTACCGATACTTGCTGCGTCACAGGATAAAAGGCACATACTTTTCAATTCCACTGTCCCATCACAGGTTGGGGTTTCATTGTTTAAACTGTGTCCCTTAGATACCTACCGCTGTGGAGGAATAGGAGATGGAGACATACCCCCGCATACAGACCCCTGGTGGGCTTAGCTACACTGGAGGACAGGCACATTATACTCACCTATAGACTGGACAGGGCCACAATCACAGAGTTGTGTGCCCAGTTGGGGCCTGACCTGATATCAGCTATCCGTCATTCCACTGGGATTCCCCCCTCTTGTGCAGGTTCTATCAGTGCTCCATTTCCTGGCAATTGGTTCCTTCCAAGTGACAGTGGGCTTGGCAGCAGGAATGTCACAGCCAATGTTCTCAGTAGTGCTGGCAAGGGTATTGTCCGCCCTGATAAAACATGTGTAGCTACATAGCTTTCCTCAAGGGTTTTATGCAATGGGACATATCCCCAATATATTTAGGGCGATTGACGGTACACATATTGTGCTTTCCTCCTCCCCTCCCCACCTCCTGCCAGAATGAACAGGTGTACAGGAATCGTAAGAGTTTCCACTCCATGAATGTGAAGATGGTGTGCCTGGTGGACCAGTACATCTCCCACGTCAGTGCTAAGTATCCTGGGTTGGTGCATGATGCCTTTGTCCTGAGGAATAGCAGCGTCCCAAATGTGATGGCCCACCTACAAAGGCACAAGGTGTGGCTTATAGGTGAGCCTTGGTCCCCACCCAGTGTATGTTGGTGTATGCCTTTGCTGTTGGTCAAATAGGATAGTGTGTGGCTAAATGTTGTACCTCAATATTTGCAGGTGACTCTGGTTGCCCAAACCTATTGTGGCTGCTAAACCCTGTGAGGAATGCCAGGACAAGGGCTGAAGGACGTTATAATGAGGCACATGCTGAACCAGAAGGATAATTGAGAGAACCTTTGGTCTCCTGAAGGCCAGGTTCAAGTGCCTTCACCTGACAGGTGGATCCCTGTGCTATTCACCCGAGAAGGTCTGCCAGATAGTAGTGGCATGTTGCATGTTGCATGTTGCACAACCTGGCCCCCAGACGACATGTACCTTTTCTGCAGGAGGCGCAGACTGGTGTTGCCCCTGTGGCAGCAGTGGACAATGAGGACAGTGAGGATGAGGATGTGAACGACAGAACATTAGTGATCCGTCAGTACTTCCAATGACACACAGGTGAGACAGTGAAACTTCACATTTCCATGACTATTGTTGTATTGTGTGTGGCATTGGCATGCTGGCATTACCCACTTGTTTACTTACTGTTACCTATGTATTGTCATTTTACAGATGTTGGTGATATGACAACAATGTCCTGATGTGATCACAACAGCCAGAAACAGGTCATTCATTCTATGCTCTCACTATGCACAGGTCATTTGCAATGGATGTAGCTGTTTCAATCAATACAAATTTTCAAACATGAAACACTAGTATTTAAAGATTGTCCAAGGGTGTTTATTGTAGTGCTAAGAAATAGAGGGTAAAGTGCAATTGAATGGGGTGATGATGGGGGAAAGTCCATGGTATTGTTCCAGTCTGTTTGTAGTACAGGTGCAGTGTCCAGAAGGGACATAGGAAGGGGAGCTATAGCAGTTCACAGTGGACAAGGTGACGGTCTGGGACACAAGGGGGACAATCAGGAGAGTCTCATTTTCTGGCAGTGGTCTTGGCAAGTGTTTCTGGCTTCTGTCTGGGTCGCAGGGAATGTTTGTGGGGTGGTTCACATTCTGCAGGGGAGGGGTGCTGGTGGCCTCCTCTGGGTCCTGTGGCAGGGCCTCCTGGCTACTAGCGGCAGCGGAAGTGGTGGGCTGGTTGATGGACTGGCTAGCGGTAGGGGCCCGCTGGTGTGCTGTTGCTTCCATCATGATGTTGGCCATGTCTGCCAGCACTCCTGCTATGGAGATCATGGTGTTGTTGATGGCCTGCAAGTCCTCCTTGATCCCCTGATACAGTCCCTCCTGCAGCCGCCTGTTCTCTTGCATGTTGTCAAGGATCTGTCCCATCGTGTCCTGGGAATGTTGGTAGGCTCCTAGGATCTCGGAGAGTGCCTCCTGGAGAGTCGATTTCCTGGGCCTCTCCTCCCCCTGGCGCACAGCAGTCTTCCCAGTGTCCATGTGGGCCTGTGCCTCTGACCCCTGAACGGGGTGCCCACTGCCACTGACCCCAGGTCCCTGATTATCTTGTGGTGAGGTGTGGCCTGGGGTCCCTGTACAGGTGGGCACACTGCTGAGTGATGTGTCCTGGGGACAGAGGTGTGGGTACGCTGGGTGGATGCTGTGGTGTTGGATCCTGGTGGGGGGGGCTCTGTGGTGGTCTGTGAGTGTGCTTGGGTGACCTACTGTCCAGTGGTCCTTGATGGGCCAGGTAAGTCCTCCAGATCCTGAAGTTCAGAGTTACTGTCATCACTGGGGGCCTCTTCTGTTGGGGGACTGGTTTGTGGTGGCACTTCCTCTCCGCTGACATTGGCTGGGGTACCTGTGGGGACGTAAAAGATGTATTATACTTCATGTGTCAAACATTTGTACTTCCCTAGCATCCCCTCTATGGTTGGTGTCACCCTGCCAGCTTTTGCTTGTGTATGGTGATGTATTGTGGTTATGTTAATTTCCCTATGCTATGCATGCTTTAGTGATGGGTGTCCATGCAGGGCTGGGAAGGGTGTCCATGCATTGGTATGGCATGCCGGGCTTGGCATTGGAGTTAGTTAGATGTGAGGGTGCAGTGTGTGGGATGGAGTGGAGTGATGGGGGTGAGGGCGTGGGTGTGAGATGGCATCCAGTTATTGGGGGGGTGATAGGTAGTAAATATTGACTTACCAGTGTCCAGTCCTCCGGCAACTCCAGCGAGTCCCTCAGGATGCAGTATTGACAGTACTTGCTGTGAGTTGTGGGGATCCACTGACAGTCCTCTGTACTGCGAGCTGGTGTCTTGCTGCAATGGAACGTACCTTCCCCCGTAGGTCGTTCCTCCTCTTCCTGATATCATCCCTTGTTCTTGGATGCTGTCCCACAGCATTGACCCTGTCCACGATTCTCAGCCATCGCTCCATCTTCCTTGCAATGGAAATCTGCTGCACCTGTGCTCCAAAGAGCTGTGGCTCTACCCTAATAATTTCCTCCACCATAACCCTTAACTCCTCCTCAGTGAAACGGGGGTGCCTTTGTGGTGCCATGGGTGTTGTGATGTGTGTTGGTGTGGGTGTGTTGGGTAATGTTGTGGGGTGTGTGATCTCGAGTGCATGAGGGCTGTCTGGGTGTAAGTGGTGTGTGTGTCTAGTTGTCTCTGTACTCTTCTTCTCAGTCTCCTGGTGGCAATTGTTGTTTCTAAAGGGTTGTGTGTAATGTGGGGGGGGTGTTTTATAATGGTGTGGTATGTGTATGGGTGTCAGGTCTGTGTTTTTGGTATTGGCCAATGTGGTTTTGGTTTGTATGTGGGTGTCCATTCTGAGTGCGGCGGTATGTACCGCCAATGGTTTACGACCGTTGAATGTCCGCCGTGGTGATTCGTGGGTCATAATGTGGTGGGTGGTGTTTTGTTGGGGTAACGGTATAGGTTTTGGTATCGCCACTTTATCACTGACCTTTGGGCTGGCGGATTTGTGTATGTGGCTGTATTCTGTCGAATTGGTGTGTATGTGTGATAATATGGTGAACGGATATCCGGCACCCGGTGGTAAGTTGCCCGCCATCAGCGTGGTGGTAAGCAGGATTTACCGACAATGTCATAATGAGGGCCTATGTCTTCTCAGAATGAAACTGCTGATTAAAATATAAAAACAATGAGCGAAAAGCTGGCTGTGCTAAAAAATATTAAATTAAATAAAAATGTGTCTACATGTAAAAGGCACAGGCTGCAGGCCCAATGCTAAACTAAGGGTGTCCAACCCTGGCACTAAAGAGAACCCCCAAACCCTCTCATTGCAGGTACAGGAGTGTAGGGTCCATGACCTAAAACATAATAAAAATATTAATTAACTAACTTAAAAGCAAGCGTAATATTAAATATATACATTAACGCGATAAAATGTCCATCTTGACAAGCTGACCAGGCCAAAGCATAAGGCCAAATGAAAACAAGTCAATTTAAAGAAAAAGGTTCCAATTTAAAAACCCTCAGACTCCAGCATGAGGTCATCAAACACATCGGTGGAGAAGGAATCCAGGATAGACCCTACTTCGCAGATGATAAAACCACCAAAGCCTTGTTCAGAAGGTGGAAGGAGAACATGTGATCCATTGTCTCAGCCAAAGTCACAGCTGAGGGGGCAGCATTACGTGCTGTGACAGATGTTGGGGGACCGGGAGCCACTAGATCTTTAAGGGTGGCTCATAGAAGGTGTCACGTAGCAAAGATAATCTCATCACCTGGGATGCACCTGTGTGCCTGTGGTGTGATACTGTGACCTGTAAATACTTGGACAACTCTAGCAATAAACCTTCATCAAGAACAACATCAAATTAATGTCCATGGAAAGTACATGATACAAAGCAAGACACACTTCTAGTGCGCATCTGAAAGGGCACCATAAGCAGTGGAAGATAGCCTGCACACAGCAGAGAACCAGTGGGAATGACAATGGACAATTCTTGTGAATTTCTTCCAGTAGTGCTGCTTCAAAGTACTGCATCATGCATCCACAAGACAGTTGGGCTGTTGGAAGAGCCATCATTCGCATACTTGAGATGGGGCAGTCATTGCGCACTAAAATTGCAACAATTAGATACTGCCAATTAATACCAAAACAACTGGGAAACCCCTAAACTAATCAACAAAAGTGAGTGAATGGCTGAAGGTATAACTCCAAACACTGTCTGGAAGGTGCTGACAAATCTAGATCCTACAATCTTAAAAAGTGTACAATCCCTGCGATGTTAGATGCATTAAAAATTCAACTGACCATTTCACTGAATTGTATTGGAAAGTTTGTATTTAAAAGGAACTGTATCTCTGCAGATGACCTGACCTTGCCACTTGCAGGTCATTATGTTCAGGGCTGATGTGAGCACCACATGTTTTTGAAACAAAAGTGCTTTTAAACTGCTTAGCTTGTCAACATTTATTTACATTATAAGTAGCAATGTGAGGCCACAAATTTGCTACATTTATCTCCATCATGGGAGGGAAAGCATATTTACACAACAGTTCACTATTTGAGAAACAGAAATCACATAAGCAGCACCTGCTCTCATTCCAAAACAGCCTTGATCACTCAGCATCAAATATCTCCCATTCAAAAGTAACTGAAACACTCGCCACATCAAAGGGACAGAAATACCTATCAAGTAGCAAGCTGTGTTTGCCACAGATGCAAAAAGAGGGTAGGAGCACACTGCCTCACATCCCAGCATTGGAGTGGTACTGTGACCTGTGACTACTTGGGCAGCATACAAGTAACCCCAGATGATTTTCTCTGCTCTACTGATGAAGGACTAAACCAAGAAACATGTGTCTAGAGATAACAGCAGTACCTGCACCAACTTTGGTGAAAAAATACAGCAACTTGGAAGTAAGCATATTGCGTTTCCAGGATGCAATGGGGTGGTCTGCGCTAAGATGAGAGGCAGTGTGCTCCCTCCCCCTTGTGTTTAAAAGACTCCCTTGAGCCAATGAGCTGATGAGCTCACCTGGGATGCACCTGTGTGGCTGTGGAGTGGTACTGTAACCTGTAAATACTTGGGCAGCATACCAGCAACCCTATATAACTTTTCTCTGCTCTCTGCTACCTCTGCTGCCTATTGATGAAGGGCTAAACCCAAAAACACAGGTGTAGAGATAACAGCACTACATGCACCAACTTTAGTGAAAAACTCTGCAACTTTGAAGAACATTTTCTGCATTTACCAGAATGCAATGGGGTGGACTGTGCTGGGATAGGAGGCAGTGTGCTCCCTCCCCCATTGTTTAAAAGACTCCCTGGAGCCAATGAGCTCACCTGGGATGCACCTATGTGCCTGTGGAGTGGCACTGTGACCTGTAAATACTTGGGCAGCATAGCAGCAACCCAGGATACTCTTTCTCTGTTCTCTGCTACTTCTACTGTCCACTGATGAAGGGCTAAACCGAGAATCACTTGTCTATAGATAACAGCACTAGCTGCACGAACTTTGGTGAAAAACTTTAAACTTTGCCACAGAGGCATTGCATGTGCTGTTTTCAAATCATAGAATAGCTTACAGAAGTTTCACAATTGCTTCCGCTGAGAAAAACCTCCTTGATGCCATTCAAGCATTTGAAATCAAAGGGCAATTCTCACATCTCATTGATATAGCTATCGCCTAACTGCTCAAACCTGCCAACAGGAACGTGCTTCAAACACAAAATGAATTGAAATGTCGATATTGGCAATGAGATCACTCCATGTATTGACCACACTGGAAATGGAGTTTCAGCTACAGTAAAAGGCGACTTTTCTAATTTCTCAATGTTAAGCTTGATGTAACTAGCTTCCATTATCTATTGTTTACGTGTGAGGTTGAATGCAGCAAATAAATCCTTAGAGTTATTGTGATTCCAGGGCACGCAGCCACTTTTCAGAACTTGTAAAGTCCAACTCAGCTGCATAATGGACCTGTAGTGGCTCTGTCCATGGTGTTAAAATGACATGTTGTTTTGAATAATGTCAATATCAGAGGACACAATGTTGTTTAATGTGTAAATGTGAGTGGACAATGTCTTCATACCACTATCGACAATGGCTAAGGTTTTCTATAGGTTTTCCTTAAAAGTGTAGCAGCTTCCATTTTTCATTATATATTGCTAATAAGAATCTTTTAGAGCATGGTTTTCTGGAATCTAATAAGAAATTGTGCAAGTCAATGTCTTCAGAAAGGAGAGGAAGGTATTCTTTTACAGCTGTTAGTGTGGAGGACTGTATCTAATGTTGATGTAATTTACCCACACTGTATGTGGTGAAAATATCTGAGTGCTGTGTGATGACGTACAATAGCCACCCTTTGATACCCAAAAGTGATGAATAAGGGGTACCATTCTGAACCCAACCATTGAACTGTTCTTCTGTGACGTTCGCAACATTTTGCCAATTTTCAAACTTAGCAATAGGTGGAATACTGGGTACATTCACTTCTTTTACTTTTGCTAACCCAAGGCAAGTTGTTTGT
Organism: Pleurodeles waltl; assembly: GCF_031143425.1. Classification (NCBI taxonomy): domain Eukaryota; kingdom Metazoa; phylum Chordata; class Amphibia; order Caudata; family Salamandridae; genus Pleurodeles; species Pleurodeles waltl. The sequence continues at coordinate 229,520,899 of NC_090444.1, read as the reverse complement.
TGGACAGTGTCATTTAGAAACATCATTTCTAATAGAATTAAACAAGCTCTAAGTAAAGCCTCTGTGCCTTGTATCTGCCTATAATTTGTTTTAAGGCAATTGACTTTTTCCAATATTAATAACTTTCTATGGCCAACTGGAAAACAAAGGACCCTGAATACATTAATTTAGTGTTGGTTAGCGGTATTTTGTTTGCTTTCGAGTTTGGTAATTTGAAATAATAAGACTTAGCATTTTAGCATTATGCCCAGGAAAATAAGCATATTTCTCTACATATGTTTTGGAACTCCCCACTGGTGGAGTTGGACAATGGTCCCATGTTGTTTAATTAAAAACTACTCTTCGAATATTGGCTCGATGTAAGTAATAGTGTCCATAATGATGATAACAGAACATTTCCCCATAATTTGAAGTATTCATATATACATCTTCACTTTCAAATAAAGTATAATATTCAAGCTCACCAAGCATAGAATCAACTGTTTTTACATCCCAGTCATAGACATTTTAAAGACATATGGAATTTGAATCATTTCAGGAGGACCAAATATATCAAATAGTACTTTATCCCAAACAATCCCATCAGGAACTCCTGCAGTGGAACCATGAGTCTGACAGATTTGAAAGTTCATGCTGACTCATTGCTGGGTTTCATGGATTCTAACACTTAGGGCCACATGTACGATTATTTGGAATTGCGGTTTCCTAATTGTGATTTCATGCAAATCGCAATTAGGCAATCGCAATTCCAAATGTAAGAAACTCCATTAAGTTCCTTTTGAGAAATAGACCTACATCATTACTATTATTACCTTTGGGAATCGCAAAAATCACAGGGATGGTAGCCTGTTGGTGTCAGCAGACCAATTTGAAATTGGTGCTACCTGCAATTGTTTTGTGACTGCATTCACGATCACAAAACAATCATACATACCATTTAGATTCGGTATTAGGAAGTGGCGTGTCCAGTTGCAAAACCAAAATTGCGATTTGGTGATAAGTTACCGAATCGCAGTTTGGGCTTTGTACATCCCAAGAAAAAAAGAATTCTAGTCGCAGACGGTCCGATTCTGTGAATCGGCCCATTTGGGACTAGAAAAATGTTTGTACATGCGCCCTTTATTCTTTAAATGAAATTAGGGTTAGCAATTATTGCCATTAGTCTTTAAATGAAAAAGGGTTAACAATTATTGCCCTACAAAAGCTATGGCTGAAGCTCGAACAGAAAAACAAACATTACGTCACCACTTAACAGATGTTTTTCATTGATTAGTTTGATTACAAGCAGTTCAAAATCCATTACCAGGAGAATATTTAAATCTGCCTAGTGCAGATGTATCATAGACAGACTTCTGTTTCAGTGTCAAAATGTAATTTTCAGGTTCCTAATACAGCACCTGCAGTTACCTCAGTTGTGTTGTTCCCTTCTTAGCACTTGCACTCCTAAGCGTTTTTCTGGAGATCCTCAGTATAGTGTGTAACTCAGTTTAGTTTACATTAGTTTACATTTTTTTTGCCTTCTAGCAGCTTTTCTAACCCCTAAGCAAAAGTAGACTTCATATTGTCTTTGTTAATGGGGGATTCAGTGTCTTGGTCATTACCCCTAGCATCACGGTCCCTTGTGGTATGATGTTGAACTATTTTAGGCTGAACTACAACTAATTTTGATAGGAGGTCGGTAGCTCAATCCAGATATATAGAGATATTGGAATTAAAGCAGGCCAAACTACTGTTTTATAAATGTCTTAGTGATGAATTGAAGTATTTAGTACCTTGAGTACCGAATAGATCTGCATATTATGATGAACTAATGGCTCTAATTTTAAAGGTGGATCATACATTGGCAGAACGCAAAGGTGAAATCAGGTGAGGTTAACTCAGGTATAGAGTTTTGGATCAACCACATTCAGATCCACCACCTGAGAAAGTGCAACATTATTTCCCAGAGTCCATGCATATTTGAACTATACATCAGCACCTGTCAAAGGAGAGAAACTAGTATCTCAATTTGTTAAAACTCTGTCCCAAACCCAAATGCAAGTGGCAAGGAAATGACCAAGCTCAGGGCAAATAGGGATCTCCCCTATGCACTCCTCTCCAGTCTCAGCCCTAGAAAAAGCAACACTAAATAAAGTGCATGTGAGTTGTAGCTTTGAAAGATCAGAGAGGGCATAACTGTTTATTAGCCTTAATTGATTCAGGAGCTACAGGACTTTTTAGTGATTAGAAATATGCTAAGAAGTCAGAGTTACTTTTACACAAAGAGGCAACATCTGAGCAGGTTAGAACTGTTGATGGTACAGTACTTTCTTCAGGACCAATCACATATAATATATCAGAATTAACAATGATCGATTTTGAGTCACTCCAATGTTTTGTTTTGATTAGTAGATGCTCCACAAAAGCAGTTCATTTTGGGTCTTTCTTGTACCATCTGATTTAAGTAAGAGAAAGAGAAAATGCAAGGTGGTCCTCTCTACAAAAAGTTCCCTTTTTTAATGCCACGTCTTGCAGTTTGTACTACAAAAAGCACCTCCTACCTTACAGTATTTTGTCATTGAAATCCTTTGCGAGTAAATCAACATTTTTGTAATAATATAAATTGTTGATATCCCTATATTTTCTGACTGTGAACAAAATCACATCCATCATTTTCAACTAGCATTATGCAAACGGAGAGAAAACAAGCTGTATGCTAAAGTTGAGAAATATTCATTTTGTTGCACCGCCATGGAGTTTTTAGGTTTTATACTCTCCCCACAAGGGCTTCAGATCAACATTAAAAAGTTTTAAAAATCAGGATTGTCCAGCACCACAGACAGTAATTGCTTCTTGTGGAATGCCAAATTCTATTGTAAGTTTATCCCTTCTTTTCCAAAATTTGAACTCCAATAACCAGTTTATCAAAATAACGGTTTTCTGACGATGGTCTGAAAAGGCCAACTAAGTGTTTCAGACTCGTGAAGAATGTTTAATGACAGTACCTATATTATGCCATCTGGATCCTCACAAACTATATGTTCTAGAAACTAAAGCTTCAGATGTCACTGTAAGAGCAATCCTGTCACAAAGTCATCTAGAGGCAGGTCAATTACATCCTCTGGTTATTTCAAGCAAATTAACATAAGCAGAAATAAATTAAACAATTTGAGATTAGGAGCTCATTGCTAGTAAATCGTTTTTGAAGAATGGAAACATTAACTTTTGGGGGCAAAATTTCCAGTCACAGTGCCTTTAGATGCTCAGGGGTGTGGAATTTAATAAAAATATCTGCTTGTCTTAAATCTACTTGTCCTGTAAACAAAATCTACTTGTCCCTTTGGTGCCATGTAGTGCGGTGACAAATTATGGCAAGAGTCTCATTATGTAAGAGCTCTGATAATAGCCCCTCTGATTATGCCAGGGCTACTACTATAATAGAGTTTGAATACTTGCAATCTCAATCCCCACAATAGCAATTTCTTTATTTGGCCACCTTTCCGCAGATCTACATGCTGGGGCTGGAGTAAGCAGTATGCAATAGTTCCACGGCTGGAATGCCATTGAGTCTGCAAACCTATTAACTTTCATGTTTTAAGGATTTTTCACCCGCTCTTCTCTAATTTTTTCCCATAATGAGAAAGGTTAGAAATGTACTCCTGACAGTGGCAGAAGTAGAAGTTCTTTAAGGGTTGGAAAAAAGTGGGTGAAGAGAAAGTGAACTTGTAAACGCTCAATAGATTTTCACATGAACAAATCTACACATGCATATTTGCTCGTGCTAAAATACAGTTCACAAATATTTTGTAGGAGTACGATCTCCTGATCTACTTCTGTAGGTAAATTCATGAAAGGTACTAATGCAAAGACATATACCATTGGTGCACTTTTGTGACTTTCTTTAAGAATTTGCTCCCTAATTAGGTCTGGCATTAACAAAGACGTTTTGTTTTTATTAAACTTCTATTTCTTTTTCTAGCTTTCGGCTGTCTTTAATGTGAGTGATTGCATTCTGCTCTTCCACATGGAGCATATTGGCACACAAAGTTTTGTTCAGTGCCAGGAACTATCCTTTGCAATCAGTATCGCAATGAAACTGGATGCGGTCCCCCTGCAAAGAACATGGAGGGGGACACCGCCCCCCTCCCCTCCATATGGGGCTGCAGGGCCTTCGTTAAGCCACTAGTAGCAATCTGTGCTTTTTGAGACCAAAAACGTATTTTGCTTTTTGCCAATGTTTGTAACAATGGTGAGCTATGTCAAAACAAAACACGCATTGACGAAACCAAAAGGCTCACAAAAATGTTAGATCTGTTGGCTTTGCCAGTGCTTGTTTAATATAATGCTACTCATAATCTCATTGAAAATGGTTACACTGATTATCCATTAGGAATATTTTTTTAGAAATACTAGCATGCATCAACACATTTTACTAAATGATGCTTCAAAGAAATAGCAACTAAAATTTTATCTTAGCAAAACCTTTTTTCCTACTTGCATTTTTTCTGATTTCATGCTTACAAGCTTCTGCAAAAATGTGCATTTAATCAGAGGGAATTCTGGGAGCATTACACTTTGCCTCATATTGTTACACTTTTCAAACATTTATGTATGCTCCTTTTTTTAACTGGAACCACAGTCAGTAGTGCAGTGTGACCATAAAATGTTATTTACAGCGCAAACCCTAATATTGAAGTCTTTTCATTTATGAACTATAAATACACATTTGAACAGCATTAACATATAGACACACATTACTTCACCCGCAGACAGTTCACTTCTCTATAAACTGGCAGCCAAAGGGTTTGTGCTGCAGGGTTTGGGCCTACTTGTCCTAAGGACAAAATAAACATGAAAACTTGTTGCTCTTGACTTCAAACCAAATGTCCCAGGTGTCAGGCGATAGGAATCCCTGGATGTTGAAATCTTAGAATTCTTAAGTCTGCTAAAGCATTTGTACACAAATTTAGATAGTCTTTGTTCTGTGCAGAGTATACTTTTGATATAACCTTCAGACTGGGATTTGAGAATGGAAAAGTAGTCACCTTACCAAGAAATCAGGTACTTGCTTCCTCCATAAACGTTGAGCCTTGTGTACCAGTGATTCCAAATGCCAAGATACTTGGATCACATACAAAAGACAGACATTCAAACTTCATAGATCAAATCAAGAAAAAAAACTCCGGAATTAATCAGAGGGTGTCAGAAGATATCCAAATATTATTTAAGGATAGTTTATTTTGGTTCAAGAAGAGACTGTACATACCTACTGTTGAACTACAACATGTTCTTCATGACTTCATGAAGCTCATGACTAACCTCTTGCTGGTTAATATTGTATCAGTAAAAGTAGGAAAGTGATTAAAAGCATTTGTGGTGGGAAAATGTACACAAAGGATGCACAACATTATGTAACTTCTAGTGAATTCTCTATAATAGCATAGAATCTGAGAATGAAACCAAATGCAATATTTATATCAACTACCTAAGTCACTGTATCCTTGACATATTATATCAATTGATTTGTGAATTGTTAGCTGACAATGGACTCACCATTGTTGTGATAGTAGTTGATTTATTCAACAACATGTCACATTTCATTCTGATCTAAAGAAATCCTTCAGCAGCAACAACTGGGGAATTGTTATTGATTGTAAATAGATTACCCACAGTAATAATTTCTGACAGAGGGTCACAGTTCATTTTTCACTATTATTGGTAGTAGTCTGTAATGCAGTAAGACCGGATGTTTGACTTTCATCTGCATGTCATCGATAGTCTGATGGACAAACTGAGCGAGTAAATCAAGATTTAGAGACCTATCTGTAATGCATTCTACAAGAGCAAACATCTTGAATACAACATCTTTGGTGGGAAGAGTTTTGTCATAAAACATTTTGTAATAACAATTCACTAAACAGGCTAGATTGTACTACTCATGCAGTTCTGAAAAATGTTTCTTTTATCCTCCACCAAACCAGTCATCAGGTTAAGCTATTAAGAAGCCTGGTAGTGATTTACTTGAACTTTGGGCTGCAAAGACTTCAGAATTAGACTCTGAAAACTTTCTGATTAAACGTAAACACTGGTTACATTTCTTTCTTTCCTTCTGGTTAAAACCTTAGAAACAACACTCCTCACGGAACCTTTTCTGCCTTCCAGATTTTACTAATTTTTGAAACCTCATGCTTGAAGGACATGTCGACAAACCTGACAGCCATTCCTCTGGCCAACTCAGCAGACTACTGCACAATCTGTCCTATCTCGAAGGCTGTTCTTCAACATTGCATTATCTTTCTTTTGTTTTCTGTGCGCTTTCAGGCACCTGCACTCAACAAAATATTCTTAGTAGGGGCTCACATGTCCCTGAATGGTTAATCTCATCGTCAGTACTTGCACAGAGCTGTGTATAAAGCTGTTTGAATCCAGTTCCAGATCTGCGCCCCTGCCAGGCAGAAGAAGATGCTTACATTAATAGTAGATTAAGGATGATTTATTAACTCACAAGCAGTGGTACACATGAAAATCAGAAATGCAGTGCTGGTAAGTAATGTTTCTTGAGACAGAAAGGTATAATATGTGATCTTATCACTAAGACTGTGATCTACTTTATGAAACCTTGAAAATAAAGTGAATTGGATGATATTGTTTAAGAAGTATCAAGAACACATCTAACATCAAGTGTATTTGGCTTTTCTTGGTGACTTAGGAACCTAGGACTAAGCCTGTACTCCAGGTTCCGAGGCCAGAGTACATAACAACGGTCAGTGAGCAAATCCAGGTTTGGTGGTTTATTGACAGAAACCTCAGAATGATAGGAAGCCTTTAGTCCTTCGGTTCCTTGCAATTAACAAGCTTATGAAACAAAACAAAACAAAAAATGTAAGGAAGGTAAAAAATGAACTTTGTTTAAAAAAGTAAAGCATTTATATTTTTCAGGCTCGGATAGGTGGACATCTCAAGAAAGGAAGCTGTTTAACAAATTGCTGGCAAGCAACAACAAAGATTTTTTCCAAGTTCAGAAAATGGTAAGATGATTTTTCCTTCCAAAAGTGCACAATGGTGAGACTGATATGTCTGATAATCTCCTCATGAAAAACCTGTAAGTAAGAAATGCTTCTAGTGATCACTTCCTTTCGAAGCATTCCAAATAAAAAATGAAGTCTTAACCACTTCTGTTTCTAAAGAATCACAATTGTAAATAGAATAGCCAGAAATAGGGCAATCCAATGGTGGACCAGTGATGTAAAATATCAGACTGGCTGAAAGGGTGACCTGTGAGGCTTCAGGGTGCCCTAGGAAATTTGAGACAATATAGAGAACTTTGAAAGGTCTCTATGGACTAAATTAAAAGCACATGGATGTAATCCTGAAATTGCTTACGGACCTTAAGAGGTGGGAATAATTGTTTGACCATTATTAACATAGAATTTGTATATAATGTGTACATGTATTCCTGATTCAGTTTATGTAAATAGGCAGCAGAGACAACCCCATGGCTGTGTGTTTTGTTATACTGAGAAGGGGTGACAAGAAGATAACAATAAAAAGCTTTTTTTTAAATTGCATAAATTATTGTATTGTTGGTCTCTGAAACTATTGTTATATGTAGCAATCTGACCGTTTATTGCTTGGTATATTTCACCAAACAAGAGATCTGCCCTTCAGAATGATTATTAATGCACTTTCATAGCTTAAATGTGTGGCAGAAGTTCCTCAAACTGGCCATATCTGCAACCAGAAACCACGATAGACAAAAGATGAAATTTCTGTCACTGGTTTTAGCTTTTTTAGCTGGTCACTGTCTAAACTTTAGATTAAAATATCTGATCTCTTATAGCCTTAAGGTCACATAGATTTGGTCAAATGGGTAAATGTTGAGGCCAGACTAATTGTAGAAAGAGTTTGTCAGGGCAATCAGACCACAACAAGCTGTTAAGGATGACTAATGAAGCTGCAACCAGTTTAATGGACAGAAAACATTGCTTATTTTAATTTTTTCTGTGCACACAGAACATTGGGATTCAGCAATGTGACTGGGGACATTAGAGACCAGAAAGAGATCACAATATATTTCTGATGGATACACCTACCTGTGGATTCCTCACCTAAAGAATTCTCCCCTCGCGCCAGCTTTGACGGAAATTTCTTCTAGCTCTGCACGTCGACGATGACCTCACAATTGCCCGACTCCACGCGACGCCGTATGACGTCGTCCAGGCTCGTCGACGTGCAGACGTCAGTTCCCTTTATTCCGTGCCTTCGAGTAACGGTTTTTCTTAGAGGCTAACAGGGAGCTACAGTTGCGCTTCTGTAGTTACTATGTCGCAGCCAAGAAAATCTGGCTTTAGACCTTGTAACCAGTGTTGGGGTCGGATGTCGTTCACTGACCCCCATGAAAATTGTTTATGGTGCCTTAGTTCCGACCATGAGGTCGAGTCATGCAGTCCCTGCCAGCGCATGAACCCTAAGGCACTTAAAGAGAGGGAGGCTAAATTATTCCTAGCCCGTTCCAAGAAGAAGAAGGAAAGGCGTCATCGTAGAGAGTCTTCTTCGAAATCTTCAAAGTCTCATCATTGCCACGGAGACTCTCGGCGTCGTCACAACTCTCAGCGCCGATCAAGTAGAGGCCGGTCCAGGTCCAGATCCAGATCTCCATCAGCTCGGCGCCGTCTGACGTGGGAATTTATCCCGACCATCACTCCTCCGCCTCCTACGACACCGGCTTCTCCGACTTCACCCTTGTCTGTGTTTGAAGTCGAGCCTCTTCAGGAACCAGGGGCTTCTCCGGAGCAGGAGATGTCTGGTCCATCATTGGCTTCTATGCCGGCGCCGACTCCGCAAGGATATCTGGCTTTCCCGGCGCCGGGTACGGATCCTGCTGCATTTTTAAATGCTATGTTTAATATCTTTTCCACCATGGCGCCTAGTGGAGGGCATGCGGGTCCCTCAGGCCCTTTGGCTTTTAACTTGGGTGCTCCGGCTCCTTACAAGCCGACAACCTTTATGCCATTTCTGCCATCTGGAGCCGCTGCAGCGCCGATGCCTTTGGCGTCGCCCAGGAGACCTGTGACGCCTACAATGTCTGCTAATCAGTCAGCTGTCAACAGGGCGGTAGCGAGGCGCTATCATGCGGCTCCAGGTGACCCGGACTTCCTCTCCAAACATCCAACTCCGGAGAGTTTGGTTGTTCAGGCATCGTGCTCCTCCCGGTCAGCCCCTGGTTCGTTCCCCGGGATCCCTGCGGACAGGGAGTCTAAGAAGATGGACCACGCAGCAAAGAAGGCCTTTTCTTCATGCTGTATGGCCTTGAAGTCGACCAATGCAACTTGCCTTTTGGGGCGTTACATTCATGCCCTTATGGAGGAGGCGAAAGGTCACCCTAACTTGCCACAAGAGGTGTTGCATCTGTTAACGGACGCTCAGGCGCCGACCTAGCTGATTCAGTCTGGGTTAGACACCTCGGACTCCGTGGCAAGGGCTATGGGTACATCCATAGTGTCGAGGCGTCAGGCTTCTCCTCGGATGTACAAGCAACTCTTCTGGACCTGCCTTTTGACGGGGAAAAACTCTTTGGGACAAAAGCAGATTCTGCTCTTGAGCGTTTCAAAGAGAGCAGAGCCACAGCGAGGTCGTTGGGACTTCAGACAGCCACTTCCTCTACCTTTAGGCCATATAGGAAGTTTAGGGGTTTTGGACGTGGCTCCTCCTTTCGTGGCAGGTTCCAGGCACCACAACAATCTGCAGGCTCCCTGCCTTACAGATCCTTCAGAGGCAGGGGCAGAGTACGTACAAGAGGAGCCACCCAGCAGCACTCTGCTTCTTCCTCTTCCTGAGGAGGGGTGCAGCAGGGAAAGCAGCCTTAGTCCTTCACCACTCCCTGTTCACATGTCTCCGGTAGGGGGGAGACTTGCCCAATTTCTTCCAATGTGGGAGTTTATAACATCAGACTCTTGGGTCATTGACATTGTGAAGAAGGGGTATGCTCTTCCCTTTCGGGAGTTCCCTCCTCTCTTCCCTCCCCGCCCATCCTTCTGTTCGGAAGACCATCTTCTGTTACTGCAACAGGAGGTGTTAATCCTATCAAAAGGCGCAGTGGAGTTGGTTCCAGAGCAGGAGAGGGGTCAGGGCTGTTATTCAAGATACTTCCTGATCCCCAAAAAGGATGGTCGGTTGAGACCACTTCTGGACTTGAGGATTTTGAATTGGTTCCTCAGGCAGGAAAAGTTCAAAATGCTGACCCTTTCACAGATTCTTTTGGCGTTGAACGAAGGAGATTGGATTGTGTCTGTCGATTTGCAGGATGCGTACATCCATATTCCGATCCTCAAATCGCACAGGAAGTATCTCAGATTTGTGGTGGGGACGCAGCATTATCAGTTTGCGGTCCTTCCGTTTGGTCTTACTTCAGCACCTCGAGTCTTCACAAAGGTGATGACGGTGGTCGCGGCAGAGCTCAGAAGAAGAGGGGTAGCGTTGTTTCCCTATCTGGACGATTGGTTGATCAAAGCCAAGACTCCAGGGCTCATGCGGCGTCACCTGCAGTCGACAACTCAGTTGTTGTTCAACCTGGATTTTTCAATCAATGTGCCCAAATCTCACCTGGAGCCCTCGCAACGCCTCCTGTTCACAGGGGCAGTACTGGACACAACATTGAATCAAGCCTTTCCTCCGCCCCAGCGGGTTCAGGGCATTCAGGCGTTGATTCCAATGTTTCTAAATGGAGCTTTGGTTCCAGTCCTTAAGGTCCTTCGTCTGCTCGGTCTGTTTGCTTCTTGCATACTGCTGGTCACTCATGCACGCTGGCACAGGAGGGCTCTTTAGTGGTGCGTTCGCAGGCAGTGGTTTCAGCACAAAGGGGATCTCGAGGATTCGATCACGATCTCCAGAGACACTGCGGTGGATCTTCAGTGGTGGGCTGCGGTCGGCAGCTTGTCGCAAGGAAGGCCGTTCTCGCTGCCTCTGCCAGTGGCCACAGTTGTAACGGATGCTTCCACTCTAGGGTGGGGAGCTCATCTTGGGGACCTGGAGGTCTTAGGCCTTTGGTCACCAGTGGAACAGAGGTTTCACATCAATCTGTTGGAATTGCGGGCAGTACGTCTAGCTCTCAAGGCCTTTCTCCCTTCCATTCGTGGTCAGTCAGTCCAGGTCCTGACGGACAACACTACCGCGATGTAGTATATAAACAAGTATGGAGGGGTGGGGTCGTACCTTCTTTGCAGAGAAGCTCTTCGACTCTGGTCCTGGCTTCAGGACCACAAGATTTGCTTGGTAGCAAATCATTTGGCCGGGGTTCTGAATGTACGTGCGGATGTTCTCAGTCGACGCAGTTCGGTCGACCACGAGTGGCGTCTTCGTCCGGATCTGGTTCTTTTCATCTTCCAGATGTGGGGGTGTCCGCAGATAGATCTGTTTGCTACTCAGGAGAACGCGCAGTGCCCGTTATTTTGCAGCCTTCAGTATCCGGTCAAGGAGCTTTGGGGGATGCGTTTCAGATGTCCTGGAAGGGTCAGTTGCTTTACGCGTTTCCTCCCATGCCCCTGATTCCTCGAGTTCTGAGGAAGATCCGCCAAGACTGGGCCCGGGTCATCTTGATAGCCCCGGATTGGCCGAGAAGGGTGTGGTACACAGACCTCCTCCAACTCTCTCTGTGCCCTCCGCTCCGTCTCCCTTACAGGGTGGACCTCCTCTCGCAGTCGCAGGGGCAGATTCTACACCCCCACCTCCAGAGTCTGCACCTTCATGCCTGGAGATTGAACGGGGCAATCTGAGTGCTTTTTCTCTCCCGCCGGAAGTGGTGGATGTTATTTTATCGCCCAGGCGACACTCCACCAAATCGATCTATGCAAGTCGGTGGGCTACATTTGTACGTTGCTGTGGAGAGAACCGATTTGATCCTCTAAAGGCTCACTTGTCTGATATACTATTATTTGCTCTTTCCTTGGCACAGAAGGGTTGTGCAGTTGCCACAGTTAAGGGCTATTTATCAGCACTGTCGGCTTTTCTGTGCCTCCCAGATCAACCTTCCTTGTTTAAATCTCCACTTGTTTCGAGGTTCGTTAAGGGTCTCACTAATAAGTTTCTGCCCACACCATTTGTTATGCCACAGTGGGATCTTAACTTGGTATTAACATTTCTAATGGGATCGCCATTTGAACCAATGCATTCTTGTGCTTTGTGTTTGCTGGTCTTTTAGACTGTATTTCTGGTAGCCATAACATCGGCCAGAAGAGTCAGTGAGCTTCAGGCTTTCCTCCTGAAGGTTGTTACACCCTTTCACTTGGGGCAGTCTATTACTCTCTCTTCCTTTTACCCTCCGCCTCATCCATCCAAGGAGGAAGAGAGGCTCCACCGACTGGATCCACGAAGAGTATTGAGCTTCTTTGTCGACAGGACGAGGGAGTTCAGGCAAGATGATCAGCTCTTCGTTGGATACGTGGGGAAGAGGAAAGGCAGAGCAGTCCACAAGAGAACGCTAACAAGGTGGGTCATCCTCTGTATCAAGCTTTGTTATTCCTTAGTGAAGAAAGAACCACCTGTGGGGCTTCGTGCTCATTCCACCAGAGCTAAGGCTGCCTCTTCGGCTTTAGCTAGGGGTGTTCCCGTGGTTGACATCTGCAAGGTGGCAACTTGGGCATCCCTCCATACTTTTGTCAAACATTATTGTTTGGATTCTGAGGTTAGGATGGATGGCCATTTTGCTTGCTCAGTGCTGCAGGATTTCTTGGTTTGACCATTCAGGCACCCACCTCCGGAGGTAGTACTGCTTTGGGACTCTATTCTTTAGGTGAGGAATCCACAGGTAGGTGTATCCATCAGAAGAATAAGTTACTTACCTTCGGTAACGCTTTTTCTGGTGGATACATTAACTACCTGTGGATTCCTCACGGTCCCACCCGCCTCCCCGTTGCCTGACTGGTCGTTCCACGAAATCCATGGGTGTGCACCATTGTATTGTATACATATGTATATATATATATACATATATATATATACCTGTTTTATGTATATAGTTATAGCATGTATATATGTATTTCTTTCTCTGCTTTTTTGATAATTCAAGTACATATGATTCAATTTGTCTAGCATATTTGGTGTCATATGGAACAATTATTACTGTTAGTTTCTTTTTATTTTTATTGTAATAAATGTTGCGTTTTCACTTAATTTCATGTGATTATGTTCTCTTCAAGGTCAATGTTCACCTGTTCACCTCTAAGGCACGTACAAAATGGTGATAACTGATGTCTGCACGTCGACGAGGGCTTCTTATTGCCTGGATGACGTCATACGGCGTCGCGTGGAGTCGGGCAATTGTGACGTCATCGTCGACGTGCAGAGCTAGAAGAAATTTCCGTCGAAGCTGGCGCGAGGGGAGAATTCTTTAGGTGAGGAATCCACAGGTAGTTAATGTATCCACCAGAAAAAGCGTTCCCAAAGGTAAGTAACTTATTCGTTTAGATGGCAGGAAAAGGCAAGAGAGAGAGGGTAAAAAAGCACTATATTGTGTAAGTGGAGAACGTAGCGAATTGAGGAAGTGAACAAAGGAAAGGAAAAGCAGAAGCTATAGAAGAGACTCTACCCAATTTAGAGTTTGACAGATGGGATATTCTGTTGAAACGTGGAAAAAATCCCATCCGCCGTATTACAAGTGTTATAGGCTATAATGCACTTATAATACAGCAGACAGGACAAGTTTGGTACAAAGTGTCTGATCTGCCAAACTCTAAATAAGGGCCTCTATTACACTGTGGCCTATTGCAAGTAGTTCACGACCTATACCCAGACCAAGAAATATAGTCAGTGGGATCAACAAAGAAAGCAAAAAGGTTGTAAGCATTTATCAATGCCATTTGAACTGATTTTCATCCATGAGTCTTTGATATAACACGTTTGTGCCTTTAAAACTAAATTGAATATTGTTTTATTTCTCCTTTATCTTCTCATGTTCACTTACTCAGTTGATTTTACATGATATCTTTTTACCGCCTTTTGCCTTTTCTGCATAGTTGCCACTTATTTGCAGATACTTTGTGGCAGGTATAATTGGATGCTATGTTGTATTCCTTAAGCTAATATACTTCTCTTAAATTCAGTGTAATTCTTTCTGAAGCTATTAGGTCAGGGGCATAAAGCAGGCCCCTGCAGCACAGGGATTGGGAGACACCCTTCCGGGGGGACCGATTCACCCCAAGGCCTATGAACGTCTGTGAGAAATGGTAATGTCAGGGGCCCTCACCACATTCTGCAGGGAGTCTCATCATTTTGGAAAACGCCACTGTATTATGTAAGTCGCACACTGCAGCTACTTACATTAGGTGCAGCAACACAACATCGACTTGTCCTGTTTTTGTATATATCAGTACATTTACAGGGACACTCGATTTACACTTTCTCTCTCTCTCACTTACACACACAAACATACGCACACACGCTCAGTGTACCCCTGTGTGCTTTCTAGCCTGCCCTTCCATATACAGTAGTGGTGTGGAATATCAGTTTATGCTTTTACTTCATACAGTAGGAAACAAGACAATACATTGAAAAAAACAGAGGAGAGGACCTATAATGCTTATTGGGTGTAGCGGTTCAAGGGCAGTTTGCAAGTGTGCAACCTTTAGACCAGAAATGCTATACCTACTGGTACTTAGCAGTCAAATCCATCTCTAGTGGCACAGGGAAATGGATTCATGCCACCGTTTTGATTCCGAGAGGCCATCAAACAGTCTCCAAATGGTGTTGTCTTTGGATCACCCCTGAGTTCCACTGGAAACGGTTGTCCCATGTAGTTTTTTGTTGTAGCCATTTAAGTATTATTTAGATTTGCATTGATGCTTGATCCTAATTGTTCTTTTTTTTTGTTTTTTTTTTACCTGTAATTTGTGTTAACACTTACTGTTACCTTCTCCCATGTCTTTATCAATGTTTGCTACAGGTTAATTCTAAGACATTAGCACAATGTGTAGAATACTATTATACCTGGAAGAAAATTCTGCGATTTGGGCGCAAACATCGAACACGTCTCACAGACATAGCAGTGGATTGCATGGTGAGCTGCAGCTAATATGGTGTTTTCAGATGACTAAATGCAATCTTAATGAATGGGATGGGTGTACTCTATTTTCCTGGATGATTTATACTGTATTGGAAGCAAATATGTACATGACAGTGGTAAATCTAATGTCATTCACGGGCAATTAGTAATCTATCTACATTGATTTAGCTATAAGAAAATCTTTGTTATTTTCCACTTCGTAGAAAGAAACCCCTTTTATAATGGCCTGGTTCATCAGTGCACCTGAGCATTACACTGCACACTCAACACTAAATGTTCTAAGTCAGAAACTGCACATTCAAAATCAAATGTTTGGGTCATAAACTTCAAAGATACCAACTCATCTGTAGTGGAATATACGATTTCTGCAAAGTTAATGAACCTTGAAAAGGAACTGGATTTTACCAAAATGATAGATGATTATAACTCAACCTTGACTAGAGTAGCAGGCAGACTAATGCCACTTACTTGGAAACAACAGAACAACAACAATTGCTCACACTGGTTGCCAAAGAATTACATGAAGAGAAGAGATTCTCAAGAACACAAGAGATTGTGGTAAAAAAAAACATCTGTGAGAAACTGGGTTGTTGGTTGATGGGGGTGTAAGCCTTGGTCAACAACAGTCACAATCTGTTGCAGGGTGAACCACATAAAGTCAACAACAGTCACAATCTGTTGCAGGATGAACCACATAAAGTCACTAATTTAACCAGTGCTTAACCAGGGATAGCTTGGCACAAAAAGTAGTGAGGCTAAACTTAGAGGCAATGTGTTAAGTATTTATTCAGTACACAAGCAGCAACACAATAAAAACACATCACAATAAAAATCCCAAACCAATTGAGAAAAATAGAGAACATTTTACTAATTTATGTGACATCGAAACCATCAAAATCCAATCAGTAGAACCAGAGATATGAATTTTAAAGTTCAAAATAGAAAGTCCTCAGTTTCAGAAAATGGCCATCTAGGCACCTTTAACACCACCACCACCAAGGGTCCCGGAGTGGATGGAGACCACTTTGGGGTTCAGGTCTCACTGAGGCTGGGTCCATGGGTGGGTTCCAGATGGTGGTAGTCTGTAATGTTCCTGTGGCTCTGAACAGGCGGCCTGCTAAACTAGCCCGTGGAGCCACTTCTGAAGTCCTGGGTACAGGTGAAGGTGCAAGGGTCCACAGCAGAGCTGGCCTCTGAAGGTTCAAGCCAGGCAGCGCAGCAGTCCTTCCAGGTACAGCAGCAGTCTGGCAGAATGCACAGCAGGCAGTCCTCTGAGAGTCATTCCACAGGTGTAGTAGTGAACTAAAGAGTGGGTCTAAGAGCCCTAGTTGTATTCCCTGGTACCCTGCTCCTAGAAGTTAGGAGAAGTTTCCAGAAGGGTTTTTTGAAATTTTTGAGTTTCCTGTCTCCCCTGCCCTGGCTCCTAGCTAGCAGCACTGACAATACATTGTTGTTAAGCCTACCGTGTGGTGGCAGAGTCTAGCCTATTCAGGTACAAGTGGGGCTGTGCTTCGCTCCGACCCCCCTCTCCCATCAATTCACTTAGTGGCCCATTCAGGCTCTGCTAATCCTACTATTGTGTGACTGCCTGTAGTGAATTCACAAAGTCTCAACTGTCAGTTACACCCAGTCATGTGACCCAAGACAGGCTGCAGGCAGAGCGGGCTAAGGGCAGGAAAATGCCAACTTTCTAAAAGTGGCATTTAAAAGCTTGTAATATTAAATCCGACTGAACCATTAAAGAGGGTTTATAAGGCAAGTTCATAGATACCAAACATGAGATATCTACCACCTCTGGTTTAGGAACTGCAGCATATTAAATATAATAAGGAACCCCCAATGTTAACCTATGGGAGGGGTAGGCCTCACAGTAGTGAAAAACTAATTTGGGAGTTTTTCACAACTTGGACATGTCCTACCTTTTAATTACACAGTACCCTGACCTATGGGATACCTTGGGCTTACATTAGAGGTGACTTGTATGTAATAAAAGGGGAGTTCAAGGCTTGGCAAGGGATTTTAAATGCCACGTCGACATGGGAGTGGGACACCCTTCAGGCTGCAATAGCAGGCCTGCAACATGTTTTAAAATGCTACTTAAGTGGGTGGCACAATAAGTGGTGCAGGCTTACTGGTAGAATTTAATTTACAGGCCCTGGGTACATGGTATACCACTCTACAGGGGACTTACATGTAAATTAAATATACCAATCAGGTATATGCCTGTCAAACCATGTTTTAGGGAGAGAACACAAGCACTTTAGCTTAGCACAGGTTAACAGTGGTAAAGTGCACAGAATCCTAAAGCCAACAAACAAAAATCTAGCATAAAGTAGGAGGAGGAAGGCAAAAGGTTTGGAGTGACCCTGCAGAGAGGGTAATTTCCAACACCATCTGTAACAAACCATAAAAAAACTATGATTCAAATGCAAAAAAAAAATATTAGAGGTCAAGACATCCTTCAAGTCATAGATCAAATTCCTAAAAGCAACCCACAAAAATGTTTCCAATATCGTCAATAAACTACAAACCCATGTCTCCCCAACATTTCTTTGCACCTCTATGCTGATGACACTCAGCTCTGCTTGAAATTCGCCTCACCAGATTCCATTGTTGACCTGGCTAACACCCTTAAGGTTTTCCTATCCCGGAAATCAAATCAGCACCTCAAACTGAATCCTCTGAAGACTCAGGGACAGATTTAATTGTTGGCGGTCTGAGTGTTCTCCTTTGGCCTGGCAGAGTATTTAACGTCCACCATAACAGAGCCTGCACCAAACTGTTTTTTTTTTTTTATTTTCAAACAGAAAATCCAGAAGCAAGAGAAAGTAAAAAAGAAAATGCTCTTCTCGCCGTTGGAGTCTTTTCGAGGGGAGCGTTTAGCAGTTTTCACTGCTCCTTAACCCCAGGGTTATCCTGTCAATGGTGGGCAGTGAAAACTGACCACTGTTTCCGCCCTTCTACATTAGGTTGGCAGAATTAGAGGTCTTCCTTTGGCGGCCTTTACTCTGCAGGGCCATCAGAGAGGATAATCACTGTGGCGATGGAGTAGTCTCCGCTGTGATTATACCTGAGGTGCACCCATATCTAAGTTTGGCAGGCGACCACAGGCCTGGTGGTATGGATACTCCATTGCAGCAGAGTATCCATTCCATCAAGATATCTATCGGGCCCATAGTTCCTCTTCGTCACTCCCAATGTGGCGGTCTGACAGCCACATTATAACCGTGGCGGAAGCACCACGGTCCAACCGGTGCCCGCAGTCTTAATCTGCCAGGGCAGCTCCGCAAGCAGCGCTGCCCAGGGGATTATAGCTCCTGTGTCCGCCAGCTTTTGCATGATGGTTCCACCGCCATGCAAAAGCTGGCAGAGACGGGGTGCTGGGGCCCCATGGGGGCCCCTGCAATGCCCATGCACTTGGTATGGCCAGTGCAGGGGCCCCCATGGGCTGCCCGTTGTGCTTTTCACTGCCTGAATTACAGGCAGTGAAAAGCGCGACGGGTGCTGTCACACCCGATGCACTGCAACATTGCCACTGGCTCAATTATGAGCCGGCGGCAATGATGTGGGTAGTTTCCCGCTGGGCCAGTGGGAAACTCATAATAGGGCCAGCGGGCGGAATACCGAACTGGTGGCCTTCCGACCCGAGTTTGGCGGTTGGCCTATGCTGCCCGCCAAACTCGTAATGAGGCTCTAAATCCTTGACCTAAACACGCATTTAAAATCTCAGTATGCGTGCCCACAGCAAAATACTAGCTAAAGAAGACCTTACCAAATTAAAGTCCTACAAGGAACAAAAACCCCTTAGACCAATAGATGACTTCAAAACTGTTAAGCGATTGCTGTCCTCTCTCAAGCTGACTAAGGGATTGATTTAGAACTCAGCGGGCTGGTCACTCAGTCACAACGGTGATGAATATCCTGTCCGTCGAATTCCAAATCCCATAGGACATAATGGGATTTAGATTTCGGCAGGCGGGATATCCATCACCATTGTGACACAGTAACCCCTCCTCTGAGTTTTAAATCCGAATTACCCCTATTGGGACTTCCAAGGTAGAGCTCAGAATCCTGCGCTTCCAAGACCACTAATAAATAGATATATTTGCTTGATAATGTTTTGAGAACTTTAATGTTGAAAACCTCATTAGAGTTTAGCGTAAGAAGATCATTATGTCTACAGTTTAATTTAAGAGACATATGTAAATTCTATAGACTTCTTAGCCAGGTGTTTCCCAAAATGTGGGTGACGGGACAATTTTTGGTGAGTAACAAAAGTCCAAGCAGTAAATAAAGATTAATTTAAATTCTGTATTTTTCTTGTCACATTTGCTGCAGTTCAAAGACAGAGGTCCAGTGTCAGGCTATGTCTTTTGACAAATTATTGCTTATTTTCTGACAAAGGGATTTGTGTTTTTTTTAACTCCTTTAATATTTGCATTTAGAGAAAGAAAATTCCAAGTGAAATATGTGACAATCTTGCTGCGCTACAGGGAGTGTGAAAGGAAATGCTGTAGGATGTGTTTTGTAAGACACATCAAAATGTAAATATCTGTATATGAACTGTACACATGCAGGAGTTGGGAAAGCAAACATGGAGCACATTTCTTTGTAATTCTGAAGTATGAAGGAAAAAGCTTTTGATAGGATCGAAATAAAGCAAGACACTTAACTTGATGATACACAAATGATAAATATTCACTGAAACCAAATTTCCACACATTGTAGTTGTATCCGTAAAACTATGGCCCTCATTCTGACCTTGGCGGTCGGCGGAGAGGCGGCGGTCGGACCGCGAACAGACCGGCGGTATTAAAAATGGCATTCTGACCGCGGCGTCACCGCCGCGACCGACCGCCACTTCCCCACTCCGACAGCCACGGCGGTCATGACCGACGGGCTGGAGTCTGCGCACTCCGGTCCGGCGGTCGACCCAAGACCGCCAACGCTATCATGACCCTGCTTACCGCCGCGGTTTCTTGCGTTCGGGAACCGCCATGCGAACCATGGCGGTAGGCACTATCGGGGCCAGGGAATTCCTTCCCTGGCACTGATAGGGGTCTCCCCCACCCCCCACTGCCCCCCCGAGTCCTCCCCCCACACCCTCCACCCCCCTGCCACCCCCCAGAGGTGGTACGAACCCCCTCCCCACCCCGACATGCACATACATGCACCCCGACATGCACACACCCCCAACATGCACATATACACACCCCCTACACACACACATACACAACGGGGACACATACCCGCACACATACATGCCGACATGCGCACCCGCCGAACTACACACATTGCCCATAGGCACAGCAGCACTCCCCGCCCGCATGCACGCACTCACACACCCCCTCTACACACTCCCACGCACACCCCCATGCACGCACACATCACACAACACCCCCCCACCCCCTCCCCTCACGGACGATCAACTTACCTTGTGCGTTGGTCCTCCGGGAGGTGACGGGAGCCATAGGGACGTGACCGCCAACAGAAGACCGCCAACAGAAGACCGCCACACAGAAATGTGGGTCGTAATTCTGGGGGCGGTGTTCTGCTGGCGTGGCGGTGGAGGTTGACCAGTCTCCACTTTCCCGCCGACCGCCAGTGTGGCTGCTGGCGGTATTCCGGCGGAACGCTCCCAGCGGTCGGAATACGCGCAGCGGCATACCGCCGCGGTCGGCGGTCTTTAGCGCGGCGGTAACTCGGCGGTCTTGCGAAAAGACCGCCAAGGTCAGAATGAGGGCCTATGTCTTTGCAAATGTAGTTGCTATTTCAATTGAAAATGTGCAGTATGTAAATGACAGTGCACTACCACACAATGCCTTTAGTTACGTAAAAAAAAATATCGCCTGCCTCATGCCCATTGAAGCTAGGTGGGTTGCAAAAAATTTTCATTCTAAGCATTGGGTCGTGGTTCTAAAGAATGGGAAGCACTGGTTAAGTCTATTTTTTCACTCCCTCTTCTGAACTCCTTTCCTGAGGTCACTTCAAAGATTGACCATTGTGGGAAGAAAATACTATTCATATATATCTTCACTATTTCATACAGGTTTTACTGTGATTTTGTATATTCATCCGATGCTCTGTGTGACTTCCTACTAGTCCAATGGATCTGGTTTGCGCTATACAAAATTACAAATAAAATAATAAAATGTAGGACAAAACAGAATTTGCAACAGGGAAATAATTTTCTCGCGGTACTGGCTGTAAGTAACCTTCCAGGTGAGTCTGTCAATGTTAGATCAGATTTTTATTGGAGGGATGGGTTTTCAGCTCCTTTCTGATGTGGAGGACAAATGAGTGAATCATAGTTATAGTTGGATATTATGCAAGATCCTGTTGATATATCTTGAAAAGTCTTGTTTTTTGGTCATCCCCGTTTAGCCCCTTTACTGTCTGACGATATTAAGATTTGATTTGCCCATCTGACCTCAGAGATATTTTTTTTTTGTTCAGACAGATTAGGTCGCATGCTGGAGGTTAACTCCAATTTGTTGATGAAAGTGGAATGCCTGGGAAAGGGAGCAAATTAACTTTTTTCAGTTTGGGAGTCATTTATCTTTTCATTTTTCATCTCTTGATGACTGGATGTTACATGTATGACACTTTTTAGAGGGATTAAGTGAGACTGCTAAAGACATATTACTCTGTTCAACTAGAGTTTCTATAAGTATACTATTTCTGTCTGCACATTGCCAATTCCTATGAGTTTCTTCCTGTTGCACCTGGGTGACATCCTCAGGCCTTTAATATAGGTGGTTGTGTAATTGGTTCTTCACAGTTACTCCACAGGGAGCCCATCAGAGCATACAGCATACTTGGTTGAATAATGGCGTTTCCTATGTGTTGGTGCTTCGCTGCTCTTGTGTGGACTCTAGAGTTATACAGTAGTTGATCCAATATTGCACCTACCAAGAGTAGGTTTCCTCATCTCTCTTCCTATGCACATATTGAATGTGATTTAAACTGTATCATACTCATTAATTCATATGGTGGGCATCATCGTGCATGCAGAAATGCTCCTTTTCTCAGACACCCATGCAATGCTATGCACCTGCTGCAACATATTTTGAGCAGTCGCCGTCATACAAGCATGGCACCAGAACTCCTTTTTGCTTTAAGCTTAGATGTAGAGACAAAGCATAAATAAGGGCATAACTCTAATCTTCACACAAAACATCAAACACTACCTATCTGATAGAAACTTCTAGATGCAGATTCCTTACCTTTGAATTCTCCCCAGGCGTCAGACTGGATCCATATTTTAGTGAGCAAAACCTTGCGCGCTGGTAGATGGCATCGATCAGCTCCACTTCTTTCTTCAATGCCAGATGTGACTTTGTGGTACCTATGTAGGGCCCAGGCGCTCCAACGTTAGTTCTTTTCTTTCCGTTCCAGAACCTGCGCTAATCTGAAGAGCTGCCCTTCAGTCATTTTTTTGACAATGTTTTTCGACATTTTGTCAACTATTTTTGAGGTTTTCCTCCTGGTGTGTCAAGGATGTCATCCAGGAAGACAGGTTTTAAGCCCTAGGGAGCCTGCCATCAGCCAGTGTCAGTGACGGATCCACACCTCGTCTGTCTGTGGTGTTTGGAGTGCGACCAAAACTGAAGTTGTGCTCCGATTGTTGGGCCATGCATCCAAAGGCTTTGAAGGAGCGGCCCGTAAAGCTGGTGGTAGCCCAGCACTGTACAGGTCAAGGTTTGGTCGAGTTGAAGGTCCCACCACTGGTCGCAGAGCCCAAAGTCATCATCGTGCCACTCCCAAGTCCTCATGCGATCAGGTAATTTGAGGCACTAAAAGAAGAGCAAGGAGTTGAAGCGGTCCTCGACGACTTCTCAGCCGTTGGCTGACATGATGAGGGAGCATTGGCATTCTAGGCCTTGTTTATCAGAAACTGTGCCTGGGCCAGCTCCACGCCTCCCCGACTTTCCAGGAGCCAGAGTGATCCCTGTCCAACTCTTAAGTGTTCTATGAGGCTATGCGCCCCATTTTGGGCAGTGCAACACTATTGGTGTGCCTTTGGGCCCCATGAAGTTGAAAGTGGTCCCATTGGGTTCTGAGATAGTGGCTTTGCCTTCAAGGATCCAGTCCTGGATCAGTAACAATGCTGGTTGTACCATCTCAACCTTCCCTAGTGCTGGTGCCGATCCCGATGCCAACGCTTCCCCCTGGCAGCTCCATCCTCATTGTCATCCTGACACGGAGCCGGATGTGCATCGCCCGACTCCACCGGCGGTATGAGCTTTGCCTGCTAGATCAGATCCTGAGCCCTATTTCCTTGGGCTTTGCTTCAGGGAGGACTGGGAGAGGTCACTGGACCCATTAGAATAGCAGCCATATGAAGAAGGAATGGACTGATATGAGGATCAGGGTGAAGCCACTGGACTGGATACTTCTCCAGCTATGGATATGATTTTTCCCCCTTCTGTGGCTATGGATAAGAGAGCTTCCTATGCAGTGGTGGTGGGGAGGACGGCTGACGTTCTAGATCTTCAACTACTCTCCGTGCCAGTCCAGACTAATCTTTTCACATAGATGCTACAGCTAGGAGTTTCCACATCCGAACCCTTACTCCTGTTCAAGGATGCCCTCACAGAAGTTATTTTGGGTACCTGCTCCAAACCCAGCCCAGACACTCCTGTGAATAGGATGATTGCCTGCTGCCATCACTCCACTCCCAGCACCCAACCTTCCTAATGCAACACTCCACCCCAGAGAGCTTGGTGGTCCAAGCCTCAACTTCCCACAGCACTTTTCCTACTGCTCCCCTGATAGGGAATCCAGGAGGCTGGATTCATTTAAGAAGAAATGTTATCCTGCCAGTCTGGCATTGCAGTCCATGAACACCGCATGCCTTTTGGGCTGGTATTCCCACACAATGTGGGACATGGTTGCGCAAGTGCTGCCACAGGTTCCGGGGGAGGCCCAGACTGTACTCTCTCAGGCTGTTGCAGATGAGAGGGATGCAGCAAAGTTCACAATTTGTTGTGGACTTGACACAACCGACTCACTAGGCAGATCGGTTTCCATCACAGTGGCCCTGAGTTGCCAGGCCTGGCTGAGGACATCTGGCTTTTCGGGGGATGACCAAGCTTCCTTTATAGACATACCCTTAAAAGGCACATGTCTCTTCATAGACAAGGCAGATTTGGCGCTCCAGTGCTTCAAGGACTCAGGTTATGGCCATGTCCTTGGGCCTCGTGGCGGCCCCATCCCCTCCAATCTGCCTTTCACTTCTTTCTTGGCTAGGGAGGGGACTTCTAGCCTTGCCAATTCCTGGCCAGGCACAGTGCCACGCATGCTTCTCAGCCTCCGCGTGGACAAGAGCGCAGTACCCACAGACCTTGCAGGTCGGCTAGTGGTCTGGTCAGTAAACCTCCTCTGCCCCAGCACCAACCGCCAAACACTCCTAGTCTGCCCTTTTACCACAAGAAGTAGCCAGTTGGTGGCAGGATTCACCATCACCTGCCCCACTGTCAGTCTGTAACATCAGACAGGTGGGATTTGCAGATAATCCGAAGGGGCTACTCCCTCCCCTTCAAGTTTACCCCCTTCACCTAAGCCACCATTTCCCGACTGGCTGACGGAAGATCATCTCTGTCTCATTCACCGCAAAGGAAGTCTTGTCTCTCTTGGCCAAGGGGGTCATAGAGAGGGTTTCGGTACCAGAAATAGGCTGTGGTTGCTATTCCTGTTACTTTGTGGTTTCCAAAAAAGGACAAAGGCCTTTGCCCTATTCTAGATCGACGAGCCCTCAATTTTTTCCTCAAGAAGGAGAAATTCAAAATGCTCACATTGGCTCAGGTCGGCCTGCCCTGGACCCAGGAAACTGAATGGAAGCGCTAGAATTGCAGGACTCCTATTTTCACATTCCTGTTCTACCTGCCCAACAGCGCAATCTGTGGTTTACGGTAGGTCACAGGCATTTTCAATTCGCTGTGCACCCTTTTGGCCTTACTAGCTCCCCTCAGGTGTTCACCAAAGTCATGCCGGTGGTTGCAGCTCATCTGTGGAGATCAGGGGTTCCAGTCTTCCCCTGTCTCGACAACTGGCTGTGGAAGGTGGCCTCGCCACGGGCTATCTCTCACCTCCAAACTACAGCGAATCTCCTGCATTTACTGGGGTTCACTATAAACGTGCTGAAGTCATACATGACTCCCTCACAGATGCTCCCTTTCATTTGAGCTGTTCTGGACACGGTGCAGGTTTGGGCTTATCCTTTCAAGCGGCAAGTCCAATAAACTCAAGCTAAGATACCGATCTTTCAGCCTCTATCCTGGATTTCGGTGAGACTGACTCTGAGGTAGTTGAGATTCTTGGCTTCCTGCATCCTGTTGGTGACACAGGTGGTGTGTATGCAGGCTTTGCAGTGGGACCTGAACTTTCAGTGGGCCCAGCATCAGGGGAATCTCTCCAACATGGTCCAGATCTCGTAGGGAACTGCAAAGGACGTGATGGCTAACGAACCACAATTGGGCCAGTGGCAGACCCCTCTCCCTTAGCCAACCAGATCTGACAGTAGTGACAGATGTGTCACTGCTGGGATGGGACGGCCATTTGGGGGAGGTGGACTCTGGTCTCTGGCGGAATCCGGATTTCACCTCAACCTGCTGGAGCTCCAAGCGATCCGACTGGTATTGAAAGCCTTTCTACCCTCCATCAAGGGAAGGCTAGTGCGGGTGTTCACGGACAACACCACAGCCACGAGGTACTGCAACAAACAGAGCAGGGTGTTGTTGTGGACTCTTTGTCAAAAGGCTCTTTGTCTCTATACATGATTGGAACAGCTGGGCACATCTCTGCTGGTTCAACATCTAGCAGGCTCTCCTCTGAACTGCAAAACAGAATAACTTCACCAAAGCTGCCTAGCGGATCACAAGTGGCGTATCCATCCCAGCATTGTTGCAAGGACTCTTTCAGAGGTGGGGAGAGCATGTTAGAACAGTTCGCCTCTGCCAGGAACGCGTAATGTCAGCAATTTTGTTTGCTGGAGTTTCCAAGGCAGCTCTTGCTTGGAGATGCTTTTCATCTGGAATGAAACTCAGGCCTCCTGTATTCCTTTCAGCCCATAGCAGTCCTGCCAGAGTTCTCAAGAAGATCAGCAACAACCTGGCCTAAAGTCATTCTTGTGGCTTTGGACTGGGCATGGAGAGTCTGGTTTTGCGAGCTACTGAGCATGGCCATCGATCGTCCGATCAAGCTGCCCCTCTGGAAGATCTTTTGTCGCAACAGCAGGGGAGGGTTCTTCACCCGAACCTGTCCGCTCTCTGCCTTCTTGTGTGGAGATTGAGTGGGGGCAGTGGACAGCTTTTGACCTTCCTCATGAACTCTGTAACGACGTCTTGGCAGCCAGGCATCCCTCCACTAAGACGGTATACGCCTGTTGTTGGAAGAAATTTGTGTTATGGTGTGCAGAAATATCTGTTAGTCCTCTTTCTGCCCCTCTTTCTGAACTCTTACTTTTCATTCTTTCCCTGGCCCAGCAGGGCTCTACTTTGGGCACTTTTAAGGGCTATTATCTGCTATTTCTGCCTACTTGCGGTTACCTGATCAACCTTCTTTGTTCAAGTCCCCTATTGTACATAGGTTCCTCATCTTTTTCCTCCTTCTCCATTCATTAAGCCCCAGTGGGACATTGATTGATGGGTGCTCCTTTCAAGCCTATCCACAATTGTCCCCTCAGGCTTCTAACACTGAAAACAGCCATCCTTGTGTCAGTTACATCTGCCACACAGTGAGTGAGCTGCAAGTCTTGGCATCCAAGCCACCTTACTTAGCCTGACAAAAACGGTGCTTCTTACAAGGGCCTCTTTTCTACCAAAAATGGTCACACCTTTTCATATTGGCCTATCCATCACTCTTCCTACTGTTTGGGCACCCCCATATCCTTCTAAGGAAGAGGAAAGACTCCACCGCCTGGACCCAAAAAGAGAAATGGCGTTCTACTTTGACCGTTCCCATGAGTTCTGGGTGGATGACCAATTCTTTGTGGGGTAGTTGGGTGTGAAGAAAGTTTGGGTGGTGCAGAAGCGAACCATCATTTGTTGGCTCATATTCTGCATCAAGATCTGCTACGCACTGCAACCCCTCTGAAGGTTTGCAGGCTCATTCCACCAGAGCTAAAGCATGCGGAGTTCCAGTTCTGGACATCTGCCAGGCAGCAACGTGGGCATCTCTGCACATGTTTACCAACGTTATTGCCTGGACATTCAGGTCCGTGTGGATGGGCTCTTTGCACGTTCAGTCCTGGAGGACTTCCAAAAGCAGACTAGCAGCGGTTCCGGAGGCCAGGAACAGAAGATGTCTTGCAGAGAGTTCCTTGAAGAGTCTTGCTCGAAGAGTCTTACTTGAGGAATCTGAGGACCCACCCTCGGGGGAGAACTTAAGTAACTCTAAAAGGGGGTTGGTCACTCTGAAGTGACACAACTATCAAATGGGGTCAGTGATGTTATCTACCTGACCTAACCAGTCAGTTGCTCCCAGGGGCCTCTCCCCACCTTGTTTCCAAGATGGCAGACTCCACCAGCCACTTAGTACAGCTCTGTGCACCTCCCTAGGGGAGGAGCTTGACAGGGGTTGGCCACCCCCTGTCTGTTGTGTAGTTTCTCACCAGAACGGGAACCGGGAGCTCCAGAACTGGTGCAAACCAGATTATGCAAGGAGGGCACCCGATGTGCCCTTCAAAGCAGTCTGGTGGCGTTTAGAGGCCACCCCAGCCCAGAGACACCTATTTCAAAGGAAGAGGTGGTCACACCTCTCCCTTGTAGTAAATACTTTGTTCTGCCTTTCCAGCTCACCAGCAGGAGGGCAGAACAATTTCTGGAGTCATCAGCATCGTGGGCTTGCAGCCATATCCGGTAAGGCTGCACAAGCAGAACTGGGGAATCCTCCAAGGAACCCCCAGAGTACATGGGATCATGCAACTAGCACTGGAATCGATGTAGTTGCATGATTCTAACATGTTTAATACCAAACATACCTAGGTTTGGAGAAGCCATTATGTAGTTAGACCAATCGAGTTGACCAGTGTCTACTACATACTTTAAAATGGCTTCCCTGCACTTCCAAAGCACAGGGAATGGAGTCTGGGGTTTGTAGGGGTACCATGCTCATGCAGTGGTACCCTCACACCTAGGGACATGGACCCTGCCAATGGCCTATCAGAGGAGTGACTTACAGTGTCAGTGACCATGATATAAGGCAAGTCTTAATCTGAAGTGAACGGTGCATGCACCATTTCACCCAGGCTGCAATGGCAGGCCTGCAGACACAGTTTGCATTGGCCCCCA
Organism: Pleurodeles waltl; assembly: GCF_031143425.1. NCBI lineage: Eukaryota > Metazoa > Chordata > Amphibia > Caudata > Salamandridae > Pleurodeles > Pleurodeles waltl. The sequence continues at coordinate 229,492,573 of NC_090444.1, read as the reverse complement.
TGGGTGGCACAATACATGCACTAGTCCATGGGGGTCTCCTGTTGTACCAATACCCTGAGTGTTGAGACAGGGCCACTCACCTGAAAAGCAGGATGTCCGCAGGGGTGATAGTATACCCCCGACCTCCTAGAACACCTCTCAGCACTTCCTGGTGGACACAGAAACCCCGGCAGGTGTCCCAAAAAGAAAGGGGGAGTGGAAGAGAAAGAGAAAGAGACAAAACACTGCCACGTCTTGCCGGTCCAGCCAGGCACCCTGTATCCTCGGGGGGCAGGTTGTTGTTGACAGAGTGATAGTTAATGCACTCAACTTCCTTGAAACGGAATCTCTCTTTCTGATATGGGTACGGAGCGGTAGAAGAACACCGGGATGCTCCAGCACTTTTCTTGGATAATAATAACTGTTGGCACAATTCCTAACTCTGCAATACCAAAAACCCAAACTGAGTACTATAACAATAAGTACTGCAACACTAGGGCTGGCTTCACAGAGATTCACTGTTGCACACTACAGTTAGAACTGTGGTTGCACTTACCATGCACAAGAAAGACAAACAAGGGCATTAATTATATCACGTATAACTTTCCTGCATGCATAGGGTTAAACTAAAAGGAACAAAAACAATCCAAGAAATACAAATGTCCACTCTGGGTTTAAACAGTTAGGGTGGCACAGTTTGGTTTGGTTTCACTGTGTGTGTGTGTGTGTGTGTGAAAAACCCTTCAAAAGCAAATTCCTCAAACCTGAAACACAGGCATGAATGACACAATTTAAATCCAAGAGTTATGCTATTAGAGAAAGAAAAGTCACGTAAATGCTCTTTTAAAATTGCACTGTCACTTTTTGTAGTACTTGAGCTCAAGCAGATTTCCTGAAGCACATTTAGGAATGTAACAACATTAATAATGTAGAATGTTCAGAAATGCATTTGTCTCTTCAAGATAAGCACTCTGCCAAAATATGAGGTCTGAAATACACCAGCTGTTCTAGGAAAGCGCAGCGCTCAAAGAAGAAACTCCCTGGAGAATACTATTCACTTAGCTGCAGTCTTTTCTGGAGTGCTGGAGGAATGCCTGGTGTCAGCTGGTACAGGAATGAAGAAAAGAATTGCCTCAAAAGTCCTGAATACGAGGATGACAGCAGGGACTGGACTGCCAAATCAGATGATGAGATCAGGAAGCAAATCAAAGCCAAGCAGGGAGGCATGCTTCACTATGCTATTTATAGCCAATCAGGAAAGCAGTTGAGTTTCCATATGTGGATGAGTCACCACACCCAATTAGAAACACATATCTACACCACACCCAATTAGAAGCACATGTCTACACCTGCTCACATTAGCAAACAAGCATTGGTAAAACAAGCATTGATAAAACCAATTTGTGTAACACAGCACATTATGTTTACTTAGAAACCTAAAGGTTTAACCAAGAACAGAGATATGATTTAACCCTAATCCCTGGGGATGCTGACAGATAAAGAAGGAGGTACCTTGGGGATTCCTGACACAGTACGTATGTACCATGTACTAGGGACTTACATGGTTGCACCAATATGCCAATTGTGGGTGTAAAAACTTTACCAGAAACCAAATTTAGAGGCAAGAGCACAGACACTGGGGTCCTGATTAGCAGGATCCCAGTGCACTACAGTCTAAACACACTGACACGAAGTAACTATGTAAAAAAGATTCTACTTTCCTACACTTCCCGCTCTGAAAAGGTATTTCTAGGGACGGGGATGACCCCTTTTAGGGCTCTAGTTTTGACACAGCAGATGCTATTGTTCGCCATGGCTGTGTGCTTCTGGTGTGGAAAGTTGTGAAATGAAACTGACATTGGTACGCCTGAGTGATGCCTATATAGGTACCTCAATGTCACTTCCAGCGCGGACGATGCTGATGACAGACACGGAGCCGATTGACTCCACCTACCTGTGTGCAGGGGTACTGCTCACAAAAAATCTTCCTGATCCAGTCTGACGCCTAGGGAAAATTCAAAGATAAGGAATCTGCAACTAGATATAGGGCCTGATTTAGAGTTTGGCGGAGGGGGTTACTCAATCCCAAATGTGACGGACATCCTGTCTGCTATATTAATATCCCATCATAGCCTATGGAGATCATAATACACATTTGTGATGGAGTAACCTGTCCACTAAACTCTAAATCAGGCCCATAGTCTCTACCAGATAAGGCGTTACCAAACGTAAGTGACTTGTTCATATAGGCCACATGACAGATACCCAGTCTTCCATCCATCGCACTACCTACAGTGTACCTTGCATCAGACATCTGAGAACAGGATAAAAGGCACTGCACAGTGGGGCACTCTAGGTGGGCTACCATCCTCTTTATACCTGGCAGGGAGAATCTTCTTCAAAGGTGAAAATGGATGTATAGAAAACAATATGCAACTTAGGGAGCATATCCTCATTGGATCCAAGAATTTATTTAAAAAGTTGCTGCTGCAAATGGATCTTTATATACACTCCTGCCTCATGGTAATTTAGTCTGTCGATTCTATATGATCTTTGATCTGATCCCAGTGGACTCACATCTGAAGCCTATCAGGAGTTGGTCTACGTGTTTCCTGTATGTGCTTTTTCTACTACAGGTTGAAACTCTGCTAAACTTTGTTTTCACACACCTAGTCAAAACTGGCCCCTGTCACAGTTCTAGGCTATAAGAAGGCTAGTGGTTGGCTGAGGATAGTAACCAGTTGCAGTAGTAGTAAATATTTTATTGTTGTAATCACATGCAAGAGTGCATGCTTTTTCTCTGCATCCCAGAACAAGGAGCCTTCAGGACCTCATGTTAAAATCCAGTCAGTCTTTCATAACTGGGATCCTTCACTTTCCTCTGAGTGTTTTATGGTGTGTTTTTATATTGTGCTTTGTATTTTGTGGCAGCAGTTTCACTGGTGTCTTTAGGGACCTGATAGAAACCTTGACATAAAATAGAGGCCCCTTCATGAGTAATGAAAACTTTCTGACTTACCTGTACTGGCCCTGACCAGCCTCTCAATTCTCAAAGCACAGTTTTCTTTCCTTGGACTGTTTTTCATTGTTTGGATTTGTTATTGTAATATGTATGTGCCAAAACCTACACAGTATGGGGATGCTTGAAGCCCTAATAAGGGCCTAGTGCCATTTTGCCATTCCTGTGGTAAAGAGCTGAGTCAGCAACAGAAGCCTAGATGACGGACCTTCTGGGATGTGTGGACCTATTACACACCCCATTCCATTTGGTGCTCCCTTTTCCCCCAGCCCACTTACTGTGAGGACAGTCCAAGAAGATGCCTTTTGAAACAGTTGGCCAGCCAACTGAATTTCTAAAGTGGTAGCTATGTTGGTTATGCAATGGTAGTTCTTTTATAAGTCACACCTAAGGATATCCTCTGGCTTATATAATCTAGTACTTCAAGTCTCCCTTTAAATTATGCAGAAGCACTTGCATTAAGCAAGCTGCGGACCGATTGGCGAACCACTTGTTGCTCAAACATTAAAGACCACAACTAGCCTTAGAAACCAATAAGCGACCCCTGTTGCTAAATCCTGCAACACACCTGTCCAGACATTCTTGGACCATTCTGAAGCCCAGCTAACTTAGACCTGCTTTGAGGACCTGAATGAAGAGAAGAAACCAATCCAAGTTTAGTGGATGGTGTATCCAGTGAGACCAAGAAGCAATCAGACAGAGTACTGCAAGAAGACCACAGTGGATTTGGCCTTGTTTGTGAGCCTGATCACCTCCGTCTCTCTTTTGTGTGCTAGTACTCCTGCCTCTTGCAAGGTTCACTCTTTGTAGTGTATGAGTTTCATTGGTAAATGCAAGGTTTCTTCCTCCGGGCTCACCATCTTTCCCCTGGTGAAACAGACATAACCCCACACACCTCTTACTTACCTCCCCATGAAGACATACACCTGAGCCTCTTGGACTGCCTCTCGATTTGTGCAATTGAAACGCCAAGTTTAAAAACATTGGTTAGGACTATATTTTGTCCTAAGGTGTACTAAGCTACCTAGCTGGAATTTTGCTGAAGATTTGAAAGTACATTACTTTAGCAAACCACATTTTATGTGATTGTTACTAAGAAACCTGATCAGCATGATAAGTGTGACCTGCACAGATGTGGGAGGCTCTCTCTCTCAGTAAGTGAAGTTCTGTGAGTTAGAGAGACACTGTGTAGATAAGGTTGCATATGATCACCATTTCCCTATTTTTATCACCTACTTTATCACCCTCAGTGTAACAGTGTCAGTAGTACCCATAGGTGATAACACTACAATAACTCTATAACAACATCAGGGTCAAATATTCTCCCTCCGCCTACCTAGGCCCCCAGACAGTACCAGGTTCTCCTAGCTATCATTGTCAATAATGGTTTTGATGTATTAACCTGTAAATAAAGATGTAAAGGTTTTCCAGTCTGTAGGCAGGGCTCAAGGCTGACAATTAGTGAGTGTTTTTTGACTGTCATACTTCTAAACCATTATTATTTTCTCACTTAAGCCTTCACTGTAGAACCTCCATATCACACTTCACTGTTGAACATTAATATCCCACAAGTGTAAATACTGAATATGTTTGTTTGTAGAGGTGTTTGTTGGGCATGAACCAAACTGTGAAAAAATTAAGCGCTGAACAAGGGTGGTAGCCTGAAGAACAATACAGTAATTTAAAAGTGGTAGTCAGCAGGCAACTCTAGTATGAGGGGTAGTTCTTGAAAGAGAGGGGTTTTCAATTTCTCCCTGAACTGCAGGAGGCTGGAAGCCATTATGATATTGGTGGGGATATTCTTTCAGATCCGGGTAAATGGGGAAGGCCTTCTCCTGTTTTTCAGTTTCTTTTATCTTTTTGTTTCCAGTTTGGGTATGTCCTGGCTCTTAGTATGGACTTTCTGCCTACCAGAAGTACTTAGGGTGCTTTCTGCCATGGTGGCATACCCTAGAAGACCGTCAAGTTGACGGTGTTCTGCCCACTGTATTTAGATGATATAGTCCTGCAGGCGGTGTACTGGCAACGGTTTGCTGATGGAGGGAGGCAGTCGCTGGACCAAATGGACATCAGACAATGGCATTGGCTATGGAATAGAGGTAAGTCACACACACACTGTACCTTTGCCATATGTGTCCCCCTGCATTATGCACAACATAACATACCACATACACACTTGTATCCATTGCCATTCCAACACAACACATACATGTCACAAACACACATTGATTTACATCCATGACACAAAATGCACACACTATAGACAATGCACCCACACATGACACAATCACAACCAAAACGACTACACCCCCATTCACACACTTACACACACTCACACAACTACACACTTCACGACCACCACACAGCAACACTCACCTGAATGTTGCCCCCAGCAACACAATACACAACACAACATATACAACAACATCAATTCCATATGCAAGTGACACTCATACTGACACAACCACATCTTCCACTCCAGCTCCCTCCATCTCATCCAGCCAATCGCATCACACATACGTGTACTGACTAACACACACAACTTGAGGCATAACATGACAGGTAAAGGTCCTCTTGTAATGTGCACACATGGACACAATTGACAGGTGTGATTGTACCATCATTGTGATGCCAGTATTCATTTGACAATGAATACTGACACCAAAATGACATTTGTGTATGTGTGCGATATGTGTTGTTTAACAGTGTGTCCCCATCCGTGTCTGACACAATTGTCTCCCCGACATATGCATGTCACAGTAATTTGGAAAACTTTACTGTGACATGTATATGGCTCCAGTGGTCTCGTTCCCCCCCCCCCGCTCCCCCACGTCCACAGACAATGCAGGTTCCCTACCTTTGTGTGTCCAGCGACGGGGGAGGAGAGTTGTGTTTTCTCCCTGGTCCAGTGACAGCAGCATCTGAGGGTGTTGTCCAGTTATGTCCAGCTGGAAACGGAAGTGGAATAAAGAGAAAAGGTGAATTCTAAACCCCCCCAAAAAAATCAGCCAAATGCTTGGCGGGAAGGCACATCCAAATCTGCACGGCGGTAAGCATGGCAGGAGTCTCGTCGTCCGACACTATTTCCAATGGCGCCGTTGTGGCGGATGGGAATCCTTGGCGGAGTCTGCAGGACTCGGTGGGTTATAGTCTATGGGACTGCCAACACCTAAATCTGGCAGGCGGACCGCCAAGTCGGCGGATGGGGTTTCCATCGAAAAAGTATTGCGGACCTGTTACCGCCAACATCTTAATCAGACCCTTAGTTTCTTATCCAGTTATGACACCTTGTTATCTTTTATGGACTTCTAAGCGATTCATCCGATTTTAATACCAGCCCGCATGGAGAGCTAGTGTTTTTGAGCCTTGGAGTATTACTGACAAACTTATTTGCATCCATGATAAGATGTGCTGCTATTTTTAGATGCCTTCCAGGAGTGGATGGAAGATTGCTGAGTAGAGCCTGCAAGAGGTTTGACACTTTTGAATAGTGCAGTAGCACCAATGATCCTAGGGCTCTAGTAATAAATGACAGTTGTTCACTTGAAAACCGCCAAATAACCACTGGCTGCCAGAGGACCTGAAGAAAAGGGCTTGCACAGAACAGAGAATTAAGTATTGTGGGCTTAGATGACAGGAGGTAACATATGGTCTGTTTTTATGATAGAAGAAAGCATATTACTTTACAGGAAGTAGTATGAATTAGAAGTAGTATGAATTAACCATTATATGTGTTGATGTCCCCAGACAAGTCCTGAAGAAAATGATTTGGAGATTGATAACAATGACGAAGAGGAGCTTGAAGAGGATACAAAATCTGAAATTGGAGAAGAGTACGAAATGCAGAAATGTCCGGAGCCTTCAGTTACAGCACCTTTTGAACTGCCACTTTTTCAGAGTCTTGAATTACCATCTCCCTCATTTATCTGTGAGATGCCAAACTGTGGGGCGGTAAGTTACCAGTTACGAAATTCCATATGTTTCTCAAGACTTCTAAAGGTGCCAAAATCAGTCTGTATTCACCTTTTCTACCTAGACTAGATTTCCACTGTAAAGTATTAAACATACCATGTTACTGTAGACCTTTTGATCATTCTTTCTACGACTTAAGATATGTTAATACACAGCCACATTGTGCTTGGGAGAATCCTGCCTTAGCACACTTACCTTTAACCAGTATGCAGTAGAGTAGTCCAACTGGACCAAAGGTAAATATGTTTCATAAACTAATTAACATCTGCAGCAAAAGTTTAGGTATTTAGAGAGTCAACTGAACTGTGTAGAAATTTTAATGAAGAAGACTTCAAATATCCACACCCTCCATGTAATATTTTGTTCATTTGTTAAACTATTTTTTCAAAGCATTGCTTCCAGAAAAATCCAAACTACCATAAAGTGGCACTGTTGATGAGATGGCTGGTGTCTATTCCCCTGACTTTCCCTCTCTCTTCTCCTTCGCCAAAGAACTCCTTGCCTACCCCTGTGCCATCACGACTGGACACTGAACTCCCCAATTACATAAAAATAGGTGTATATAACATGGCATATTAAAGATTAAAGAGTTCTCAGACCCATGGCAGGCTAAGCAGCATCTGATTTTATTCTAGTAATGTTCCTCACCAAGAGAGGCTAAGCTGTCTTAAGGAAGCCTGTTTGGCATTTGAGACTGTTGGATCGGAATGACAAGAAGTCCATTAAAATAATGAGGAAGTGTTATGTTTCATGGCATATATGGCTGTAGATGCACATGCTTTGCATACTACTGCCATCTAGCGTTGGGTCCGGAGTGTTGCTAGTTGTTTTTCTTCGAAGAAGCATTTTCGAATCACAGAATCGAGTGACTCCTCCTTCTCGGTGATACTGCGCATGTGCATCGACTCCTTTGTTAGATTGTTTTCTCTCTGCTGTCTGTTTCAGACTTGTGTGTCTTCGCACCTTCTTTCGACTCACTGTGGTTCTAAATCTTTCTTTCCGTCCTCTCTTTATCTACAGTATTGTCTCTATATTATGCACTTCTGTCTTCGCGTACAACTACACTCGTCCGTCCGGGCACTGAGGTCATAGAGTTTTGTTATTTAGGATTGCCTGCGAAATGTATGGATATTCTCAGGGAGGCTCGTAGAGCCACAAGTATGTTATGCTGAAAAATAGAAACATTTTATATGCTACTGCCAACCCAAACATATTAATCTCATTAAAGCTACTGTCCAAGACATCATATGTTATTTGCTCACTTTACAGAAAGCAAATTTAGCTTACCTTTTCATTCACTTAAATCTAGCAGCTATAGCTGCATATCTACAGAACAGACAACATACTTTCTTATTCAGAATCCCAGTCTTCAAAGCTTTCATGGAAGACCGTAAAAGGGTTATTCCACCTTCCTGCACCACCCTGGAACAGTCAATGCAGAGCATGTGTATCTACAGCCACACATGCCATTGAATGAAAAATGTTACCTACCCAGTAAGCATCTGATCGAGGCACGTAGTGCTTTAAATTCACATTACCCTTCCCTCCTCCCCAGATGCCTGTGGCCCTTACAGTTACTATATATTTGTATATACTTGTACATATGTAGTTACATTTGCATGGACAGCTCTTTCTCTGTACTTCCTCTACACTCCTTTCCTGTGGGAAAACAGTCAGACAGAGGAGTCGATGTCCATGCGCAGTATCACCGAGAAGGAGGAGTCACTCATTCTCGTGACTCGAAAATACTTCTTTGAAGAAAAACAACTTGCAACACTTCGGACCCAACACTAGATGGCAGGAGTATGCAGAGTATGTGAATCTACAGCACTACATGCCACAAACAGATGCTTAATGGGTAGGTAACATTTTCCTTATCAGACATCAGTTGTTAGATACAATAGCACACATCCCACCTCAATTAAATGACTGCTGCCTTAATCCCCCAAGGTAAGTGTGAACTTCATCGCCAAGAGCTTGCGAGAGTCTGAAGCCGTGGATATGTGCTCTGTGCTCAAACAAGAGGATGTGGGTTGTATCGCTGCCACCACCAGTAACATCTGTTTCACCCTCTTGCAATGCAATGGTAACTCCTCTGGTACTGGGATCCTTAGAAGAGTTTCCTCAGGGAAAGTGTGGAGAGTGACATTGTGGATCTCATTCATTTCATTGAAAACCTCTCGGAATCAGTGGTGGGCAGATACAAAATAGATGTATCGAGCTACCTCTTCCCCACAGCCCCTCCAGCAGTGATCTGATCTCCTTTTGTCCAACTCATTTTAAAGATGAGATTATCTTGGGCATAGTCTCTCCTTTCCTAGCTATTCCATGTGCTCTGGTATGCACAATTTCCCACTCTTCATTTGTAAACAACTTACCAGGTCCTTTTTCCATCATTTCTGTGCCATTGACCTGCTGATACCCCCTTTCCCACCTCCTGTGCGAGGGATTTGTACATGTCTGAAATCAGATACAATCAAGTGCCCCTGCCCCTTATCACCACTACAAGCCACATTTCTAATAGAGTGAGATACCTTGTTGCAGCTGCTATTAGTAGGGTGTTTAATGCTGTGGTGCATCTCAAAGTAGCAGTACCTCTGTTTCCAAGACCTACAGCCTGCAGTCCTTGAGCTTCAAACTGATTACTTTATTTGTGTTATCTCCCTTTTGTCTGCCAAGTACAAAGCCAGATTGATTCACTTGGTTCACCAGAACAACCACGAAAATCTTCACATCAAAGTTAACCAGTGAGAGAAGCCTGTAGATGCTGAAGGAAAATGTTTTTTTTCTGGCTCAGGAATAACAGGGGGTAGAACTTTCTCCATAGTACTGGTTATTGTCTCTGTTAATAAGGAGGAGTTTTATACATCTGTGACAAGCAGAGCAACCACTCTTCATAGTCTTTAGAAAAAGAGTGATGAAAAGCCATCTTGTGCATGGTCTATAGCAATTTTAAGCCTACAGGTGCTAGTTATTATGGGGGTTATTACAACTTTGGAGGAGGTGTTAATCTGTCCCAAAAGTGACGGTAAAGTGACGGATATACCACCAGCCATATTACGAGTCCATTATGTCCTATGGAACTTGTAATACGGCTGGTGGTATATCCGTCACTTTACCGTCACTTTTGGGACAGATTAACACCTCCTCCAAAGTTGTAATAACCCCCTATGTCTGCTACTTCTGTCGAATTCTCCAGGCCATCAGCCATAGCAGGTGTCATCTATAACATCCATGGAGCCTTAAGGTACTCAGCATTTGTCTTTTTGTTTACTTCTTCACTTTCATAAAGCTTGGAAGGACTGTTAGATATTTGTCTTTTTCAGACTATTCCCCTCCACTCTTTCCATCTCCTGATATGTTAATCTGAATTTTAAAAAACCTTGGATCTCAACATAGAAGCTAATGGGCACCCAGTCTAGTCACACACGAGGTAGTGCTTATGTTTGACTTGAAGGAAAGAATATTATTTCTTGTCCAAATCTAGGGGTCTAATTTGTGCTCACAGTGTAAGTATGTATCACTCTTTCTGTGTTCATCAGCAAGGATGCTGCAGTAAGATGCCATCAGGTCACTGCCCTTAAACCATATAAAAGAATGGCTTTGCTTGTTCATTCTGGTATGTCTTGAATGTAGTGTGCTGTGCTATCTTTAAGATCCTCAAGGACATTTTTATTTGCAAGCAGATTATTGTTCAGCCTGAATTACTTCTGCTTAGGTTTTGTAGTGTGAAGATCAAAATCTAGATAAATGTGGCAGTGTTTAGGGGGATCTCCAGGCATCACCCATTGAGGTAGATCGGACCATATGAGCCAGGGCCGCCCCCACTAAGAAGTGAGCGACTCAGTCACAAATGTGTCTTGTGGGCCATTGAGTAACATATAGTCTGTTTCCCTTCCATACTGTTCCCTCCATATAGCCAGTAAGCTCATAGCTTCCAGTCACTCTGCCTACCTGAGAGAATGAGCCCCCATCCTACATGATATAATGCCCTTGTCTCCCTCCATAGCCATATTTAGGTACCTGCCAGATCATGACTTTATGTTCTACCAACTGCAGAATTTCAGAGCTATTGCTTTGTAGAAAAGACGTCTCGATGTGTTTAGTACATATAGGTGGTCATTCTGACCCTGGCGGTCTTTGACCGCCAGGGCGGAGGACCGCGGGAGCACCGCCGACAGGCCGGCGGTGCTCCAATGGGGATTCCGACCGCGGCGGTAAAGCCGCGGTCGGACCGGCACCACTGGCGGGGTCCCGCCAGTGTACCGCGGCCCCATTGAATCCTCCGCGGCGGCGCAGCTTGCTGCACCGCCGCGGGGATTCCGACCCCCCCTACCGCCATCCAGATCCCGGCGGTCGGACCGCCGAGATCCGGATGGCGGTAGGGGGGGTCGCGGGGCCCCTGGGGGCCCCTGCAGTGCCCATGCCACTGGCATGGGCATTGCAGGGGCCCCCGTAAGAGGGCCCCTACATGTATTTCACTGTCTGCTGCGCAGACAGTGAAATACGCGACGGGTGCAACTGCACCCGTCGCACAGCTTCCACTCCGCCGGCTCGATTCCGAGCCGGCTTCATCGTGGAAGCCTCTTTCCCGCTGGGCTGGCTGGCGGTCTGAATGCGACCGCCCGCCAGCCCAGCGGGAAAGTCAGAATTACCGCCGCGGTCTTTCGACCGCGGAACGGTAACCTGACGGCGGGACTTTGGCGGGCGGCCTCCGCCGCCCGCCAAGGTCAGAATGAGGGCCATAATGTCACTCTTGGGTATTTTTGCCCTCCCATTTTACCACTAGGCTAAAGACCATCATTAAGTGTCTGGGGTAACCTTGAGGGGCGTGGCCAGGTACTGATGCAAAAGGGCGTGAGCTCTGCTGCTCCTGTCTGGTGATCCCACATCCACAGTGTTCCCCCTTAAATAAGAGGCCCCCAAACATTCCCCTACACCTACCCCAGGTCCTAGAGGTGGGGTAGCTTCAGGGGAATCCCTGACAGAGCCATTTGGAGCCTGAGTACAGAATGATGGATGGGCGAGCAGGCGGTCTTGGCCGCAATGCACAAGACGAAGGCAAGACCCTAGAGCCTAGTGACCCCATTCACCACTGCGTCGGAGAGGAGCCTTTAAGCTGAGCAGGGCACTGTGAGGGGCGAACTCCTTTCCTGTCCCACAACATTGCAGGCGATCTGCGGAGCGGTGGGGAATGCTGAGGACGCATGGTGACAGTGGCGACCTGGGGCCTATAGCGCGGGTGACCGCACAGACAGGGCTGCATCCCGTCAAGCCCCCAGGCCTGAAGTAAGAGGAGCACCTGTGCTGGGACATTTGGGGAGACCAGCCCGAAACGAGAGACAATCTCTGCAGCCAGGAAGAGGCCATGAGAAAACCTCACTAGTGGAGCATTGTAAGGATGAGCTCCTTCCCTGCTCCCCACGGAGCTCTACCTCCTTTGTGGCCCGCGGAGCAACAAGGTGTGCTAAGGACATATAGCTCCTGTTGTGCTGTGCCGGCCGGACCCCCAGGCCTGACGTAAGTGAAGCGCTTATATTGTTATGCTTGGAGGGCCGGCCTGGAGCCAGAGACGATTACTTCTCCCACAAGGGGGCTGCAGGGGAAGCCCAGCCGCGGGGTGCCATGAGTCACGGGCTCCTTACGAGCTCTGTGCGGAGATTTCCATCATCGGAGGCCCATGGAGCAGACGAGAGCGCTGAGGCCGCACCCCAATTTTCTGCCTGTCAGTGTGTTTGACTGTATTCGCTGGGATCCTGCTAACCAGGACCTCAGTGATTATGCTCTCTCTCCTCTAAATTTTGTCACTGCATACTAGTAACCCAATATTTCATCCAAATTTGGCATACTGGTCACCCCTTATAAGTCCCTAGTATATGGTACCTAGGTACCCAGGGTATTGGGGTTCCAGGGCATCCATATGGGCTGCAGCATTTCTTTTGCCACCCAATGGGAACCCATGCAATGGCTTCTATAGGACTGCCATTGCAGCCTGTGTGAAATGATGCATGCCCCCTTTCACTGCCATTTACACTGCACCAGGTCACTTATAAGTCACCCATATTGCAGGTCTTCTAGCCCTGAAGGCTGTGCGCAGAGTACCTGTGTGTGAGGGCGCCCCTGCACTAGCAGACGTGCCCCCACAACTTCCAGGACCATTTTCCCAGACATCGTGAGTGCACGGACACTATTTTACGCGTGCACTGGACATAGGTCACCATGTATGTCCAGCTTCACAATGGTAACTCCGCTTATGGCCATGTTTGGTTCAAACATGTTGGAATCATACCCCAAGGCTTTTGCAAGCATTGGTTGTATGATTCCATGCACTCTGGGGGCTCCTTAGAAGACCCCCAGTACTGCTATTACAGCCTTCTGAGGTTTTCCAGACACCCAGAACTGCTGCCACCTTAGACAGGTTTCTGCCCTCTTGTTGCTCAAGCAGCTTGAGCCCAGGAAAGCAGAACAAAGTGTTCCCTTTGGGAGGGGGGTGTTACACCCTCTCCTTTTGGAAATAGGTGTTACATGCATGGGAGGGGTAGCCTTCCAGAGCCTCTGGAAATGCTTTGATGGGCACAGATGGTGCCCTCCTTGTATTATCCAGTCCCTGCTCTGACACGAAACTGGACAAAGAAAATGGGAGTGACCACTCCCCTGTCCATCACCAACCCAAGGGTGGTGCTCGGTGCTCCTCCAGAGGGTCCCTGGGTTTTTTGATCTTGGATTCCAAGTTGGCAGGGAACTCTGGGAGCATCTGAGTGGCCAGTGCCAGACGGTGACGTCAGCACCCTCCCCTGATAGGTGCTTACCTGTGTAGCTGACCAATCCCCCTTTCAGGGCTACTTAGGGTCGCTCTCTTGGGTGGTTCTTCAGATTCGGATTGCAAGACTCCAGCAGGAATCCTCTGCATCCTTTACTTCACCTTCTTACCGTAGAAACTACATCTGGACCCTCCAGGAACTCTACAAATTTGAACAAATAGGCAAAGACGACTTCTGCAACATTGTATCTTCCTGTTTCCAGATCGTGCATCCTCCAAGAACTGCCTGTCTTCAGCCTGCACCAGAAGAATGAAGGAATCTCCCTTGAAGTGAAGGAGTCACTTCCCTGATTCAGCAGGCACCCCTCTGCAGCGATGACCGGTGGCTTGGGTCCCCTCTCCTGACGAAGTGCATGGATCCAGCATCACAGGTGGTGGACTGAAGTGGTCCAGACGGTCCTGACGTCCTACTGTCCAACTTTGGTGGAGGCAAGAGCTTGCCTGCCCACGCAAGACAGTACCCCCCAGCACTGCGTGTTTTGCAGTTGCCAAGGCTTGTTGGCATCCTTCCACGAAGTTCTTTGTGCACCGTGTAGCTCCAGCACTCAGCACTCCCTTTAGCAACGCACAGCTTCCTGCGTGGTTCTCTGGCTGTGTGGGATCCCTTTGTGTAGTGCTGCGTGGGCCTCTTTTTGCACCTTCTTTGTCCACGTGTTGTGGGACTCCTGTGCGTGCTGCCTGATCTTCTGAGAGCTCTCTGAGTTGCTGCGAGCCCCTCCTGACTCCACCACCTGGGTAGAGTCCACCACGTCCCTCCTGGTCCCGGGCAGTGCCATTTTCTGCTAACCACGAGCTTTGCATGTGCCAAAGTTTGCTGGCGGAATCCAGCGACGCAAATCAGACTGCAATCATCCATCCGGTGTGGGACATCATCTGCACCAACCAGGAACCCGCATCCGTCTTCTTGGGTGCAGTACTGACTACTGTTGTTCACTGGTGGTTCTTCTTTTGCACCTTCATCCAGGTTAGTAGGGGCTCCTGTTTTTCATGAACTCTTCAGTGCTTCTTGGACTTGGTCCCCTTCTTGAGGTCCAGGAATCCATCGTTGGTGTCTTGCAGTTTCTTCTGGTTCTTGTATAATCTTCTTTCTCGTGTTCTTGTGTGTTCTAGGAAAGTTACAGTGATTTACTCCTGCTTTCCTGGGCTCTGGGATGGGCTCTATTACTTACCTTTGGTATTTTCTAATACTCTCACCACCCCTCTACACACTGCACTTGCCTAGGTGGGAAACCGACTTTCACATTCCACTTTCTTAGTATATGGTTTGTGTTCCCCCTAGGCCCATTTCTAACTATTGTGATTTCCACTATTTGCATTGTTTCCTAGCTTTATTCACAACTATTTCTGCATACTAGTTTATATAATATGTGTATTACTTACCTTCTAAGGGAGTATAGTCTCTATGGTATTTGTGGCATTTGTGTCACCAAAATACAGTACCTTTATTTTTGCAAAACTGAGTATTTTCTTTCATGTGGGTGAGTACTGTGTGACTACAGTGGTATTGCATGAGCTTTACATGTCTCCTAGTTAGGCCTTGGCTGTTCATCTACACTACCCCTAGAGAGCCTTGCTTCTAGACAATGACTACATTTCACTAATAAGGGATACCTGGACCTCCTATAAGATGTAAGTACCTTTGGTACCCACTACAAACTAGGCCAGCCTCCTACACTGCCCTCTCCGATGGGAATCACTAGATAGCCGATTACTCGCACCCTACCCTGGAGAGCGGGCTCCTCTCCCGGTGCAAGACTGCACAGGCATCCCCTGACCAAACTTTTGCTGGTGCCTAGAGGGGGGTGTTCGACCAAGGCCTGCACTTCTTGCCCCTTCCCACAGCAACATTGCTCCTGAGTAGAGGCTCACTGATCACTGGCGCCCACGGAGTGAACATAATAGGCAAAGTCCCTTTGAAGCGTGACCTACAAGGACGTTCGTTGAGCCAGCAAGACGCCCACACAGGATTATCTCCACCGCCAGATGTGGAATCGCACAATGGCCCTTCCTTACAGGACATACTGCAGGCTATTAAAGCATCCAGGGAAGCCCTGGAAACTAAAATCGATACACTGGGAAGTGACCTTAGTATCGTAAGGGATGATCATAGGCGCTTGGCAGCAAGGGTCACCTCGACAGAGTGCTCACTAATGGGCCTTCACCCCGATGTCACTAGCTTACAGGAGAGGCTAACCCTCAAGGAGACTAAGGTCTGACTACTAGAAATTAGGGCTGAAGACAGTGAGAGCAGGTCACGGAGGAACAACATACAGATTATCGGCCAAACCGAAAATTCTGAGGGGCAGGACATGCTGACAATACTGAAACGCTGGCTGCGAGACGAGGTGGCCCTGGAAGGACTGTCCCCCTTTTTTGCCATAGAACGGGCACACAGGGTACCGGCTTGATCACCCCCACCTGGAACGCCACAGCAACCTGTGTTGGCGCGCCTACTTCACTACATAGGCCGGAACCATATCCTAGCTCAAGCCCGGAGGGAGTTCAAAAACAGCAAGCCTCATTCATCGATGCCAAACGTTAACTGCACCAGAGGGGAGTGCAATACTCCATGCTGTTTCCGGCTCGCCAGGGGCTGGTGAGGGATTGGATTGAGGCCAACCCGCAGGCGTGATCCAGTCGGGACTCACTGCGGAAAGTGCAAGGTCCGACAAAGAGACCAAGGCGTAAAAGAGAGTGGCGTGTAGGAAGCCTGACCAAGGCGGAGGTCCAACAGGTGCAGCAACACAGAATTAAAGAAGTAGCAACGTTAAGTGGTGGGGGCTGGGAGCTCTCGTTCCGGGAGAGGTGGGGGAATCCCGGGCCTCAGAACCTTGAGCAACGATAGTGACAGTGATTCTGAACTCTCTGCTGAAGAACATTCAGTAGTAACATCACGCATCACAGATGATATGTTTTGACCATATTGATGTACTGGCTCCAATTTATTACGTAACCGATGAAAGGTGAAGTGAAGATCCTGGGGGGGTACCCAGCCCATTTAAGTGGGGGGGGGATACTTTGGCACCAATCCTTAGCACCATTGGGGACCCACAAATTATGTAGCATTGAACCAAGGGTTTTTCACCTGGGGAATTGGATGGGAGGGATTCAGAAGGGAGGCAACCCAATGGTCTAGACCCTCCCTGACTGAAAATTAGATGGAATTTTCCACACACAAAAGTTGGCCCTTGTATTGGGCACCTGTTTGGATGGAGGTCTTGGTCCTACTTGTCCTGGAGAGGGGGAGTTCTGTGATTTGTTATTGTTACTGTTGTTGGAATAGTTGTTTGGGATTGGTGTGTTCCACGGCGCAGCCCTCAGGTGGTTGGGGAGGAGCTATTCATTTGCATCCATAAACTTAAGCTACCAACAGGTCTTGTATACCATAGCATAGATATATTATTGCGGCTGCCACAGGATATAAAATCTTAAGTTGGAACATTAGGGGGATGCACACGATGCACAAGCTCCTCAAGGTCTTTAAATACTTAAAAGGGGGGGGGGGCTGCACATAGCACTATTACAGGAAACTCCCATTATCGCTAAGGGGGGTTAGGCTTACAGCGCAGATGGAGGGGCCAGGACTACTATACCACATATTTGGCTTTTGCTAGGGGGCACTTATTTGGATCGTCCCAGGAGTCCCCTTCCAATGCACGCTCCAGATGATAGATCCGGCAGGACGCTATGCTGTGGTGGCTGGGCGATTGGATGGCAGAGATATAGGGGGTCATTCTGACCCTGGCGGTCATGGACCGCCAGGGCCAACGACCACGGAAGCACCGCCAACAGGCTGGCGGTGCTTCCTGGCCAATTCTGACCGCGGCGGTAAAGCCGCGGTCAGAAAAGGGAAACCAGCGGTTTTCCCCTGGCCATAGGAATCCTCCATGGCGGCGCTGCAAGCAGCGCCGCCATGGGGATTCCGACCCCCTTCCCGCCATAGAACCGCCATGAACAGGATGGCGGGAACGGGTGTTGTGGGGCCCCTGGGGGCCCCTGCTCTGCCCATGCCACTGGCATGGGCAGTGCAGGGGCCCCCTAACAGGGCCCCATAATGATTTTCAGTGTCTGCTTAGCAGACACTGAAAATCGCGACGGGTGCCACTGCACCCGTCGCACCCCAGCAACTCTGCCGGCTCCATTCGGAGCCAGCTTCATCGTTGCTGGGTCTTTCCCGCTGGGCGGTTGGGCGGCCTTTTGGCCGCCCGCCGAAGTTGGAATGACCCCCATAGTCCTTGGCAGGACCTATAGGCTAATGGTGACCAGACATCCTTCTTTGAGGACCTTTCTCGGACCCTGGCCCCACACCTAATGGGTCTGGTCATTCTAGGGGGTGACTATAATTGCATAGTGGATGTGTCCTTAGATCACTCACATCCCCCTCTGCCAGATTCCCCAGTGCCCCGGGTGGCCATGGCACTTGCAGCTTGGCAGGCGGAGTGGGGACTGCTGGACACATGGCGCTACCATAACCCAACTGTCCACGACTATTCCTTCGTCTCCTCCCTCCATTACCTGCATGTGGGATTGGACACATTTCTTTGCACCCCAGCAATTTATGAACAGGTGGCCTCCACTGAGTACCTCACCCGAACAATCTCAGACCATAACCCTTTGCTATTATGTTTTGAATAAAGAAGAGCTTGCTCCAATATTCCGTCATGGAAGTTGTGCCCTGAATTCCTAGAGGACCCAGTCTACCGCAATGCTGTAGGATAGTGCATTACGCGCTATTTCAAGAATAATGCAGGGACGCCCTCTACCTTTCAGATTGAATGGGAGGCTTTCAAAGCCGTCCTTAGGGGACGCTGCAGTGCAGAATCGGTGGGGATCCGGAAGACTCTAGTGTCTGACATCCTCCATGCGGAGACAGCCCTGCGCGCAACTGTGAGCACCGTAGACCTGGCCTTCCTGAAGTGCAGCCCTAGCTGTTGGAGACCAGGGAGAAAGTGGCTGAGCAAACGGAGAGGTTGCGGGGCTTCGATTACCAAGAATACACAGTGCAAGCTCACACTGAGGGGGACGGAGAGTCTCCTGGCGTGGCTGGTGAACCCAGCAAAACGGGGTTCGGTAATAGTGGAAATTGACACTGTAGCATGTGACACAGTACGCTGCTGGGAAGACATTAACCAAGCGTTGGGAGAATACTACTCTAGGCTGTGTTCCGGAGGAGCAGTCCTCACTGAGATGGAAGCTTTTTTAGCCCCACCGGACTTGCCTAGGGTCTCGCCCGAGGTAGCCAAAGGCCTGGGTGGCGTTATCACCATACCGGAAGTGCAGGCGGCTCTGAAATCCCCTGCTTGGAAAAAGACCCCAGGGACTGACGGATTCACAGTGGAATTTTACTCCACCTATGCTGAGAGTCTGGCCCCTAAACTAAATGAATGATGTAGGGTGGCTCGGGATACTGGATGACCCCCACACCATCTGTGAGACTCTCATGGTTCCCCTCCTGACACCAGGTAAGTCGGCCAAGGACAGGCGAGCCTACCGCCCACTGTCCATAATCAATACTGAACTCAAAACTGTAAGTAAAATCTTAGCCTCCCACCTACTCCTGCATATGACCTCTGTTATACATTGCGACTAGGCGGGGTTTATCCCAGATCGCAACACGGGCCATAATATACGTAGGCTCCTTGCGATCTTGGAGGTCCCTGCAACTGGAGACACAGATGCTGCTGTCTTCGCCATTGACATCGAGAAGGCCTTTGATAGCCTTGAATGACCGTTGCTCTATAAGACGTTGGAATGCTTTGGATTGGGCCAAGGGTTTATTTACTGGGCACAGCTACTGTACACAAAACCTTCAGCCAGAGTTAGAAGAGGGCATATGATCTCCTACAGTTACAGCCTTGAGAGGGTCACCCGTCAAGACTGCCCGCTATTACCTCTATTGTTCGCCTTGGCAATGGAGCCCCTAGGCCAGGACTGGAGAAGGCTTCCGTGGCATCGTGATGTGTGATCAGACGCATTATATAACAATATACGCAGATGACCTTCTGCTTTTCCTACCATGTGCTGGGGCAGATCTGGATGGCGCCCAAGCCTTGCTGGACCACATTGGCAACCTCTCTGGTCTTCAAGTTAACTGGAATAAGTCATGTGTATTTCCCTCCTGGAAGGCAATGTGGGTAGAGCAATCCAGGCCCTGAGGGTTAATATACAGTTTTGGCAGACATTACCCCTATCAGAAGCGGGAAGGGTGGCACCGCTAAAGATGATTGCCCTCCCCTGCCCTGCTCTACTTCTTCGGAATGCTACCGGTGTGGCTACCCTGAGCTTATTTCAAGGACATAGACTCCATTCTCCTTGGTTTCTTGTGGGGCTCAGGCTGCCATAGTGTGGCCCTGTCTGCCCTCCAGAGGAACACACTGGCAGGTGGCGTAGCTGTTCCGGACTTCGAGCCCTGTTATCTGGTGGCACAGCTGCAGTGTCTAACAGAGTGGATAGCCAGCAGGCTTACCAAAGTCAGAGAGGTACTCCCCTTGACCCCATCCGTCGGGCGACTGATGCAAAACATCGGATTCTGCACCAGGAGCTTGCCGACAACCGAGAAACCCAAACCTTACAGCGCTGCTGGTCCAGGAGCCAACAGAGAGCGCAGACCCCTGCCCCGTACTCCCCGGACCTGACGGAACATTTTCTTCAGGAATTGCCGCATGGTGGGAAATGGCGTGGAGTGGAGGTTTGGGGTGAAGGGTGGGTGACAACGATGGGGGCCCTATTTGAATCTGAGGTTTTCCTCCCGTTTGAGTTTAGTCAATGATACAATCTTCCGCAGGGGAAATCCCTGCAGCCATCCGCAAACATTGGAAGCAGGGAGTGGTGGAGCCGAGGCCATCAGCCAGCTGTTAATAGGTGGTTACCCCTTTAGGTACCTTCAAAGCAGTGACTTGCCTGTACCATAGATTGCGGCATGACATTAACCGGTCCCTGGTACGACTGAAAACCCATTTTAAGGAGGATTTAGATGCCACCCTCCTGGATGAGGAATGGGAATATATACTGCAATACATGTGCAAGGCGACAAGAAATGCCAGGTTCAGACTTATACATTTTTATGTCCTCCAAAGGGCGTACCTCACGCCCAGCAGAATCTATAAATACTTTTCCACCACAGACGCTAAATGCCCAATATGTGCTGAGGTGGGAGCAGGATTTTTCCACATGTTTTGAGGATGTCCTCACCTGACAGACTTTTGTGAAGCCATCACTAGCAGAATGGCAGAGGTAGCTGAAAGAACAATTCTTTGCACCCCCATCACTTGCTTCTTACACAAGTTTCCCCATACGGCCAAAACTAGGGTAACTAGCAGATTTCTAGACCTGGCATTTGTCTTGCCAAATAGAAAGGTGGCCAGGAACAGGAAAAACCTTTGCAGGCCAAAAATAGTTACGTGGCAGAGGGAGCTCATTAGGTGGGCATCCTGTGAGACTACGATATGCCTCAGGGATGCCAGGAGAGGGCTGGGTACCAATAAGAGACAGCCAGGGCTTGGGAGGCCTTGGTTGATCAGCTACAGCACCTGAAACCTGTGACAGCAATTAGATACCTGATTTGGATGCTCTCTATGCTTGCTTTCAACAGGTAATCCCCGAAATAGACTGTGAGACCTTATGCACTCCATAGCTGTGATCCCCTATGAGATGCTATGGCTGACAGAAAACCATAAATAGTTTCCTTACATAAAATTGGATGTTGCTGCTTATTCATGAGACAGACAGGGACACACACCACAAGGTGGTAGGGGCTGGGGCTGGGTAGTTTGAGTTGTTGTTTCATTGATAACATGGGTGAATGGGGACTTAGAACTCAGATAAAAGATGCACAGGACTTCACCATGCATGGACTCAGCAAGTCCTTGCTGCACGGCATCATGCAGGTACTAGTGTTTTTCATTGACTAGCCGATGTTTATCATATTAAACGCCGCGATGGAAATGTGTGCTCTTGATACGTTGAAAACCCAATAAAGTTATTTTTTTTTTAAAGTGTCTGGGGTGACCTTAAGCACTTTACATGTACATCTAGCACTTTACATGTACATCTTTCTGCAATTAGGATTGTTACTTATCCTTCCTGGCAGTTTCAGAAGCAAAATACTGTTCAGGTTACCTGTTTGAATAGTGCTCTCTTATTTCTAGGAATAGGCAGATATCCCGCCTCTCTACAGTATGTTTCAACATTTGGAGGATTTTAGCTTGGGGATTATGTCCTCTGGCATTGAAGCTTACTACTTTAACATCTGTACTGTTTATTATAAAACATTGAGTCTTTGACGTCCTTGTGCGCTGCCCACTCCTCAGAAAACAGTGTTGGGCCATAAGGAGTTAATGGGCAGCATGCAGCTTGTGTCCCCTGCCTTCCTCAAACCTAATGGTCAGACTTTGAGCAGTCACCTCTTCTCCCAAAGCCTCCCTGGAAAGTCTCCCATTCTCCATTGAAAAGCCATCATCACTATCAAGAGGTAAGCACAAAGTAGCATTTCTTTCAGCTTCCGTCAGCATCCATGCGTGACCTCATAGTAATCGTTTAGGCCCTTATTCAATAATCAAAAGACTCAGGGGGTCATTCTGACCGCCAGGGTCACGAATGACGGAAGCACCGCCAACAGGCTGGCGGTGCTTCACATGCCATTCTGACCGCGGCGGTAAAGCCGCGGTCGCCCCGCTGGGGCCGG
This sequence comes from Pleurodeles waltl, assembly GCF_031143425.1. Taxonomy (NCBI): domain Eukaryota; kingdom Metazoa; phylum Chordata; class Amphibia; order Caudata; family Salamandridae; genus Pleurodeles; species Pleurodeles waltl. Next base: position 229,470,100 of record NC_090444.1, on the reverse strand, counting down.
CGGTTTTCCGCCATTTTTGCCCCGGCTGAGAGAATCCGCCAGGGCAGCGCTGCAAGCAGCGCTGCCCTGGGGATTCTGACCCCCTTACCGCCAGCCTGTTTCTGGCGGTTTTCACTGCCAGGAAGAGGCTGGTGGTAAGGGGTGTCCTGGGGCCCCTGGGGGCCCCTGCACTGCCCATGCCACTGGCATGGGCAGTGCAGGGGCCCCCTAACAGGGCCCCGGCCAGCTTTTCACTGTCTGCCTAGCAGACAGTGAAAAGCGCGACGGGTGCAACTGCACCCGTCGCACGGCCGCAACACCGCCGGCTCCATTTGGAGCCGGCTCCTGTGTTGCAGGCCTCATTCCCGCTGGGCCGGCGGGCGCTAACTTGGTTAGCGCCCGCCGGCCCAGCGGGAATGTTGAAATGGGGGCAGCTGTATTTTGGACGCATGGCGGCCAAATGGCGGTTCTTGCCTGGCGGGCGGCTACCGCCGCCCGCCAGGGTTGGAATCACCCCCTCAATGTCTTTACTTGACCTTTTGCAGATGTTGACAGATGGTGTTTCTGGCTGTCACCAAGTCTCAATATCAGGGAGAAGGACATACTGGTGCATCTGTTTGACTGTATGTCATTGTCACTTATTTAACCGGCTGGTTACCTTGCAAGCAAGCCACCTTTCTTCAGTCTCATCTCCCAGGTCTGCAATCTCTTGTTTTCTTGCAAACCCCTCTTGTTTGTTTTCCCAGGTAAACAAGAGGCACGTGGAAGGGGTGACTTAATTGATGTCTGATTTTCGATTGATGCAAGAATTCTGTGATGAGAGAAAGACTGTTTCTAGAGTGTAGATACCGAAAGTCCTTGAAATAGCTGTAGTTGAAAGCTGAGCCTCCTGGAGCAGCGGTGCTCTGCAGCTGCTGCCTGGGGATGTGGAAGACATTGCAGCTCTGATGTAGCTTCCATTCAACTGTAGTTGGTGCAGTAGCCTCTCTGTTGATCTTTGGACTGAGTCCAGGCCATAGAAAGGTTTTTCTGCCACTGACATGGAACACCTTTCAGAAGACCATCTTTCTGCCTTAAAACAGTAGGTTCAGGCTTTTTTGGCCAAAGGAGCCAAACAGAAGGTACCGGTCTCGGATGTGGGGTCTGGGTGTTTTTCCCACTACTTCCTTGTGCCGAAGAAGGAGGGAAAGCCTCTTCCCTATCATAGATTTTTGCTTTCTCAACACCTTCCTATTCAAATAAACTTTCAAGATTATCATCCTGGCCTAGGTTCTATCTACCCTGGATCCCTGGATAGCAGCGTTGAACCTGCAGGGCATTTATTTTCACATCCCCATTCTGCAAGCCCTCAGGCTCTACCTGTGGTTCAAGGTGGACCATGAGCACTTTGTTTGCTGTGCACCCTTTCAGCCTCTTCGGTGGCACTTGGGTGTTCTTAAAGCTGATAGCAGTTGCCACTGCCCATCTGCGAAGGGCGGTGGTAAACCTAGCTTGATGACAGGCTGTTGGAGGCGGGCTTGCCACTGTCATGGACAACATCCAGATGACTCCAAACCTTTTGAGAATATTAGGGTTCTTTCTCATCCTGTCAAAGTCACATTTGGCTCCTTTGCAGATGCTCCCCTTCATCAAAGCCATCCAGGATACAGTGCACATTCAAACCTTTCCTCTGCATTGAATCAAATGCATTTGGGCAATGATCCTGATGTTACAACCTCTGTCCTTGGTTTCAGTATGGATGGCTGTGCGGCTTCTTGGCCTACTAATCTCCTGTATCCTGCTCACCAACCATGCTTGATAGCACATGCAGGTTTTGCTGTGGGACTTGAAATCTCAGTGGGCCAAGCACCCGGGAAACCTCTCAGATTCTATCCAAGTGTCAGAGAAGACTTTAAAAGATCTGCAGTGGTAGCTGCTCATTTGCAATTGGAGCAGCAGCAGACTCCTCTCTCTCCCCCACCCAGAGCTGTTGGCTGTGACAGTCATGTCAATGCTGGGTTGTGGGAGGTCATCAAGGAGAGGTGGCAATCAGAAGACTCCGGCTTCAGCAGAGACCTGCTTCCTCATCAACTTACTGGTGTTGCTGGCGATTTGCTTGGCATTAAGACTTCTGGTCAATAACCAAGGGGAGGCTGGTGCAGCACCACCACTATGTAGTACTGCGACAAGCAGGGCAGATTGGAGTCATGGGTCCCGTACCAGGAGGCTCTGTACCTCTGGAACTGGCTGAATCATCAGGACACCGCCTGGCTGGATTTTTAAATGCAAGGGTGGACAAACTCAGTCAGCGAATCCTGGTGGACCTCAAATGGCAGTTACACTCGGAAGTGGTGCAGGACATCTTCCAGCAATGGGGAGAACCCTGGCTTATCTTTTGCCACCTTCGACAATGCACAATGTCAACACTTTTGTGTGCTGGAGTTCCCAAGAAGGCTCTCCTTTGGAGATGACACATGAAGTGGACATGGGACTCCTGTATGCCTTTTAGCCACTGCCTCTCCTGCCCAGAGTTCTGAAAAAGATCCGGAACGAACAGGCTCAAGTCATCCTAGTGGTTCCAGTTTGGGCCAGGAGAGTGTGGTATCAGGAACCCCTGAACTTGAGCATCTGTCCCCGATCAGGCTGCTGCTTTGGTAGGATCTTCTGTCTAGTTTTGCATCCTATCCTGTGCAACCTGCACCTCCATACATGGAGATGGAGCTGTGACAGTTAACATCCTTTGATTTCAGTCCAAAAGTTGTTAATGTCATCCTAGCAGCCAGGCACCCTACCACGAAATCTGTATATGCCAGACACAGGGATAAGTTTGTAGCTTGTTACAGTACCCACCAGATTGACCCCTTGTAGCCCACATTCTCGGATGTATTGTTTGTTTTGTCTTTGGTCCAACAAGGACTCACTCTAGGCACTTTTAAAATGTATTTGTCTGCCCTTTTGGCCTTTTTGCATTTGCTGGAACAGCCATCCTTGTTTACATCACTGATTGTGATGTGTTTCCTTAATGGTTTGCAACATATGTTCCCCCTAAGCCCTTTGTTATGCAACAGTGGGACTTAGGTCCTAACTTTACTTGTGTACCTCTTTTGAACCAATGCTTATTTGTCCCTTGTGCCTCCTCACCTTATAAAAAGAATTCTGGTTGTGATAACATCTGCCTGCCGGGAAGCAGTGCTTAATTTGTAAGAAGGTAAGTGTCAGGGCCCTTCTCAGGGAGCCAAGGCAGATTGCACCTCCTATTGCGCCTGCAAGCACTGCCAAAACAGTACCAGCACAACTGCTAATCATCACACTACTTAAACTGTGATAATTTAGACTATTTCAGGTCACTCATAATTATGAGAATGGTGTGAGTGACCAGTATTTTTCATTTTTAATGTTTATTGAAATACTAAACATTTTGTTGTGCTCATCTCAAAATTAGGCAGTAGCGCCACCACGTGGTGGACTGTTATATGTGCCGGTGTTGAGAATGAAGTGCCAAGGCTGAGCACCGGAAAACATTGGCTCAAATTAAGCACTGCTGATGAGTGACTTCCTTATACCAACATTTTTTCTGGACAAACTGGTGTTAAGGACTCAAGCAGCATTCCTGCTGAAGGTGGCAATGCCTTTTCATGTCGAACAAATCATCACTGTTCTAACCTTCTTTGCTCCACCTCATCTCTTGAAAGAGGAAGTGAGACTCCATTGCTTGGACCCTAAAAGAACAATGAGCTTTTACATTGGTCATCAATTGTTTTTGGGTTTCTCTGATGCAAAGCAGCGCAAGGCAGTGCAGAAAGAGAACATCTCAAAGTAGATAGTCCAATGCATTAAGATCAGCTGGGCACTGGCTAAGAAGCAGCGTCCAGAAGGTCAGAGAGCTCATTTTACCAGGGCCAAGGCTGCTACGATTGTATTGGCACATGGAGTCCATGTCCTGGATACATTTGAATTACTTCCATGGTCGGACAGCAACATGGGCATTAGTGCACATGTTCACAAAGCACTACTGCCTGATCCTCAGGTTCTCTGGTATGGGCATTTTGTCCATTAGATCCTGCAGGACTTTTTAGTCTGAGCCATTCCACAGACCCACCACCTTGGGACGTACTGCTTTGGTATCTGTTCGCAAGCTTAGGGCTCTCCGGTTATAAGTATCCCATCGGGAGCAGATTGTTGACCTTTTGGTTACCCTCTTTCTGGTGGATACTCCATCTACCCCACAGGTTCCTCACGGAGGACGGGGTAGAAAAAGTGGGACCTGGTGAGGCCTGCTGGGCATGGGTAGAATCAGTTATGTCAGTTATGTCAGATCATTGCCGCCAAAAGGCTGGTAGGTCTGGGGCAGAGTCTCTTGCATGCTGGGCAGTGGGCACACCTCTAAGTTCCACATGTCAAGAGCATTAATGAGTGGCATGTAGGTAGAGGGCCCTCAAAGAACCGAAGTACACTTTTCTATTCAGTCTCGTGTTGCAAGAAGTTGTAGGTCAAGTCAATCACCTGTCAGGATCATCCCTTTAGAAGGCTGTTAGAAACGGAGCATTAGTGTTACCTGACATCTGTCCCAAATGGAGGTTAATGGTCCTTGAGGAGAGTGAATGCTAGATGAAGTCTACCTGTCTGGGCAGCCAGTGAGGTTGGGGAGGAGTCAGTCACATGTTAACCAAATGCTTCTGGGATGCAGCGTTAGGACATTTAATTATAGTCGATCAGTGCCTTTGGGATTTGGGATGCAGCCAGTTTCACACCCTACTGGTGTCACTGAAACTGGGTGAGAACTAATAAGACATCAGGTTTATAAATGAAAGAGGTCATGACAGCAAGGCGCTGACTCTTGTTTTAGCTTTCTGAAGGTCATTGGACTGTGGTGGAGTGGGTCAAGTAAAAAGGCCATAGATATGGAGATGGGGCGCAGCAGGCTTCACAGGATTACCAGATCAGGATTGCTGGTGAGGCTAGGGTACAGTTAGTTTCATTTTACATTTGTGCCTCCTTACGTCTGAAAGAGCGTGGGTAAAGTGAGTCACATATGAGATCATTGTCACTGTAGGCCCACAAGTCTGGGGACAAGTCATCACATGCTGAACAAATGCTCCTGAGAGGACGGGGAAAGGTCTTAAGTGGATCTCTGATGAAAAAGCGAAGGGGTGAAAGTTCGTCAGTCAAGATAGTGATAGATAGTCAAGATAGTGCATGTCCAAATTATCCCTCAGTGTATTAAACAGTTGTATGCATTTAAAATCCACACGTCATTCTTTCCTGATTACTAAAATCTTTACATCTTGGCCGCTGTGGTTGAATCTTGAATCCTGAAAAATGCTCACCCACAGGGCTGTCCTTCTCTGGCCTACAAAGGTTCTGCAGGCAGAGTCCTTTGCTTATGTAGTGCTTGGATGGTTTCTTGAATATAATATCCTTACATTAAAGTGATTGATGGAAAGTGTGTATGTGATGGCAGTTTGGAAACCGCTTAGTTTTGCATAGTGTAGTTCTGTTCTCCATGGAATGGGCTTATGCTTTGCTTCTTCCCGTAATTATTTAGAGAACGGGTGGATGTTGGATTGCTGTAAGTGTGTATCTTGGAATACTTTTGGCAATTTTCAATCTTGCTGTACAATGGCTTGCAATTTCCTGGCAATTCCTGGCTATACCACAATACCTGAGGTGCATCCTTTAAACCCCAACTAGAGGCACTCTCAACATCACCTATCTGTATAACAGAACACAATAGTAACATCTCAACTTAAATGAAAGAGGCTTCTCTGTGCTCAGGGTCTGACAGATGCAGAATCACACTTTTCGTAAGAGATGGCGAGGATGGAACAGGGTTGCGGCCTTGTATTCTTTGGCCTATCCTTGTGAGAATGGTACCATCTCACGGGAAAAGCTTAGATCTGTGAGATTTGGCAGCCATGTTGGTCACAGCCTAGTATATCAACCCAAGGAACATTCTTGTAGTTATAAGTAAAGGGCACATTTTTATTACTTCCTATTCTTTCCCCAAACCCTTCCTTTGATCACCCGGTAGATTCAGGATGACCCTCCTCTTACAGGAAGAACAAGGAAAACCCCGCAGGAACTAAGCTAAGTTTATTGTTACTCGCTGTTAGGGTTTCGAGTTTCCACAGTAAAGAGTTCTAAACTTGAAAGACTAATAGAAATCGCCAAGGGTTATGTTCACCAAAGAAGTGATTTGATAAAAGTCTGCAAAACATAAGCAAGAAGAGTAAGTTGTTTAATGTACATTAAAGATTAAGACTAATGATAATGCACTGCTGTTTTACAGATCGGTACTGCTGCACCTTAAAAACCATTGTGTCAAGCCAGACTCAAACCTGGGTGTATAAACCTATGGCTCTCTTCCAGAAAAATCTTCATTGTATCCATAAAGCACTAAATTGCCGTGCTGTGCAAAAGAGTATACAAAAAAGTCATATGTACATGCTTTTCATTCCTTTTTTAAATAAACGTATGTGTTTTAGTACACTGTATGAAAACCAGTGGTGACCAGATTTTGAATAATTACTTTAAAAAAGTTTTTTTTTTAATTCAAACTGTTGTTTGAATTTTTCAATTTAGAAAATGTTAACAATTTCCATGAAAATAATGATCTGCCTGACACATTGAGCATCACCACCAAAATGCATCACATAGATATAATTTATGATTACCATTAGATTGTCATATTTTATGATTCATATAATAGATATTCCAATCCCCGTACTTCGACCCAATCCTCTTCCTCCAGGGTGCCTAGGTCTCGCTCCTATCGCTCTCCTAATGCTATTATGGGACCTGGGGTGTTGTTCACTAATGGGCAGTATGTCTTTGAAATCTCCTTTCCTGCCTACTGGGCCGTTCTGATGTGCCCCTCTATGGATGGCATTCAATAAGGCATGCAGGTGTCCCCGATATCTCTCTAGGTCATGGGGTAGTTGTACATAATGGTGAAATTGTGCTGTGTGCATTTCCTTCGTGTCCTTGAGATATTGAAATATGCGTATGGTGCTACCTTTACGAACGTCACCCAGTTTTGAGATTCCAATAGTGTCCCAGGCCCAAAAGCCTTCTAGTTTTGCCATATGCCTCAGCCTATTCCTGGTCCATAGTGGAGTTTCTTTAGTCAGCATTCCATGTCATTTAATCCATCTCAGCGCCTGGTGCAAGCACGAGGGAGATCAGTGTGTTTATATGAACCATGCAGTAAATTAAGCATGCCTTGGTGTTCGAGAAACCAATTTCTAAAAAGAAACAAAGTGACCAGAATTAATCTAATGGTCGCTGCCAACTGTTTCACAAACCTTTCTTCAAAGAAAAAGAGAGACAAAATAGGGACCACGCAACCGAATAGGTTGAAGCCTAAAGATTGGGAAAACTGTGCTGCTCTGTTAAGTAATACCATACCACCAGTATCCCACTGTGCCCTTTGGGTGGCATTTGAGCTAATTCTGTTCGCCAGCTCTTGCGACAGGACCAGGAGCTCTGAGCTCGAATTTCTTATAGAAGTTTTTTGCTTTGGAAATCTTTTCAAACATTGTAAAAACATTTATGCTCAACAACCAGCATGTTTTCTGTTTTTCTTCACAAAATGCCATCCCTTTCTGTGAAGGAGAAAGAAATCCCAAAATAGAACCCCATATAGTCTGTATTGTGTGCCTTCCTGAATCCTATTGGCCTGACTCTAGAGATTTAGCACGAATATGTCCAGGAGGACTTTGAAGGACAGAGCGACTTTAAGGTTGCAGTGCCGTCAAAAGGAACCAACAAAGATGAGAAGAAGCTTCAAGAAGACCCAGGGGTCATGGAGAGGGTCCACCCTCTGCCTCAGCTCTGCTTTCAGTGATCCCTCCACTGGGGAGATTAAGGAGAAGCTCAAGAGGAAGAAGAGAGGACGCTTGTCAATGCTGATGTCAATGGTAGAGTCTGTCACTAACCTTTGGCTGTTGAGAGCTGACTTGCCATAAAGTAGGGGTAGGTCAGCGTCGAGAACAAGGAACATGGAGCGGCATCTCTTCCTCTTCCAGCTTCTGAGATTCTGGTATATTCTCTTTGTACTGAGCGAGCACCACCTATTGCTGCTCCGCCTGCCCTACATCCACCAGCTGTTCTGCAGCCCTCTAATGTGACTTTGACACCTAGTAAAACTCCAAGATTGTCTGTGAACAGATCCAGAACACCCAAAGGTTGTTCTAAAAGTCCACATCGCAGATCACACTGATGTCATCAGTGTTACGTTTCACCTCAGCATCACTCTAGATCTAATCACTTGAGATCCTCTCATCATTTCAGATCTTCTGGACAGTCTAGCACTTCGACATGTTCAAGATTTTCTCATCCTTTTTTAGATATCTGTTAATATACAATTTCCAACCTTGTTGGAATATTTACCAGCAAGGATTTCACTGAGCGATGACTTTAACACGTTCAACGAAGTATTGGTGAGAACAGCCAACAATTTCCCATTCCTGTGTCTGAATCAAAGACTTCAGTTATATTTGAGGCTTTACACCATTGGATGGCTGCTCGCCCCTTAACTTCCTCTCTTGCCCCAGCTTTAGTGAAATCTGCCCCAGCAAAGCTGCAGAAAAAGTATAAGCTTCCTGAACAGACCCTATTTTGCTGAGGTCTGATCCACCTCCAGACTTGGTCATAGTAATTGCAGCTACAAGAAACCACATCACCATAGAGTGCCACCTGAAAAAAAGAAAGCAAGATGATGGTTGGGGGTTGGCTGAGAGTTCTGAGGTACATCACCAATAGCAATGAAAATGGCAAGCGCTGCTGCTCTGCTTGGCTGCTACTATAGGACTTTGTGGGATACACGCCAACTTTTCCAAGAGATGTTACGCAAAGAAATAGGGAGGTAGGATTTTGCAGACGTCCAGCAAGAGGGCATGATGATCTCAAACCAGATCATTAGCGCTGCGGCTGTTTGAGGAAGTGCCAACATTGAGAAGGTTAGAATGTTGGCACTTCTCCAGATTGACACACAGCTACATCAAGGGGATTGTAAGTGTACCATAGATCTACGTGGTGCGTACCATCGCATCACCATCATTGCTAATTTCTGAGGTTTCTGGTAGGGAGCGTCAGTTACAAGTACAAAGTTCTACCTTTTGGCCTCAAGACAGCACAACAAACTTTTTCAAAGTACATGGTGTAAGCATATCGAAGTATACAAAAGAGTGGTGGATAGAATACTTGAATTAATCTCTGCCATTGATAATTACTCTTGCCTCACTCCAGTCCATCTGTAATTTGCACACCATGCCACCTCATGCTACACCATGGTCTGCAAACTAACGATGGACTGGGATGCGACCTTGAGTAATTACCAGTGGCTGAGATTAATTAAAGTATTTCATCCATCACCTTTATGTGTGCTTCATAAGTAGTACAGCAGGCCTTTGTTTGTCTGGAACTCGTTAGAATTTCTGCTATTTTTGTGCTGTGTCTTTCTATTTGTGGATGACCCTCTCAATGTGGGCCTCTGGAATTGGTCCTCAGATCAAGGTCCTATACATGTGCAATTTCCATTATATGCTTGACTTCCCACTGAGCTTTATGCCATTTGAAAGTCACCTTCTCCCAGCAAAACAGTTTAATTCATTTGTCTGTTTTGTCTGGGTGCTCAATTGATGATTGAGGTGCTTGTGTCCTGTGGTATTAGCCTCCTCCTTGTTAGGAAAGTCTTACTTGGGGGACGTTTGTTCTTATTGGGTCTATTCTCTCTATGCTTATGGTCTAGAGGATCTTTAGCCTCAGAGTCTGCCATCATTGCCCCCGCCTAGCGCTCTTGCAGGTTCAACACTCAAAGGTTTTTATTCATTATTATTATGCCCTTCACTTTGTGTTGTATTTGTATGGAAGCAGCCCTTTCCCACTACATGTGGTCTATAATTAATCCTTGTGTCCCTGGGCCTCCTCCCACAGAAATGGATCAACAGGACCTCCATTCTTTCTTCTTCATCCCCTGAAAGAATTTGCTTCCCACCACGTCTGATTTTCTTTGTGCAAGATGGGAATGTAGAGAGGCCATTCAGCCATCACACCCTTGTCTCTGCTTTGAATCCATCTCCTTATTCTGACAGCCAACTGCCAACCTTCTCTTGAAGTCACCACCACCATCCACAATTGCTGAACCAGCCTAGACCCTGTCAGTGCACTGACCCAGGCCAAGCCGGTCTGTGACTCCCTTGGATCGACGTCCACCACCTCCTCCAAGACATTTCTTCTCTCCTGTCCTCGCAGTTTACTATCGGTCTATGGCTGGAGACCTCTACCTTTGACCACCTGTCCACTTATTACTCTCCACCATGATTTCAAACCAGCACTCTGTATGGAAACTGCAAACAAATGTCCTCAGCGCTCCCTTCACAGTAGATGTCCTCACATTGAGACACTCCTTCCCCAACCCCTCATAGATCTTACTGCCCAAAATGTACTCTTTACAAGTTATTAAATTATAAATGCATTCATGTGAGCTTGCTGATAAATTGAGAAGTATATTGTGTAGGTTGTAAAGCCCCACGTTTTGTGGCGTCTGGTCCAGGGCAGGCCCTCTGTTTTATGGTATATTGTTCACATAGCGGCTTGGAAGCAGGGTCTTCACCGGGCAGCTCAGGGTCTTCAGGGGACAGGCCGTTTTTACCTCGAGGCGGGACACAGTTTTTTTGGCGACGCTCGTCTTCTTGCTGCCACTCTGCAAATTCTGTTGTATAACAGAGTGCAGGACTCAAATGGGAATGCCAAGATGGTGAAAGTGTGGGGTTTCTGTCTTAATATGCTTAGATGCCAAACTGAAGGATGGGTTTCTGGCACACTATGCCTTTTCATGTGGAAGATTCTACTGCCTGATTCCACAGCCAAGGCATCCTATATTTCCATATTATATGATTGGGAATCCTGTGCCTTTTTTTTTTTGCATTATATACTTTACTGTGTTTTCCAAATCCAAGATGGATACCTTTTGTCATGAAAGTGTACGGGGTTATTTACATTGTGCATGGACATCAGGAATGTGCCTGTCAACTTTTTACACTGTATTGGCGTTTCGTTTGCTGTTTCAACGCGTTCACCATGGCTTCATCCCTCTCCTTTATTATTTTCTTCCTCTTCGGTTCCCTTGCATAGTTGACTTTAGCTTTCTCTGTGCCTTGTGCTCTGTGCCTTTATTCCAGGAGATTATTCGAAATGGTACAAGATGCCTGTTCGACCGTCTTCCATTTGTGTTGGCTTAGGTTTACAGCTGCCTGTTCTTCTTAAGCTAGTAAACAAAACCTCTTGTACTATTCTAATGTTGGTTAACTATGCTAAATATGTAGGTGCTTTATTAATGACTGGTGCACGCCTAACTGCCCGAGAACACCCCCGCCCCCGTGATCACACTATTTTGAAAGACCTGAACCTTGAGAAAACTGTGACATATTAATCGCCTCCTTTGCCCTCAAGCCCCCTTCCCTCGAGTATTTTGTTCTGCTTTTTATTTTCCTTATTACAGGCAGAACCATGTTATTGGGAGCGGGGCAGATTTTCATCGAAACTGCCAAACAACATTCGCGAAACTTCCTGTGTTTACTCTTCCCAGTTTTGACCTTCACATATATAAGCAGCTGGTGGACTTGAATAAATGTGTCACAGCATCGCTCCTAGAAGATTGGTAGCTATGATCTTCCCAGGGTTAGCTGCCAGGTTTTTTTTTTCAACTTTTCTGTTCAACTACCTGCCTTTCCAAGTACTTCAGCTCTTCTATTCCGCTGCCTGCTTGGCCGGGCTGTATCAGTACAGGAAGAGGGTTCTTGGTTAGCAGTTGTTTCCTATGGGGAACAGGAGTTTTTCTCAAGTCTTATTTTGTGGTTCCTCTAACTCCATTTTTGAAATGGCAAGCCACACGTTTATTCCGACTAAAACGACCTACCCAGCTCCGCAGCCACGAAGATCTCCCTTTCTTAACAGTTTACTTAAAGAAACAATTGGAAGCTTCAGTGTCAGATCTGGCCCATGTAACCCGTGTCACTAATAATAGGCAACTGCCCTTTTCCTCATTTCCACTTATTTGATCCCACTTGGCCTTTTACCAAAGAGGAATATGCAGCTCCTGTGTTACGTTATGCAAATTAAGAACCAAATATAATCATTCTCCATGATAAAATGGGGTTTAAATGCAGTTATGTCAAGCCACAGAAAAACAATATGGCCCAGTAAAACATATTTTTTGGAGCAAATGCAGTATTAACCACAGTTTCACATTCGTTTTTAAAGGACAAACCCCATGCAATTGCCATAGTAGAGGAGCTTCTTCTGGACATCTTATTCTTTAGGTCTTATAGAATAAGTTTGAGCTGTGATTGTACTTAAATACTTGTGTTTATAACTGTAGCACACGAGAAACAGCATGGCATAACATACACCCACAGTTGCGCAGAGAGTAATATGTGTTTATTACCAATGTTGATGGTGGGGAGGGGCAGCATGACCCAGTCGAGACTTTGTCTCTCATGAGTCGTGCCTCCTTCCCAAATCAAAGCCAATAAAAAAGTTTCTTTTTTTTTTAAATGGCATTACAGAAACCAGTACGTTCTTCGCATATAGGGCCTGATTACAACTTTGGAGGAGGTGTTAATCCGTCCCAAATGTGACAGATATATCACCAGCCGTATTACGAGTTCCATAGGATATAATGGACTCGTAATACGGCTGGTGGTATATCCGTCACATTTGGGACAGATTAACACCTTCCTCCAAAGTTGTAATCAGGCCCATAGCCTTAGAACACATCGTGCATTTGTATGCACAAGTAGAACGGGGAGCAAAGAATACATAAGGTTATGGAAAACATTTTAAAGAGACTTTCTTTTTGCGAAATAACTTGAGTTTCAAAACACAATACAAATTCAAACATTTCAGTTGAACAGACTTTACAATTACTGTTAGTTGGGCAAGGATAATTCTCCTTCATGCACTGCTCATGACTTCACACACGATGTCACAGATGATCTCTTAACTGATATAATCAATTATATCACTGGTGAACTTCGATATCATTTTGTTACTGACATTATTGAAGCCTCAAATTGTTGCTGTTTTACACATCTGTTGACGGGCGGTGTTAACCTCAAACAATTAATAGGGGGAGGGGGATGTCCTAGTGGTAATTCTTATGTTCTGTCTCCTTGGAACCCTAGTGAGATTTTTAAACATGCCCTCACCCACTAAATAATTGCATGCTTCATAACTTGGCGTGCTACACCACTCTGGTGCAGACCAACATCCAGCGTGGAGCAAGATGGATGTGTGTGTGTTAGGGTATGTACCCTATTACTGACGGGATCCACTGTAGCAGCTAATGTTAAAGCTGTCTTAGGGGGGTGACCTCCGAAATTGTATTCTCAACCCCCTATGCAGGATTAAAAATCAAAGTATGGATGGACTCTGGGTAATTATCCCCCTGTTCCCCAATCTGCATATATCAACATGGTTCGTCCCCCTGTTTGCCTCTCAAAGTCAGTGGCCCTTCATGTGGGAAGGGGGAGACTTACCTTAGTCTCCCCCTTTCCACATTTGTACCTGTTATGATGGGTGCAGGAAGCTGACCTGGTGTGTGGTGGGTACCTAGGGCACTTACACCTTATACCAGGTCCATGGTTCCCCTATTAGTGAAGTGTAGGCAGGCTCTCTAGAGGTAGTTGTGGATGAGCAGCCAAGGCTTATTTAGGAGGCATGCAAAGCTCATGCATTACCACTGTAGTCACATAGCACATACACACATGAAAGAAAACACTCAGTGTTACAAATGTAAAGGTACTTTATTTTAGTGACACAATTACCAAAAGCACTAGATAGGAACCTCTCCAATAGGAGATAAGTAAACACACTAAGGCCCATATTTATACTATTTTAGCGCCGCATTTGCGTCATTATTTGACGCAAAAGTGGCGCAAACTTACAAAACACAATTGTATTTTGTAAGTTTGCGCCGATTTTTCATCAAAAAATGACGCAAATGCGGCGCTAAAAAGTATAAATATGGGCCTAAGTATGTACACTGGTATTCAGAAACAGGCATAAATAGCAGTAGAAAACAGTGCAAAAGTAATAAACAATAGTGACCCTTGGTGAGCCCAAATCTTTTACTAAATGGGATGCAAATGCATGACCCCACCCGGGTAAGTGGAACCTGTAGAGAGGAGCTGGGGGGAACTAGGATACCACAAAGGTAAGTACTACAGTGCCCCTCAGCGACCAGAAGGAAAGGAGTAAGTTACTGATTTTCCCCAAACCACCCAAAGGACTGAAAATAAGGATAATGCAACACCCAAACAAGACTGCAAGAAACCAGCAGTGGATTCATGAAGAAGAAGACCTGAAAGACAAGGGGATCAAGTCCAGAAGTCGCAGAATTGTCCAGTGGCGGCAGGAGCCCCTACTCACCTGTCTGTGGTTGCGGGAGTTGGTCGATGGTAGGACACAGACGGTCAGCATTGCAGTTGGTGAAGAGTTCCTGGAGGATGCACTCGACATCCTACGCCGGATGGAAGATTGCAGTCTGTCTGTGACATGGAAAAGCCACCAACAAGCCTTGGCAAAGGCAAGAGTCGTGGTATAGGAAAAGTGGAGTTGCCGGGGACCAGCAAGGTCCAGGAGAACTCAATCCCACTTGGCCTTTTACCAAAGAGGAATATGCAGCTCCTGTGTTACGTTATGCAAATTAAGAACCAAATATAATCATTCTCCATGATAAAATGGGGTTTAAATGCAGTTATGTCAAGCCACAGAAAAACAATATGGGCCAGTAAAACATATTTTTTGGAGCAAATGCAGTATTAACCACAGTTTCAAACATTCGTTTTTAAAGGACAATCCCCATGCAATTACCATAGTAGAGGAGCTTCTTCTGGACATCTTATTCTTTAGGTCTTATAGAATAAGTTTGAGCTGTGATTGTACTTAAATACTTGTGTTTATAACTGTTGCACACGAGAAACAGCATGGCATAACATACACCCACAGTTGCGCAGAGAGTAATATGTGTTTATTACCATTGTTGATGGTGGGGAGGGGCAGCATGACCCAGTCGAGACTTTGGCGGTCACTGCCGCCCGCCATGCGGTAACCGCCGAATGACCGCTCCGCGGTCAGGAGACCGCGGCGGCCATTCTGGCTTTCCCGCTGGGCCGGCGGGCGACCGCCAAAAGGCCGCCCGCCGGCCCAGCGGGAAAGCCCCTGCAACAAGGATGCTGGCTCCGAATGGAGCCGGCGGAGTTGCAGGGGTGCGACGGGTGCAGTGGCACCCGTCGCGATTTTCACTGTCTGCCAAGCAGACAGTGAAAATCTGTATGGGGCCCTGTTAGGGGACCCCTGCACTGCCCATGCCAGTGGCATGGGCAGTGCAGGGGCCCCCAGGGGCCCTACGACACCCGTTCCTGCCATCCTGGAAACAGGCTGCCGGGAAGGGGGTTGGAATCCCCATGGTGGCGCTGCAAGCAGCGCCACCATGGAGGATTCCCTGGGCCAGGGGAAAACCGGCGGAAAACCGGCGGGAAACCGGCGGCTCCCCTTTTCTGACTGCGGCTTTACCGCCGCGGTCAGAATAGCCCTGGAAGCACCGCCAGCCTGTTGGCGGTGCTTCCGCGGTCCCCGGCCCTGGCGGTCATGGACCGCCAGGGTCGGAATGACCCCCTTTGTCTCTCATGAGTCGTGCCTCCTTCCCAAATCAAAGCCAATAAAAAAGTTTCTTTTTTTTTTTAAATGGCATTACAGAAACCAGTACGTTCTTCGCATATAGGGCCTGATTACAACTTTGGAGGAGGTGTTAATCCGTCCCAAATGTGATGGATATATCACCAGCCGTATTACGAGTTCCATAGGATATAATGGACTCGTAATACGGCTGGTGGTATATCTGTCACATTTGGGACGGATTAACACCTTCCTCCAAAGTTGTAATCAGGCCCATAGCCTTAGAACACATCGTGCATTTGTATGCACAAGTAGAACTGGGAGCAAAGAATACATAAGGTTATGGAAAACATTTTAAAGAGACTTTCTTTTTGCGAAATAACTTGAGTTCTAAAACACAATACAAATTCAAACATTTCAGTTGAACAGAATTTACAATTACTGTTAGTTGGGCAAGGATAATTCTCCTTCATGCACTGCTCATGACTTCACACACAATGTCACAGATGATCTCTTAACTGATATAATCAATTATATCACTGGTGAACTTCGATATCATTTTGTTACTGACATTATTGAAGCCTCAAATTGTTGCTGTTTTACACATCTGTTGACGGGCGGTGTTAACCTCAAACAGTTTAGAGGGGGAGGGGGATGTCCTAGTGGTAATTCCTATGTTCTGTCTCCTTGGTACCCTAGTGAGATTTTTAAACATGCCCTCACCGACTAAGTAATTGCATGCTTCATCACTGGGCATGCTACAGCACTCTGGTGCATACCAACATCCAGAGTGGAGCAAGATGGATGTGTGTGTGTTAGGGTATGTACCCTATTACTGACGGGATCCACTGTAGCAGCTAATGTTAAAGCTGTCTTAGGGGGGTGACCTCCGAAATTGTATTCTCAACCCCCTATGCAGGATTAAAAATCAAAGTATGGATGGACTCTGGGTAATTATCCCCCTGCTCCCCAATCTGCATATATCAACATGGTTCCTTCGCCCTGTTTGCCTCTCAAAGTCAGTGGCCCTTCATGTGGGAAGGGGGAGACTTACCTTAGTCTCCCCCTTTCCACATTTGTACCTGTTATGATGGGTGCAGGAAGTTGACCTGGTGTGTGGTGGGTACCTAGGGTACTTACACCTTATACCAGGTCCATGGTTCCCCTATTAGTGAAGTGTAGGCAGGCTCTCTAGAGGTAGTTGTGGATGAGCAGCCAAGGCTTATTTAGGAGGCATGCAAAGCTCATGCATTACCACTGTAGTCACATAGCACATACACACATGAAAGAAAACACTCAGTGTTACAAATGTAAAGGTACTTTATTTTAGTGACACAATTACCAAAAGCACTAGATAGGCACCTCTCCAATAGGAGATAAGTAAACACACTAAGGCCCATATTTATACTATTTTAGCGCCGCATTTGCATCATTATTTGACTCAAAAGCGGCGCAAACTTACAAAACACAATTGTATTTTGTAAGTTTGCGTCGATTTTTCATCAAAAAACGACGCAAATGCGGCGCTAAAAAGTATAAATATAGGCCTAAGTATGTACACTGATATTCAGAAACAGGCATAAATAGCAGTAGAAAACAGTGCAAAAGTAATAGACAATAGTGACCCTGGGTGAGCCCAAATCTTATACTAAATGGGATGGAAATGCATGACCCCATCCGGGTAAGTGGAACCTGTAGAGAGGAGCTGGGGGGAACTAGGATACCACAAAGGTAAGTACTACAGTGCCCCTCAGCGACCAGAAGGAAAGGAGTAAGTTACTGGATTTTCCCCAAACCACCCAAAGGACTGAAAATGAGGATAATGCAACACCCAGACAAGACTGCAAGAAACCAGCAGTGGATTCATGAAGAAGAAGACCTGAAAGAGAAGGGGATCAAGTCCAGAAGTCGCAGAATTGTCCAGTGGCGGCAGGAGCCCCTACCCACCTGTCTGTGGTTGCGGGAATTGGTCGATGGTAGGACAAAGACAGTCAGCATTGCAGTTGGTGAAGAGTTCCTGGAGGATGCACTCGACATCCCACGCCGGATGGAAGATTGCAGTCTGTCTGTGACATGGAAAAGCCACCAACAAGCCTTGGCAAAGGCAAGAGTCGTGGTATAGGAAAAGTGGAGTTGCCTGGGACCAGCAAGGTCCAGGAGAACTCAACCCACAGGGGGGAGTCTCAGGGGACCATCAGCAAGGCAGAGAGTCCACAGGAGCAAGGGCAGACCCCACACGAGACCCACTGAAAGAGGACCCAGGAGTCACAGAGGAGCCCAGGCAGCACAACTGAAGAAGGATCCCACGCCGCAGAAGAAGCACACAGAGGGCTGTGCGTCACATGGAAGAGTGCTGGGGCCTGGGATACATGGAGCCTGAAGATCCCTTGGAGGAGATGCCAACAAGCCTTGGCAGCTGCAAAAGACGTGGTGCGCGGAGGTACGGCCTTGCGTGGGAAGACAAGGGCTTACCTTCACCAAAGCTGGACAGCTAGCAGAGAGGTCCAAGGGACCACTCCAGACCACCACCTGTGATGCAGGATCCACGCAGCTCAGGATAAGAAGAGATCCACGCAGCCGGTCGTCGTTGCAGGTGGTGCCTGCGGATACATGGGGAGTGACTCCTTCATTACAAGGGAGATTCCTTTTCCCTTCTCGTGCACACTGAAGACTTGCTGCCCTCAGAAGATGCATAGCTGGGGAAATGTTGCAGAAGCTGGAAGGAGCCGTGGAAACCATGTTGCAAGCAGAGTCTTTGTCGTGGATGCAGCTTGTCGGTTCCTGGAGGGTCCAGTTGCAGTTCCATTAGCCAGAAGTTGAAGTAAACGATGCAGAGGAATCCCGCTGGAGTCTTGCTCATCGAATCTGAGGACCCACCGAGAGGGAGACCTTACATAGCCCTGAAAGGAGGATTGGTCACCTAGCCAGGTGACCACCTATTTTTGGCTCTGACGTCACTTGCCTGACTTGGCCACTCAGATGCTCCTAGAGGACTCTGCCCACCTTGGATTTAAGACGGCAGAACCAAGGGACCCTCTGGAGGAGCTCTGGGCACCACCCCTTGGGTGGTGATGGACAGGGGAGTGGTCACTCCCCTTTCCATTGTCCAGTTGCGCACCAAAGCATGGACTGGAGGTCCCTGAACCGGTGCAGACTGGTTTATGCAAGGAGGGCACCAAATGTGCCCTTCACAGCATACCAGTGGCTTGGGGAGGTTACCCCTCCCAAGCCATGTAACACCTATTTCCAAAGGGAGAGGGTGTTATCCGCCTCTCGCAAAGGAAATCCTTTGTTCTGCCTTCCTTGGCTTGAGCTGTTCAAGCAGCAGGAGGGCAGAAACCCGTCTGAGGGGTGACAGCATCTTCGACTGCCTGGAAAACCCCATAAAGCTGGTAGGAGCAATACTGAGGGGTCCTCTAAGGAGCCCCCAGAGTGCATGGAATCATACTTCCAATACTGACAACATTATTGGGGTATGGTTCTGACATGTTTGATACCAAACATGCCTAGGTTCGGAGTTACCTGTATGTAGCTGTACATAGGTAGTGATCTGTGTCCAGTACACGCGTAAAATGGCATCCCCACACTCACGAAGCCCATGAAAATAGAGCTGGGGTTCGTGGGGGCACCTCTGCTCATGCAGGGATGTCCTCACACACAGGAGGGCCTACCATTGGGGCGACTTACAGTGATCTGGTGCAGTGAGCTGTAATGACAGGCCTGCAGAAACACTTTGCATGGGCTCCCCATGGGTGGCATAATACATGCTGCAGCCCATGGGGGCCTCTGGTACCCCAGTGTCCTGGGTACCTATACTAGGGACTCATATGGGGCACCAGTATGCCAAATGTGGGGTGTGTGTGGTCCAAGCAACCAAGTTTAGGGGGAGAGAGCACAGTCACTGGGATCCTGGTTAGCAGGATCCCAGTGAACACAGTCAAAAACATACTGACATCAGGCAAAAAGTGGGGGTAGCCATGCTAAAAAGAGGCTACTTTCCTACAGTGGGGTGAACACTGGTCACTCTGGCCTCGTTAGCTCTATTCCCTGGCAACACCTTGATTCATCCTGTGAAGAAAATAAAAACTCATTACTTTTCTCCATGCATCACTTTAGATTCCCAAGGGTTAGACCCTCAGGACAGGTTCCATGTGTTATGTAACCTACCACCAAGTATGCATCATATAAGTGGTGAATTTTTGTGAGACACCTTTCTTCTTTCATGAGAGCCCAGAGTAATTTTTGGGATCTCCATTCTTGCCAGAGTTTCATGTTAGAATATCAAAACCCGGGGCAGCAGTGGGAGCGTCACTCGATAGTCACACACTGGGCAAGGATTATTAACTATAGTCATTAGGTCATTCATATACCGTTGGTAATAATTGCTAATTGATTGCGTGTGTAGAAGCCACCTCCATATACATACCATGTTTCCCATCCTCATTTACTCTCACTCCTCCATTCAAAACAAACAATGGGGCATCTTGGATACCACCGGAAACACCTGAGTGATTTATATATAATTGCCAGGCTCTAGTGTATACATATGTGCCCCTTGTGGGTGTCCGGGGCTGGGCCCCTTGTATGTATGTATTGCCTCGTTTAGGTGTAATGTGCCGGGTTGGGTCATACAGTTCCCTTCTAGATCGGATCCCCAATTAGTAATGAGTTCGTCCCGACAGTATTCAGGTACTAATGGCTGTACATCCGCCCTCTATCCTGGCACGCATGCTGTCCCTAAATAGCCCTTATCCATCCATCACTTACTTTGTCAAGGGTTCCAACGTTGCCATTGCTGCCACTTGCCACCCACTGTGGATGCAGTGGCATGCGTACGGTCGCCCTTTACGCCCTGTGCGGCGTCACGTCATTGTTTAATTGCCATTATGCTGGAGCACTGAGCCTAACTATAGATAGGACTCTCCAGCCGCCATGTTGGAGTGGGTTAGTTCATGGATCATTGTACCCCCCAGCTGTATCCACCTTGTGTCATCTGCAGACCACAATCTTCGTCATCTTGGAGTCAATTTCTTGTGTTAGTCGATGTTAAATATATTGATATGCACGATCTGGCTTGGGCGAGTCTCGCCTGAGAGTGTAAATCTCATCGCTGCGGATCTCGCCAATATCCAGTTACCATATATAAGTGTGTGTTTCTTATGTGTCAAAATCTTTTTAAGAGAGAGACCCCCTAAGCCAATAAAGGGACGGGGTAACTATACATCCAAACACAAAAAACTCCCTTTATGGAAGATTCAATATATTTCCTGACAATGTGTCTTGCTGGCACTTCTCTATCGTATCCAACACTTTGGCCCTCATTACAACTCTGGCGGTCGGTGTTAAAGTGGCGTTAATACCGCCAACAGGCCGGCGGTAAAAAAAATGGGATTTTGTCCCTGGCAGTAACCGCCATCAAAGACCGCCACTTTAACACACCGACCGCCAGGGTGGTAACGGCCACTGGCCTTCGGTCTCCAGCCCGGCGGTCGTCACAATCCACCCTCGGGATTACGACCCAGCCTACCGCCATGGTTTTTGTGCCAACCTTACTGCCACAAAAACCATAGCGTTAGGCACTATCAGTGCCAGGGAATCCCTTCCTTGGCACCGATAGGGGTCTCCCCTACCCCCTTCCCCTCCCCAGAGTTCTCCCCCACCGTCCCCAGCCCCCCCGCACATATACACACCCACATGCGCACCCTTTTTCACACATGCATACCCACCACCACCCACGACTGCACACATACATGCCCACACACTGCAACACACACCAACATACCTTGTCACACACATGCATTCACAACACACAACAGTCACAATCACTCATTCACGCACGCATTCAACGCGACTCACACCCGCATGCATGCATTCCAAAACATACACACACACACCCCCACATACACACACCACCTCCCACCCCCCTCTCCTGTCGGAGAACCAAACTTATCTGCTTGCAGGGGGTCCTCTAGCTGGAGACGGTCCGCGGCGCTGCTGTCAGCAGCAGCG
Organism: Pleurodeles waltl; assembly: GCF_031143425.1. Taxonomy (NCBI): domain Eukaryota; kingdom Metazoa; phylum Chordata; class Amphibia; order Caudata; family Salamandridae; genus Pleurodeles; species Pleurodeles waltl. The sequence goes on along the minus strand of NC_090444.1, from coordinate 229,448,452 downwards.
TCCTCCAGCAAAACACCGCCAGGTGATATCATTTGTCATGATACTGTTGGCGGTGTTTTGCTGGCGTGGCGGTGCTGCTGTCAGCAGCGCCACCTTACCGCCGTCTGCCGCCATGACCATCGGCGGTGTTCCACCAGCATTCTGGCAGTATACCGTCAGCGGTCATGATACGCGTAGACGGCTGGTAGCCACGGCGGCGGTATGTTGGCGACCGTCGCCGTGGCGGTAGGCTGTAGTTACCGCCAATGTTGTGAGGAGGGCCATAGCGTAATCATTGTATTTATAACCATGGTTAAACCTTTCCAATAATAATAATCATACCTCCTAGGCCCTTTTCCTATTTTTCCTGAATTGTGCCTTTTATTTATATATTCACAAATTCATAACAATAAATAGCCACATATTTATACAGTATAAATATGTTGTTATTGTGCGGTTTCTTATGTGTCTACACCTCGCCTGTACTATAAATATATATATATTTCTTATCACCCGCACAGGGTCAGTGGGGAGAAGAGTCGTCCACGTGTTTTAAATTGGATGTACTCCCCTTTCTAGGTCCTGTCACTTTAGGTCCCGTCAGGTTGCATGTGGTAGGCTGTGCATTCCCATTATGGAACGAGGATACAGATATATTGAATGGAACCAAGCTACACATGCATATATATATATATACAATTATTCCGTGCACATCGAACTAAGCTAACATAAGTGCAGTTATACATGGGGTTTGTCGGTCCACCTAGGTTAGATGCTTAAAGAGAGAGGTACATATATCTATCTACCCGTTGTGGCTACTTTCCCTTGAGACACAAAACCCCACCTCCTCTGAGAGGCTTTCATGTGTATCATGGTACTTATGTTAGTGGATGGGGCCTGGGCATAGTCCCTTCCTAGGGATGTTAAGGCTCATTTTTTGAACTTCAGTTTCGAGGAGGGACAGGACCCTGACATACCAGAACCGAACCCCTCCTCCAGCGGGGTACCCTATTATAAAGTGTTCAGATTGTTTCAGAGTATATCATCATTCAGGCCGATCCTGTTACTCCTTAATTTGTACAGACATCTCTGTTCTTTTTGAGATAGAAAATGTTTCACATCCCTGATTTTGTTAGGGATGTGGGGTTTGTCAATAAGGACGCACTTCAGGTCCTCCACTCTGTGTTTTTTCTCACGCTCGTGCGAGGTGAGCCGTGTCATAGTTTTGCCACACCTCATGTGCTCCATGATTCGGATTTTTACCCTCCTGGTGGTCATCCCTACATATAACAATTAGCAGTAGCATGTGATCAAATATGACATTTTCCTAATTCCACACTCCGAGTTTGCTTCCCCAAATGTGTCTTGGCCATGCAAATTAGTGGTCATATTATCCTAGATCTTGAGATCCCTCTCCGTTATTGTTGTCACTGGGGACTCTCCTGAGTCTGCACTCCTCAGCTATTGCCCATTCAAGAAGATCCAACATCCATTTAGCCCGGATTGGGGGGGGTCGGGTTATCCCAATGTATAGCTATGCCCTTGCGGGCTAAGACAAGCCAGAGCTGGGCAAATTTGTACTGCATTTTCTTAGCCTTCCTTCGTAGAGGAATTAACCCCAAGAGGCATTGTCGGGCCCAAGTTCCACTTTGGTTACTTTACCAGTACCTCACTCCAAAAAGGTAGCAACCACTCACAAGTCCACGCAATGTATCCGAGATCCGCCAGACGTGCACCACACTGGGTGCAACCCATGGACTGCACCGGTTAGATCCTGTGCAGGCGCTGAGACATCAAGTAAGCCTTATGCACATAATAGAATTGTGTCAATTTAAATCTGGCATTACTAGACACCTCTTTGACCTGGGTTAGGGCCCTTGCCCATTCGTTATCCATGAGTGGTGTCGCTAAGTCTCCAACCCAGGAGGCGCGCTGTTGGGCCTCATTGGTAGGCCTGTCATTCTTTTGGTCCGCATTCAGCTGGGAGATAATACACTTGGGGCTCCCAGGAACTAGTATCACCTGCAACACCTGCAATTCCCTTGCTTCCTCTGGGAATGACGTCCAGATATCACAAGCTGTGCATGATATACTGGCATATTGTAGGACCTGCCCTTTATCTGTTCCGAAGAGTGTTTCCATCTCTTCTTGAGTCATAAAGATTCCATTCAGAAAAAGGTCACCTGCTCTTTGGCAGCCACCATTTAGCCACTCAGAGACATCCATTAATTCTTGGATATGTAAAAATGGCCATAGCCACCAAATTTGAAGGAGTTTAGCATAGAGTGTTTGACATAATACCTGACAATCCACCATCTCCCGTGTAACCACAAAGGGGGTCACTGCTGGCAGCGCCCATCCACTCATAAGTACCCGAGGGAGCTCGTCTACAGCAACAGAGCTCAAGAGGAGTTTATTTTCCCAGTCAATGCCATCTTCACACCACAGAGCGGCATACTTCAGCAAACCCGCCAAATAGTAGAGCCTAAGATCAGGCAAGCCAAGGCCTCCGCAACTAGGATCCACTTAAGGAGTTCAAGGCAAACTCTACCTCTCTTTTCTGCTCACACTAGGTACACTAATAGCCCAACAATCCTCTGGAACAGCGAGGACGGTAGTATGCAAAACGAGTTTTGCATTGTATATAGGCAGCGGGGCAACAATATAATTTTGCCCAATGCCACCCTCCCCGTAACTGACAGCAGCAAGGTGATCCATCACCCTACCCATATTTAAGTCATATTGCAAACAGCTATCGTGTTATCCGCATCCTGAGGTAGCGGAATCTTCCAGTTTCCCATGCCAGTCCCCCTCCAGGGAGGTCAGGGTTACATAGTTGAGCCAGAGCCACAAGGGGGGATAGCACAGTTTTGTGGTGATTAATCCAGAGGCCTTAGACTGCTCCAAAACGCTCCATCAGCTGGCAGGAGGTGAGGCACTGACTGTTCTGGCTCTGTCGCATATATGAGCGCATTATCAGCATATAGGGACACAATGTGTGTTGCATTTCGTATTCACACGCCCCTGTATCACATCTCAGCTGTAAGGGAGATTGCAAGGGGGTCCATAGCAAGAGCAAATAGGAGCGGCGACAGCAGGCACCCCTGTCGAGTGCCTCTTTCATTACGGAATTCCCCAGAGACTTCCCTTCCAGTGCATGCTACTGCTGCTGGCTCAATGTACAGCAGCCGCAACCATGCCAGAAAGCCCTCACCCATGCCCATACGACGGAGAGCCTTCCACAGGTAGGGCCAAGAAAGGGTGTCAAAGACTTTTTCAGTGTCTAGCGCTGCCCTCAAACAAGTGTTCTGGGTTGCATGTATGACATGGGAGGGACATTTTAAATTCATATGTGTTCCTCTTGCTGGAATAAACCCACATTGCTCTTACGGTTTGTGGCTACATGGACTAAATGCAACACAGGCACTTTAGCCAATAGTTGAACCTCAGTATTAAGCATGGACAGGGGCCAGTATGATCTTGGATTGATGGGGTCCCTGTCTGGCTTGGGAAGCATTATTATGAGGGCCTCACTAAATGTCTCAAGGAGAGCAGGAAGCTAGGAGTCTGAATAGGCTTGCAAATATTCAGTCAGGGCCTGGACATTTCCCTCTGCCCATACCCCTAAGGGCTCCTCGCAACTCCTCCAATGTATATAGTTCCCCCAGCCTATCTGCCTGTGTTGCTGTGAAGCGTGGTAGGGTGATGCTGTCTAAAAAATGCTGTGCCTTGGGGGTGTCTGCGATTACCAGAGTATACATTGATTTTAAGCGGTCGTAGAGTGTGAGATTAATTGCCGCTTGACCAGCAGCCGGCGTAGCATCTGGGTTACGAAGGCAAAGAATGAGCGGCAGGAGCCATTCTCTTTTGAGTAGCCATGATAACACGCAACCAGATTTATCACCGACACGGTGTAGACACTGTTGAGACTCTTTGCGGACATGACAATCCAGCCTGTCCTACGTAGTTGCCACCTGTCCAATCGCCTCTACTATATCCGCCTTGTCTGTGTCCTGGTCCCCCTCCTCTTGCTGCAGGACCGCTAGGGTCTCCTCACTGTCCTGCAAATCACGTTCCAGCTTTTTTCATATGCCATAAACCTTGCCGAGGTTCCCTTCTGAACTACCACCTTGAAGGCCCCCCATTCTGTGCCACGCATCTGGGTGGAGTTCCAGTTTTCGGGGAAGAATCCCTGTATGGCCTTCACCATGTCAGTTGCATACTCTGGGTCTCCCAATACCTCAGGATGCAGTTGCCAAAGGAGAACGCGGAGTCTTCTGCCCTGCGTACCGCACTCCATCAACAGCGGGGAACGGTCCGACAGGAATCATATCTGGTAGCTAGCTGTCCAAACATTTAGGTCACCTTCGTTCATTACGAGGGAGCGAACTAGATGGCTGTGGGCCCAGTAGGTAGGGATAAAGCAGGTAAAAACGCTATTTGGTGTGGTGAAGCTCTCTCCATATTTCTAGGAGTTGTAGTCTAGCCATAGCCTCATGCAGACTGGCTACCATACGAGTCTTTGTACCCATCCGAGGAGGGTGCAGGTCCAGTCAGCCATTCAATATGCAATTAAAATCCCTCCCCCAGATTATGGGGATCCCAACATAGGGTAAGAGTTCGGACTCCAAGGCCCCGTAGAAGTCGCCATCATCGGTATTGGGTGTGTATACTTTTAAAACCTTGGAGTAGACCATGAATAAGTACATAATGGACTGCCACATCTACAGTTTGGCCCCGCAGCTGAAACAGGACTCCGGGGCCACCCGTATGGATACTCCTCTAGCGTAGCGGGAGTAGGTGGAGCAATAAAGCTATCACCTCCATTTTTTTTTTAAGTTTGTGAGCATCTTCCTATAGTAAATGCATCTCCTGCAGGTGGGTAATCTGCACCCCCAACTTTCTAAGATATATGTGGGCTCTTTAGTGCTTCACAAAGGAGTTCAACCCCTACACATTCCACCTGAGTAATCTCACACAGTCATCCATCCCGCAATTTTCCACCACTCCCCACAGCCACATCATCCCGCCCATACCCCACTTCCTGCGCTACCCAGATCCCCGTGTCAATCTGGCACACAATAGACGCTGTGTAAACATTAACTCAAAACCAAAAAAAACACCCAGTATCCTGCCCCGGGTAAACACCTCTGAATCTAACTAGTGCCTTCCCAATCAATCATAGTATGCGACCCACTCTCCCAGGTTTATAGCAGAATAATTACATTAGAGTGCACCCAGAATCTCCACAAGTGGAAAAGTCTGTCCCAACCCCCGCATGGGCGTCTGACCTCATGTATGTGCGTTGTAGGGGGCGTGGCCAAGGACCCGGAGATGGCGCACGCCTGAATTTCTCACTCCGGAGGGGCCGGCGAGAAAACGTTCGAAAGCGCACCTTCTCCGTGCCTGTCGAGGTCCGAGCGGAGGGGCTGAGCCGGAGGAAGTGGCCGAGCGAGTGTGGGCCCACGAGGCGACCCCAGGGGCGAAATCGGCCCGTTGGCGAGCTCGGGGGCCGGAGGCCTGAGCACGCGGCCGAAGCCGCGGCCTCGCGTCGGGCTGCGATCCGACACGGCGTGAGAGCAGACGGAGCGGGGCGGCGGGGGACCCCGTACGAGTCCCCCCGCGGCTGCGGAAGTGCCGGAAGGGGCCCGAGAGCCCGAGAGTGGTTGTGCCCAGTCGGGGTGCGGCGAGGCAGCGCTCCTGGAGGCCGGCGGCCCCAGGAGAATACGGGAGCCGGCCCGCGATCGAGGTTGTGGCCCCGGGCGGGGCTGCGGACCGAGGCGGCTCGAGGGCGGTCGGCCCGAGGACAGCGGGGGACGCCAGAGGAGTCCCCCCGCTGCGGCGGAGTTGCCGGTTGGGGCCCGATGGCCCAACTGTAGACACGTTCTGTGGTGCTATTCTTGGACACCGGCGTGGCCCCCCTGAAAGGATTGGGGACGGCGCGAGGCCGAGAGAGAGAGTCGGAGCAATGCGACGCCGCGGTGACGGTGCGTCCCGGGAGCAAACCGCAAGGCTGTTTGATTGGAGGTGGAGCTCTGGGCCCTGGCAAACACGGAAGAAGCGGAGTGAGTAGAGGAAAACGTACCCTGGTGAACCCCTGTAGACTCTGGTGAGACTGTAGCGGGACTGATGGTCCGTTGGAGTTGGGTGCCGGAGTGGAGCGGCCCAGGTCCGCGCCAACCTGAGACCCCTGGGTGCTGTATTGGAGTCCGGGGCAGGTGGATCTAACTGACAGGAGCAAGCCAGCGGGGCAAAAGGATCAGTCGGTGGAACCGGTGAGTGGCGGATCGCTCCTCATGGGTGAGCGGTGCGTGGAATGCCCAGTAGATGGAATGGCGGACTCCCCCGGGCGCCCTGGAGAGCCGGAGAGCCCTAAACGAGTAGGACTGGGAACAGTCCAAGGGGAATAGCCCCAGAAGGGTGACTTAGGGTGCCCAGAAGTGTCTTTGGTGCAACAAGGAAAGCAAGTGGGAGGCAAAACGGAGCCACGAAGAAGGGTGACAGACGCAAGCCTACGACGTACTATAGAGCCCGGAGCTGAAGAGACTAGCGGCTAAACAGAAAGTGTCGGCGCAGAGCCCCCGGCGCCACGGCCCGAAAACAGCGGGTCCTGATAGGGTGCAGGGATTCAGCTGAGGATCAGTCGGGAACAAAGGTGCGGCCAATGGTGAGTGGGGAGTGACGTCCCGGAGAGGAACTAGAGACACCGCTGGGGCCGCTGCCGGGACCCCTGGGGCGAGGCCCGCTGCCGGTCTGATGTCCCCAAAGAGCCGCCACAAGACCAGAATCATGGACACGGCGGCTCCGGCGGACAGCGAGGAGCCGGGCACACAGGACCACACGCAGGTCAAAGTCCAGGATACTCTAGATAAAATACTCGGAGTGATTGAGGACACAAAAGCAACGTTGCAGCAGGAGATCAGCCAGGTCGCGGTTGAGGTGAGCCTACTGAGAGCGGACCACCACAAACTGGTAGACAGAGTCAAAGAGACAGAAACCGCACTGGCGGACATTGCACCAAAACAGAAAGACCTGGCGGCCGAAGTGACCTCCCTGGTTGACAGAGTGATGTGCCTCGAAAAGAGAGCTGAAGACGTGGAGGGGAGGAACAGAAGGAACAATGTGCGCGTGGTGGGCCTCCCGGAGGGGGCCGAGGGGGCGAACATTGTTGAATTCCTGGAGAAGTGGTTCAGTACGACAGTGGCGCCCGGGCGCCTGACTCCTTTCTACACACTGGAGCGGGTGCACCGGGTGCCGGCGAGACCCCTTGCTCCGGGCAGGCCCCCCCGGGCCGTGATAGCTAAACTGTTACACTACAGAGACAGGGACACCCTCCTGCAGAGGGCCAGGGAATCGGGCCCATTCAAAGTCGCAAACGGGGAGGTGACACTATTCCCGGACTTCACCCTGGAGGTACAAAATAAGCGATCTTCGTTTCTGACAGTCAAAAGAGCCCTAAGGGAAGAAGGAATCCAGTACTCGCTACTCTACCCAGCCAGATTAAGGGTGATGCTGGAAGGGAAGACAACGTTCCTCCAATCCCCTGAGGAGGCGTGGGAATGGCTGGAGTCACATAGCTCCCAGGCGGGAGGGTCCACAGGAGAGGGCGCGACTGGGGGCAGGGCCCGCCGAGCTCTGAAGGGAAGGAAGTCCAGAGACCGTAGACGGCTGGCGCCTACGCAAATACAGAAATAGAAAGGAAGGAAAGAAGCACTGGAAGCAGCGGCACGCATGGGTGGTGAGGCGTCCCCCCAGGAAGGTTCTGGGGATGAAACGGACGACACGCTGGTGTCCTCTGCGGGAGACCTGGAACATTCAGCCCGAGCCCCGAAGGTGACCCCACAAACGGCTGACGAACTTGGCTAGCCTGGACCTGCAGAAGGTACCGGAGACCAGGCATGTCATGGGAACTAGCGGCCCCTCCGGACTTGGCCACCCCCCGGACCAGAACCTCGCCTATCTAACAAAATGGCGAGTACTGCTGATAAGAGATTGAACATGTTGCACAATTTGCTGGGCAACCTACAGGTTTAGAGGCGCCCTGGGGATCGGGAGTTGGGATACACAGTTACAAGTTAATATGGCAAAATGGTTGGCGGAATTAGATTGTGGCAAAGACATGAATATGTGGAAAAACAACTCCGAGGCTTGGGAGAGCCGGGGACAATGTCACCAGACTAATATCATGAAATGGCAGATTACAATCTCTTGACCTGGAACGTTAGGGGGATGGGCACACCAGCTAAAAGGCACAAAATACTCTCCTATTTAAAAAGAAGGGGTGTACAGGTGGCACTACTGCAGGAGACTCACTTGGCGCCTGGAGAGGGAGAGAAGCTAAGGCGCAGGTGGAGGGGGCAGGTGTTTGCATCGGAATACTCAGCCTACGCAAGAGGTGTATTAGTATGGATCAGAGCGGGGGTCCCCTTCACAATGATCTCTTCCAACATAGACCGGGAGGGAAGATTCGCGATATTAGAAGGGAGGCTACATGGTATACCGATAGTCTTGAGCTGCATTTATGCCCCCAACCAAGACCAGGTACCCTTCATGTCGGGCCTATCAAGACACCTCACACGCCAATGCGCCGGAGAACTATTAGTAGGGGGGGATTTTAACGCAGTGCTAGACACAAATATGGACAGGTCCACCCCGCCTCTACAGGGGGCAGCGACAATTAAAACAACCAAAAGGTTAGGCGAGTGGTTGGACACGTGGGGTTTGTCGGATGTCTGCCGAGTGCATCACCCAACTGCTAGAGATTACTCTTACTACTCGGGTCTCCACCGGGTGCACACTAGAATTGACAGAGTAGTCTGCACTGCAGGCCTGATAAACAACATGACACGCTCGGAATATTTAGCCCGCACCTTGTCTGACCACAATCCCTTGCTAATAACGATGAGGGTGTCGGAGGATAGACCCCCCATACCGTCATGGAGACTATCCCCCTCAGCACTTGAGGACCAGGTGTACAGGGAGGCCCTACGCTGTCACCTGGCAGAATATATTGAGACGAACAGTGGGTCCACCCCCTCTAGGGCCTTGGAGTGGGAGACACTCAAGGTGGTGACGAGGGGCTTCTGTTTGGGACAGTCGGTGGGGGTGAGGCGCACACTTGAAAAGGAACTGAATGCCCTGGAGAAGGATATGCATGAGGGGGAGTTGGGACAGGGGAAGGCAGCTCAGGAGAATGAAGAATATAACCGTGCCCGATGGGAACACTCCCACATTGAAGAGCAGCTCAGGTGCCACGATAGGCAAAAATACATAGCATCCCTGCAGGCGGAGGAGGGCAGATCGGGGAGACTGCTGGCATGGCTGGTCCGCCCAGGGGGGCAGGGTGAGCCTATCACATGTGTGTTAGATGGGGAGGGATCTCGCAGGCTCAGACCGGGCCCCATAAATGACGCATTCAGGGAATACTACACACAGTTGTACGGGAAACCCAGCGAACTGCGGACGGAGGCCTTTGATAGGTACTTACAACAAACTCCACTGCCAACACTGAGTGCAGAGGAGAGAGACAGCCTGGGGAGACCAGTGTCGGTGGAGGAAGTAAACGAAGCCATAGCGCAGTTAGCACCTGGAAAGACCCCAGGAACAGACGGTCTCCCCATGGATTTTTATAAAAAATACAGGTCACTGCTGGCTCCCCAACTGACAGAGATGTACACGGAGGCACTGCAACATGGAGAGCTACCGCGCACACTGCGGGAGGCTTTGGTGGTGCCACTCCCCAAGACAAAAGACAGGGAAGCTTCGGTGATGGACTTTAGGCCTTTATCAATGCTAAACAGCGATTTCAAAATTCTTAGCAAGATCATGGCTGCTCGGCTGCTCCCCCTTATGACCAAGCTAGTGCATGCTGACCAGAACGGCTTTGTCCCCGGCCGTAATACCTCCCTGAACCTGAGACGGGTTTTTACGGTTTTGCATATGCCCAAGGACCTGAGGCCGCCAGCGGGGGTCTTGCTCGCAGTGGACTTCGAGAAGGCCTTCGACTCTATCAGGTGGGACTACTTAAGGACCGTGATGCTTAAAATGGGGTTGGGGGAGGAGTGGGTGAAATGGGTGGACTTGTTATACTCATCCCCACTAGCAAGAGTTAAGACCGGAAGGACGATTTCCAGTGCATACCCAGTATACCGGGGAACTAGGCAGGGCTGCCCCTTATCCCCACTGCTGTTTGCCCTGGCAATTGAGCCCCTGGCATCGCAGTTGCGGTGTGAAGGCATGGGCATGGGAATCCCTTGGGGTCCGACTGAGCATATCGTTTCTCTGTATGCTGATGGTATACTTCTCTAGCTGAGGGACGGGACAAGAGGACTCACGTGGGCACTGGGGATACTGGAAGACTTCGGAGGCTTATCCGGACTCCGACTTAACCGGAGGAAAACATTTGTGTTCCCCGTGCTGTCAGGCAGCGCGCGTCCTGATGCGTGCCCAGCGGATGTAAACTGGGCCCTGCGGACTTTTAAATACCTGGGCATACAAATATTTCACGAATTGAGCGACCTTAGAGACGGCAATCTTGGCAGGACACTCAGATCCCTGCGCTCCTCGGTGGGGTTCTGGAGATCATTGAAACTAACAATAATGGCCAGAGTGGCGCTCTCAAAAATTATTATGCTTCCACGCCTCCTCTACTACTTTGCTAACTTACCCCTACAGGTCCCCTCTGCATGGTTCCGAGAGCTGAACGCTCTGCTCAGAGAGCTGATATGGGATGAGGGTTGCAGGAGAACGGCGCTCTCGACCACCTGTAGACCGACACACCTGGGGGGTCTGTGTGCCCCTGACTTCGAGGCTTATTACTTGGCATCCCAGCTACAATGGGTGGCCGGCTGGCTGGCGGGCAGGGGACGGCTGGACCTGGCTACCGCACACGGAGTAATAGATACAGCTCGGATAGCAGCAAGTATGGCGGGCAGGAAGATTGCCCCCATAAGAGACAACATAATGTGCAATGTGGCGATGAAATGCTGGAAACGGTGCAAGAAAAGGACTGGGGTGGGGCCACCGTACTCTCCCGCTCTGCCGCTGGCGACCGTCGCTCTGGACCTGGGAGTGGGAGAGCGAAGGGGGCTGGGATTGGGACCATGGACGAGAGCAGGGATGGTGACAGTGGGGGGGCTATTCAGGGAGGGGGTGTTGAGGAGCTTCGCTGATGTAGCGGGGGGAGTGCCGCAAGGACAATTTTTACTCTTCAGAAGGCTGGTGCACACCCTGAAAGATCATTGGGACACGATCAACGCGGAACCCACTGTCCACGGGGTGTTGCACCTCCTGTTGACAGCAGGAGAGGAACCTCACTTGATTGCAAAAATATACCGGGCCCAAATAGAGGCAGCTGTGGACCCCCTGCATTCCCTAAGAGAAAAATGGGTGAAGACAGTTGGGCGGGATCTGTCTGAGTCAGAGTGGACCAGAGCACTAGCTTATCCCAGGATGATCTCACGCAACACAAGGCTGAGACACATCCAATACAACTACCTACACAGAACATACCTCACTCCTCAACAGCTGCACCGCATATATGGGGGGGTGCCCAGGACATGCCCCAGATGTGGGGACGGTGAGGCCGACTTTGATCATATGATGTGGGGGATGCACGATGCTCCAGAGGGGCTGGGGCGCGATGATGGCAATCCTCACGGAGCTGTTCGGGACGGAGCTCCGGCCAACCCCCGCCATGTGTCTATTGGGCCTTAGAGCCGGCGTCAAATGGAGCAGGGTTGGGGGTCGCTTCCTTGACCTGTCCCTAGCCCTATATAAAAGACTGATTACGAAGGGCTGGAAGTCTCCCGCACACCCATCTCTGACAGAATGGAGAAGCGATGTCACAAGATGGTCCAGGGCTGAGCTGCAGGTCCTTAAAGCCGAAGAGGCCAGGGGAGTTCGCCAGACCCCCATCGCCTCGGAGTGGGAAAACCTAGTGACAAACTGGGACGACCTAACGAAGAGACCAATAGCACCGGAGGGGGTGGGATGAGCTAGCTGAAATGGCCAACAGATATGATCGTAGGGGAAGGTCCCTCTAACCATGACGGGAGGAATACTAGGCGCCCTGCCAGGCCGGATGCGGAGAGAAAGAGTACGGGGGGACAGGACACAATAACTACAAAGATAGAGGAGGGAGGGGAGCGGAACACAGGCCACCCCTACATAACAAGAAACGCCCTGACAATCCTCCCTTTTAGAAATTAAGCAGCTCCACCCACATAAGCCAATAAGTTTATTTACAGTTTGAAGTTGAGTTAAGTCTGTTATAAGGTCACAAAATACAAAAGGTAACAAGGGGCACTGAAAGAACTGACACCATAAAAACGGTCTGATTAAGAGCTGGAAACAATGATGTATAAATATTTTAATATTATTGAAATGAACAGGTAATTGTGAAACACATTGCAAGCAAGGCAAAACAGAGATGCGGCTCAGTTAGTAGAAATGTACAATAAAGACAAAATGTTACTGTAAATAGACCTACATATGTAAAACAGCAAACAGTTAATAAAAATATATTTGAAAAAAAAAAAAATGTATGTGCGTTGTACCTGCTCCTCCGGACTCTCGTCATAGAAGACTTTTGCATTACCTCTGGGGGAGTCACTAAGGGCCAGATGTATCAAGGTTTTCTGCATTCGCAAACGGTGCGAATGCCCGTTTGCGATTCAAAAAGCCAGTTCAGAATGTATGAAAGACATTCTGAACGCAATTTTAAGGAATCGCAAAAATAGCGATTCCTTAAAATTGCGACCCTGTTTAGAGAGTCGCAAATTGCGACTCTTTAAATAAGAAATCGCAAATAAGGATTCCTTATTTGCGATTTCTTAGCACATGTATGAAGCCATTCCTAAATGCAATTTGGGCATTTAGGAATCGCTATTTACCACCAGGTTGAACCTGGTGGTAACCATGTGCAAAATTTAAAAATGCATTTAAAATGCATTTTTAAAATGTACATGTAAAGCACACATGCCTTTTTGGCATGTGTGCACCTTACATGTCCCCAAAATATTTTTTGGGGTGCAGCAGAGGGGGCCTTAGGCCCCCAGCACCTTGGGGTTTTGCATTTCACAAATTGCGATTTCTGGTTTAGAAATCGCAATTTTGGAAATGCAAAACATTCGCAGATATGGGCCAACAGGCCCATAGGTGCGAATGGGGACAGATTCTCTATTTGCGATTCGGTAATAGCATTTGCGATTTTTAAGAAATCGCTATTACCGAATCGCAAAAATCATACATACCTTTTTGCAATTCTGAAATAGCGATTTCTTAAAAATCGCTATTTCAGAATCGCAAATCGGTTGTATGATACATCTGGCCCTAAGTGCTCACATCCGCTAAGTCCCAGCAGAACCACCACTGCATTGTCCAAGTTTCCCATATCTGAGTTGGTTGCGGGGGGGCCGCAGACATGACAGCCTCAACCAGGGCTCTAGCTGCATCTCATTCCTGTTGCTGCATCTTCAGGTCCAGAGTTCCATTGGATTGCACCACCACTCTTGCACTGGATCTCGAGTGGCATCTGCTTCTCTTCTTGGGAGTGGGTGGGGGGGCCGCCCCCATGTCTGGCCCCAGCACATCCTGTGCACGGTGACGGGGGTCGGTCCTCACCTTGAACCTGTGCTCTCCTCTCATGTATTGCCTTCCGTTTGGCAGGGTAGAGCAACATATACTTCAGACCCATTGTTCTTAGTTTCTGTTTCACGCCACTGAAGGACTGTCTTTATAGCTGGACAGAGAAGATGCATATGCACTGATTCTCAAATGTTGGGTCTCCATTTCTGCGCACTTCCTGCAGGATTTCAGCTCGGTCCCTATAATTTAAAAACCTTGCAATAATTGTCCTGGGTGGGGCTCCTGGTTTGGGTGGTGGGGCCAACGTCCTGTGAGCCCTCTCCACTGCAAAGAATCTTGAGAGATTAGCGTGCGGAGTGTGGTCCTGATCCATTCCTCAAGGAAGTTTTCTGTCGCGCCTCCCTATACACCCTCAGGAAATCCCACAAACCGCAAGTTGCATCTACGGGACCTCCCCTCTGCATCTTCCATGCGTGCCTCCAATCTGCGTGAATGAACTTCAAGTGCAGCTACTGCAGTCTTCAGTACGGAAACCTCTTCCCCAAGTTCAGTGACCTTGGTCTCTGTTTCCACAGTTTGTTCTACCACCTTACGTAGGTCAGCCCTGAGAAGGTTCACATCGATGGCCATGATCTCAATCTTGGTCTGAAGTGCGATTGCGGCCAATATCTGAGTCCCAGTAGGCTCACTCATGCCTTGTTCAACCTCTCCTGAATCTCTCTGTGGTCCACCCCATGCACCCTGTGCAGTTTATTGATCCATTTTTGTCTGTTGGGCACCCCAGGCTGCCTCTCCTTGCCCATGGCGCAACAGAAGGCCACAGAGACTCTGCGTGTCACGGGGGAACCCCTCCACCCCCTACATCGAACAAGTCTCTCACAACCGGATCCTTGTTTCCAATGCCACCCCTCTCGTTCAGTGAGGCCCAATCTACTGGGCATCTCCCCGTGGATCAGCAAGGCAAGCCCCACTCAGGCGTCCCGGGCCAACAACTCAGGCCTCTTGTTTCAAAATTTAACAGCGATTATCGTCTGACACCGTCCATTACCCCGGGGGTGGCCCAGATAATTCCCCAAGGGTAACACCAGCGCTCAATTGCCAGTGGTACTGTCTGTGTAGTCCACTCCGGTGAAGGACAACCGGGGCTTTTTTAGTTCACCCCTAGCACCAAGGAGGGAAGGAAACAGTGTCCGCAGCCCCCAAGACCAGTCCCCCACCTGTGGGTGCCAAGGGGTCCCAGACCTCCAATGCAGTTTGTCTGTATGGGTAGTAGGGAACAAAAAGGGGGAGGGGGACCCAGTAGATCCTCCAAGGCTCCTTGCCGGCCAACCCTCGGCACTCGCCACAAGAAGGCAAGAACCAGGAGTCTGTTCTCTGCCTGAGGCCTTTAACAGTGTTTCAGCAACCTCATGAACCCATCTCGTACCTTCATAGTTGGTGCTTTCACTCCCAGGCACAGATGCAGTTCTACAACAGTTGTAGAGTGAAGGGGTAAGTTCAGTTCCAAGCAGCGTCACCAGTTTAGTCACTGTCACATCAGCTCAATTTGTGGGGTTATGCACAAAGTGAAGTCTCATGAGGGAGCCCCGTAACACCCCGTGCTCCTCGCACTCACCACTTCACAGGAGGGGGCAAGTCTCTGGTTTTCGCTGACCCACTTCTCTTGGGCCAGTCAGCAGTAGAGGTTCTACTGGGTCCCCCTGTCACCTTTTTGTTCCCTACTACTCATATTGACAAACTGCATTGGAGGTCTGGGACCCCTTGGCACCCACAGGTAAATTCCACACTTCAGCATTCACTGGGTCGCAGCCAAGCCCTCAGGAGGGAAGCAGGAGATGGATGAGGGCCTCCGGTGACTCCTGTGCTGTGTCTCCACACTCGTCCTCCAGTGAGAGCCCGCTGCAGCCGAGCAGCAGTGCTGGGCCTCCAAATGCTTCCTTGGTGCGACCGACTCAGCCAATTCCGTGGTTGGGCCTCCGTGGCTTAGCTGCAGCTGCCCCACCTTCTCACCCCAGGGGGGAGGGAAGAGCATTGGAAACAGCTACGCCACCCACAAGGGCCGTCACAATGACTAGCCATCACTGTGTCTCAGTTGGGGTCCCACGTTCTCATCTGCCACTCCAGCCAGGACCTCCGCAAGCTCAAGGCTGCCGGCTGGGACCCCCGCGCCGCGGCTCACAGTGCGGCTCCCTAGTGTCCAGAGGGGGGCAGCACCCACTTCTCTGGGTGCATGCACCACAACCACATGCCTCCGGCTGCTGGGGGTCAGAGGTGGCAGGATTTGAGAGGATCTCGCTGGTTGGGGCCGAAGCGCACTTTCAGTGCTGCCACGCAGCCATCTTGTTAGCCACTTCCGCACACCCAACCACTGTGAGCTATACACTTGTACACTTGATTTGCAAACTGGTCATCAGCAAAGTGCCCTGACTAATGAGTATTAACAAGGAATGTCACAATTTACGGCTCCCTGTGTTTGTCTGCGAATGCAGTGAGTGATGAGGACCTGCAAGGGACAGCAGACTTATGTGCCTGCATTAGCTTTCATAAACAAGAATTTTTTTTTTGACCAGTGTATGTCCATTAAATAAACTAGTGCAGGCACTGGCCCTCTACAACACTGCCCTGCTGGGATTTGGTGTAGCTAATGTACAAGACCCACTGTGTAAAGGGACTTAGCTCAGACTTGGAGGTGGAGTCATAGTTAATGGCGTCTCCCCAGACTTACTACGTCTTTGTATTTGTTGGAGTGTATGTGCGCATGGATGTATGTTGCTGTGTATTTGTAATCATGGATGTCGGTATTTTCTGTGTCTATTCCACATTTGAGGCCCCTGATCTTTGAGCAGGACCGCCTTGATTCTAGTTTTTAGTTTGTTTATGCTTATTCTGTCTCTGATTTTGTATTGTGCCCTAGGGCAGGGGAGGAAGTACACACACCTTTTGCATGTCAATGTGTATTCCAGTTAATTTTATGTTCTTTAATTCTGTTTCAGATATTCATTTCCAGACAGGCTTTGAATGGCCACGCCCGAATACACGGGGGCACAAATCAGGTGTCAAAAGCCACTCCTGTCGTTTCTGCTGTCAAACACAAAACAGCACCACAGAGCGGGTACTACTCTGTCAAAAGCTCCCCGGCGCACAGCACCACCAGTGGGGAGACAGACCCCACCACCGTATTTCCATGCAAAGAATGCTGCAAGTAAGACAAAACATCGCTCTTTGGAAAAAATTTAATTAAAAGGATATTTATTTGAGTGCGTGGCTAACTCCCTGTGCACTGCTTAGGCTTTGAAAAAACATTATTAGCTGTAAAAAAAAAAAACGAGGCAACCTTATGTAAATGTGTAACAGTCAGATATTTTTCCAGCAAGGAGCTAGAACAGACTTCTCCAACAAGTAGCCCGTGAGATACTGGTAGCTCTCATATGTGCATCCCAGCCTACTAAATTCAAACCTTTTGCCTGGCGAAATGTATACAGGGAGTGCAGAATTATTAGGCAAGTTGTATTTTTGAGGATTAATTTTATTATTGAACAACAACCATGTTCTCAATGAACCCAAAAAACTCATAAATATCAAAGCTGAATATTCTTGGAAGTAGTTTTTAGTTTGTTTTTAGTTTTAGCTATGTTAGGGGGATATCTGTGTGTGCAGGTGACTATTACTGTGCATATTTATTAGGCAACTTAACAAAAAACAAATATATACCCATTTCAATTATTTATTATTACCAGTGAAACCAATATAACATCTCAACATTCACAAATATACATTTCTGACATTCAAAAACAAAACAAAAACAAATCAGTGACCAATATAGCCACCTTTCTTTGCAAGGACACTCAAAAGCCTGCCATCCATGGATTCTGTCAGTGTTTTGATCTGTTCACCATCAACATTGCGTGCAGCAGCAACCACAGCCTCCCAGACACTGTTCAGAGAGGTGTACTGTTTTCCCTCCTTGTAAATCTCACATTTGATGATGGACCACAGGTTCTCAATGGGGTTCAGATCAGGTGAACAAGGAGGCCATGTCATTAGATTTCCTTCTTTTATACCCTTTCTTGCCAGCCACGCTGTGGAGTACTTGGACGCGTGTGATGGAGCATTGTCCTGCATGAAAATCATGTTTTTCTTGAAGGATGCAGACTTCTTCCTGTACCACTGCTTGAAGAAGGTGTCTTCCAGGAACTGGCAGTAGGACTGGGAGTTGAGCTTGACTCCATCCTCAACCTGAAAAGGCCCCACAAGCTCATCTTTGATGATACCAGCCCAAACCAGTACTCCACCTCCACCTTGCTGGTGTCTGAGTCGGACTGGAGCTCTCTGCCCTTTACCAATCCAGCCACGGGCCCATCCATCTGGCCCATCAAGACTCACTCTCATTTCATCAGTCCATAAAACCTTAGAAAAATCAGTCTTGAGATATTTCTTGGCCCAGTCTTGACGTTTCAGCTTGTGTGTCTTGTTCAGTGGTGGTCGTCTTTCAGCCTTTCTTACCTTGGCCATGTCTCTGAGTATTGCACACCTTGTGCTTTTGGGCACTCCAGTGATGTTGCAGCTCTGAAATATGGCCAAACTGGTGGCAAGTGGCATCGTGGCAGCTGCACGCTTGACTTTTCTCAGTTCATGGGCAGTTATTTTGCGCCTTGGTTTTTCCACACGCTTCTTGCGACCCTGTTGACTATTTTGAATGAAACGCTTGATTGTTCGATGATCACGCTTCAGAAGCTTTGCAATTTTAAGAGTGCTGCATCCCTCTGCAAGATATCTCTCTATTTTTGACTTTTCTGAGCCTGTCAAGTCCTTCTTTTGACCCATTTTGCCAAAGGAAATGAAGTTGCCTAATAATTATGCACACCTGATATAGGGTGTTGATGTCATTAGACCACACCCCTTCTCATTACAGAGATGCACATCACCTAATATGCTTAATTGGTAGTAGGCTTTCGAGCCTATACAGCTTGGAGTAAGACAACATGCATGAAGAGGATGATGTGGTCAAAATACTCATTTGCCTAATAATTCTGCACTCCCTGTATATGCGTACCAAACTGAAACGTGTACTTCAGACTAAAATGTGTGTATTCCCAGAACTCATGAACTGATGTTTGGAGAAAATCTAAAATTTATAGCTGACATTAGAGATAAAAAATCATGTGGTATTTAGGAGGCTTATTACTAATATTACCTTGGTACTAGGGCCATTGCAGCTACCCTGCCTGATGCATTGAAGTGATTAATACTGGTAATCTAGCATAAGGCGCGGGGAGGGGGCAAACGTAATCTGATGTGGTGACTATTACAACATTAATATGATGAGTCCTTCGAATGATTTTCATTGAAAACAAGTAGCTCTTATTACAGAAAAGATTGGAGACCCCTGATGTAGAGGCAGTCACAATTTTCGTTTCATCCCTGTAGTTTTGCAGCAGATGTATATCAACCTCATTGGGGCAGCATAAAGTGCTTCATCAGACTCAGAGAAGACATTGTATGTACTGTTTTGTGAATGCACCAAGTCACCTTCAACTAACTGGACCCTGGGTATAGGAGACCCTCTCTTTTCTAGATTTGCTAACCTGGAGAGGAGCCTCCCCGCTTTATTTCGTACACTGGGGGCTCTTACTAGATATTGCTTATAATCAAAACTGCTCAGTTTATTTGTGAGGTACACCATTTTTTCCTCTCTTCACACGACTGCTGTTGCTCAGGGTGGCCGAGACTTCTATTTTTTATATTTCTCTCAATACCTGTTCTTGTCGATCCCTTCAACAGTCTTAATGCATTTTAATGCTGTTAAAGTGTAATAATCACAGATTTTTTAAAAAGTACTGGCTGCAGGTTCAAGAAGGCAGATAGAGCTTGATGGTTTGGCCCGTAGTAGAAAGTTATTTTTAAACTTAGGCATCTCTGTAGAACGTCCTCTTTCAGGGCAGGGGCTATCGGGAAACTCTGTCCATTTTAGGCTTGACAGGGTCAGCTAGGCAGTATTGGAGTTTGCTATGGAGATGGTTGCAGAAATAGGGAAACTAACAGAGCAGATTTTTTTTAAAAAAACAGGGATATTGTGCCATTCCTACACACATGCTGAAGCTTTCTTGCCCTGTGTTGGTCTTTCAGAGCGGAGTGGAAAGGCTTTGCTGCTGCTGATGTCTAGCAGTCTTCCGGTACAGCTCACAGAAATTCAAGCACCAGTATTTTGCAGTTTAGTTCCTACAGACAAGACAGAATTATTCAACCTGGTAGCCTTGTGGCCAAACCCCGGGCACACTGCTGAGCTAGCTAGTGCCATTGCATCTTCTACTGTTCTTAGCCACATCCATTCATAAACATTAAAGTAGGTTGGCTCTTACATAGGAAGCATCTGCTATAGAGACATCTTATCTTTGGGTCTTTTCTGCACTCCATGAACAGTCAGGCTCATTGGCCCTTGGGTGTCAGGTATCCGGGAAAAAAGAAAAAAAGAAGACCAAAGATAACCCTTAGTTTCCAACAGCCACTGGTCCACTAGGACACTATGTATACACAATTCACTAGGAAAGGGATGGCTGTGTGGACACAAGAGAACAAAATAAGGAGAACATGTGAAATGCAGCAGACCATATTGGAGACTCTAGTATCTGGGAAGACGTTCAGGAGATGGTAACAGAAAATGAATACAGTTCATAAATAAATATCAATAGAAAAGTCACAGAAAAGGCGTTGGCATGTTACTTACATCCTGCAAGGCCTGGAAACTGCTGGTCCAGAGGAAATAAAGGAGATTGGTCCCACTAGAAACGACTAGTAACAGTAATAAAGCACACGTACCAAATACAAGAACTAATCCCATCCAGAATTAACCTAAGGGAAGGAACCCAAAGAAAACAACAAACATCAGCAAGGAGCCAGGTGACAAAACGCATGGGAGAACAGAAAACCCAATAAAATAGCAATGCTGCCAGGCCAAATGCCTTTCGATCCCAGGCATTTTAGTCTTTCTTTATCACTTATGAACCGAATCAAGACTGAGTGGGGGCCTTAGTGGATTTGCACCATTCTGTGCCCCGACTATATATTAGAAAAAGGTGGCTGCCATTTTAGAACAAGTCCCAAGGGAGTGTAATCCAATATCCTGCCCCACCACCATCCCGTACCCAGATGGCAGATCCTCCAACTCCTTAGCTCTCTAACCTGTCACCACAATGCCCTATGTATTGAGCCATCTGACACCTTCCTGATACCTGACACAGAGCGCCAGTTTAAGTGGTGCCAATGGGGCTCTAACAGCAGAACAGCAAAGCACCATTAGCAGACAGACTGCAACTCTGTCCTTGTGAGTAGATAGGAAGTTGATATCCTTCAACTCTGGTGGCAAGGTCAATCCAGGACTGGACAGTGGCTCAAGGGGAAACAGCTTTTTCTAATTCTTTGTCTAGTAAAAAATCCTCTTGATCCAAAATTGTACAGTGTTGAAAACTGCTATGCAATCTATTGTGCATTATTTGTAGAAGTACATAATCCTGTTTTTGCAGTTTCTAAGATATGAGGGCAGCATTTTCAGCCGTTCCCTCAATTGGACTCGATTCACAAACTTAATTTTAGGTGAACGAATGACATGATTTACAAGTGCAAATCCATGTTTGTAATTTACAAAACGTAAATGTACAGTTGGAAGTGGATTTACTAAATGTGGTATTACATCAGTATGGTGCAATTTTAGATTGAAGGAAACTGTTCACAGGGCTGGCAATGGGTAGTCCAGGAAAACCCAAGTTTAGTGGGATACAGAAACTTCTCCAAGAAACAATCCCACCCTGGTAATGGTGGGGAATTTTCTCTTTTAAGTGACAGAAATAAATCTTGATCCAGGTTGAAAATCGTAAGGGGGCTCCCCAAAACTGTTTGGAATGCAAGGGAAGGGATTTCTGCTTAGAGAAATCATGCTTTCAGTGGCGATACATTTAGCAAAAACACTTTTCTTAAGCACATACAGATGTTGTTGGTATGGCCAGGACCCACAACTGGTGCAGCTTTGAAGAGGTAGTTGTAGGCCCAGGAGTGTGGATTTTCAGAGTTATGAATGAATAATGTTGGTCTAATATAGACTTTAAAGTCACATATTGCAAGAATGTGTGTCCATGTGTCCGCTATGCATAACAAACTGCAGGCACAGTCAAAGGAAGCGAAATGTGTCTCTCGAAGCCTACTTTGTAAGTTGCACGGTGTACTAGCAGTCCCTGCCCACATCTTTGGAGATATTTTCGATGGTATAATTTTACTAAATATATTATGCCAAGATACACACCACCATTTCCGGCCTGCATCAGGCCTCACTCATTTTACCAGTTTGATGTCTATGGGGGCGAAAGATGGTCCATTTAAACATAAGCACCTCAGGACTAAAGCAAAGGTACATGCCTCAATGAAGTTCAAGGACGAGGTGCAAGCGATGCAAAAGGTTTGTGAATTCAAGATATGCAAATAGGATACTTAACAGCCATATACAATAAAAAAGGACGACATCACTAGATCTGATACTGCATTGTATGTACCATGTGAGAGGGTTAACATTAATTTCTCTCGTGGATTTGTGCCACAAGAAGGTGACTACTATGGTCATTCATTGTCTGTTGAACTGACCTTTGCAAGTATTTATCTTGACGCATTGGCACTGTAAAGGTTAACAAAAGAATAGATGACAATCGTGCTCTGCAATTGGGCAGTTAGATACATTTGACCCAAACCATTTCAGTCATGTGCTTGGCTCACATACATAACAGAGCAGTATATCTCTCCAGCCATTGATCTGACTGGAAGTGTCACTAGGAGTGGCTCAGGAATCCGTAAATGAGCCCATCTTCACCTCTGACATCGGCTCCGCAGACACTAGGATGCGGAGCACACTCTTGTTTATATACTGACTTAAAAATAAAAATGGGTCTTTTTCTTTGCAGTTTGGTAAGGGAAAGACACCCTTCCAAGATCCAGCCCATTCCTGATATGTAAGTCAGGTGGCAGAGGTCAACCCTAACACAACCTTTATATTGCTTCCGGTGGTAAGCCGGGCTCCTCACAGTGTGTGAAAAATGTTCCCTTCATGCACAATATGTCTATCAGGGAAAGTAGTTCCCTTCCCTGACAAGCCTCCCCGAAAAGCCTGTCAAAGCTTATATCTGGGATTGAAGATCCAGATCTCTGTTTAAACGGAAGCCATAGGCACCAAAATAATGAGTGACAGGCATCTAAGAAATTAAACCCCCACCCCCAAACAAGAAGAAAAAAACATAGGAAACTTTCAAATAAGCGTTTGGTTTCAAGGAGATGCTCTGTCTCGAAGGCAAATCATGTGCTTTGTAATCATGTGCTTTGTAATCATGTGCTTTGTAAGCATGGCTCCCTATATCATGGGACTTCTTAATCCTCTTCAGAACCCACTCCATTTTGGAGAAATCACAATCTTCCCTCCCTTCTGCTCATCTTAAATTAAAGCCTTTCATACAGACATGTGCCTCGTTGCGCTGTGACACTGCCAGACGTGCCACAAATGCACCCCCCTCCCCCCACCCATTCAGAAAACTGTGCAGATAACGTCACTGATGGTGTCAACTAAGTTGTTTATGATGTACGGTTTAATACATTACAGGTTCACACCAGTCTCCATGTAGCAAGTTGTAGCAGTTGTCATGCCATCTACTGTGTCTTTAATGAAAACTTCAATAAAAGACAACATCGCCACAAATGAAATTAAAAAGTTGCTCATTTTCAGAGTGAGACACTTTCAGAAAATGTACAATTATCTCAGAAGTTTACCAATTTCAAAGGCTTTTTTAAAGTCCTATTTAGATGATGCTCTTGACGTCAACACTCAATGCAGTGAGGTTGATAATAGTGAGACAACTTGCCTCACACTGACTCAGATGACTTCTACAGACTGCATGCAGGTTAGACACGTCGCTTGAAGGAGACTTTTAGCAACCCCATTGGGATCCCAGAAGAAGACTATCTTTTGCCACAGTAGTGAAATAACGGTTGATACTTGAGGGGTACCTTTGGCTGCAACAGAAGTTATATCAAATCTGTTTACAGAAATATTGCACTCCTTTTTACTTTGTCGAGCCTGTACTTCATTGTAATCCCCTTTTAGTAGCAATAGATTGGCCAGATTCTATGCCAGCAGGTCATAGACAGATAGCTCTTAAGTATGAACCTAGTGTTTTTATTTCATAGCACCTGAAAGAGTATCCAAGAAAGATGTTTTCTCTATAGGAAGTCTGACAACATCCTTATGCTTGCTTGCCAAATACAACAACAAATCATTGCAAATGGCAGTTTTAGTTATCAACACCCTTCTGAAGCATATACAAGTTCCTTTCACTTAACTAGTGAAAGATGGTGAGAAGGCTTATAAACACATAACACATAAACATAGGACTAGACAGGCAAGATACGGTTTCAGGATCCATGAACATGGTGGCAGTGATCCAGAGGCATGCTTGGGTGATCGCTACTGGCTTCCAGGTAAACCTGATTAAAGGGACCGTTAACAAGGCTAAAACCGAAACGCATTGTCAAAGCCAACATTTTAAACACCGATTTCTGCACTTGCACTTTGGAGTCCGTGTCGACTCTTGTGATTCGTTGGACTGTTGGTATATTGTACAGGCAACCGGAGCCCAACACGAAGTGCCACATCAGTGGCTCCTGATGACCGGAACTTGGTAAAGAACTATTTACAAACCATACAGCAAAATCAAGGTCAGTCGGAAAGAGCCAGGAGAGTTGTGATGGTACACGTCAGTGTACTCACCAGCGCCGGGTGGCGATCGGCAGGGAGGTGCAGTAAGGAGAAGAGCACGCCGCCGTGGCGCATCACCACAGCCGAGAACTGCTGCAGGAAAGGAGGAGGAAAAGAGGGGAAGCAAGAAGTAAAGCCTCTCCCCTCTTCTCCCGTAGTCACCGGATGACAGTCGGAGGCCACAAAGGAGGACATCGGTAGTCATGTACTACCAGAAAGGTGGGTCTCTCTGAGAGACGAGCAACGCCGTGAAGTGCAGAGAACAGCAGAGCAGAGGGAGCTGGTCGAGAGGCGAGGTGCGGAGCTAGGTGTCGCAGTGCCACTTGCCTTTGCTATAGACATTTCTATAGACACTATAGTCACTGGTCACTACTCTGAACCGTACTGCCTCTTTGGAGTAGTTTTACTCCGTCCCTCGGTCCAACATTCTGACACTTTCCATGGAGTGGGACGGAGAAAGCGTGAGGGCTGGAGAGGAAAACTTGCTAGTGTCTGGAGGAAAGAGGAAAATAAAAACCCCGTAGTGCTTAGTTTTGCCTAGTTCTCCCGTCTGGGGCAAAGTCATCACCTAGACACCATTTGGTGCCTAAGGAAGGAAGAAGGAGAAGAGTGAAGGAGAGAGACAGGGAGGGGTGTGGAAAAGTGACCCATACACCTGCTATCTCATTATTTGAGCTTGTGCAGCCTTGTGTTTCAATTCCCCACTCTGCTCTCCGCCCCTAGTCTGGAGTCTGTTTATCTTGTGTTTTCCTTAGACTTGTACTTGTATCGTCCCTCTAGATGGTAAAGCAGCAGTGTTCAGCTGTATTCAGTCAAGGGCCACAGTCTATGATAAGGATGACGGCTAAACACTTTTGAAGGAGCAGGACTTTTCTCAGTCGCGCATGTAAAAAGACCAAGTCAAATCCCTTACGGAATTAAAGCAATCCTCACCTGAACACAAAAAGTATAAATTCCATCCTGTCCGTTGTTCAAAAGGAGTCACTTGAAGAATTAGCTCCTAACGATTCTACTGATCCAGGAGTCAGCAGTGCTGTTAATAGAAAGGAGGCAGCATCCTCATCCTCTTTGAGGGGGGTTTCGGAGATTTAAATACTACCCCAGGAAAATCAAAGGTTTTTTACAGCGAATGCGACTGGGGAGGTGGGATTTAGAGCGGAATAGTGGATTTTACTCTTCCAGATATTGACTTGGATTACGCTCAAGGAAAAATAATCTCTCCTGATAGTCATCTAAAGACTCATCTGGACAGTAACCTCGGTCCCATTACACCAGGTCTAAGGCTGTTTAGTAGCATGCCCTCTGACCTCTCTCTTTCCCCCTCAAATATCTTCCCAGACGCCAGATCTCATGTGCTCTTTGAATCTACCGAGTGGTCCACTAGAGCAAAACTTAATATGTCTCGAAAGAATTTTATCATAGATCTTGGTTCTCCTAGAAAAATCAGTTACTAATTCTGATCATACACAAGACTTCTTATTATCCATACTGAAAACCTTATTAGATCAAAAGGACCTAAACCCAGGTCAAGTTGGCAAATCAGGTCGGGCTGTTCAGGTTGATCTGCAATCATCGGGGCGACAAGATTTACAACCGCTTTTGTGCCCTCCAGCCCCTTGTGTTCCCATGATTTTTCCTACTCGGCCTTCTTTCTCTGAGCAGAGTACACAGGTGGGAAAGCCGCAAATTCTTTGCAATACTTCAAACACTCAGGATCCTTCCACTCAAGAGAGCCTCGTCTATTGTTTGGAAAATCTCTTTTCTAGTTCTTTTCCTGCGAGTAACTCAGCCCCCATTGACTCTGAAAAAAGGTGAGGCTAATCCCCCTATCCTATTTTTTTTACCTAAAATATACCCTGATTCACTGTCAGGTGGAACATGAGGGGATCCTGGCTGAAAAAGCCTCAAGCAAGAAGTCTTCGGGAAGAAAAGGGAAAAAAAATAATAGTAAAGGGGAAAAACTGAGGAAAAGGAGAATTTCTAAAAAGAACCCAAGAAGGGTTAAGTTCGAGGTCAGGGGCCAAAATGGGTCCTCGTTCCAGCAAGAAGAATGTGAATTGACTCTAAGGATGGAGAGTCCCAAAGTGGTTATATTGGCTAGCCCCACAATTCCATGGGGTGAACAAGACTCTATAACTCCCTTGGAGGTGCAACAGTCTCCCCCTCCTGACTCTAGGAGTCTGTTTCCTGTTTTAAAATCACAAGATATCTGCAATGTAAATGCAAATATAGCGGCAGTAAATTGTATTTCTGACCCTATAAAGGAGGGGATGAATATAAAATGGAGGAAGTATCTCAAGGGAGCATAGAGACCCCCCCCCAGGGGAAAAAGTAACAATTTCCGTTGCTCATGGTGAAAGAGTGGTAAAGATTATGGAGGATGTCTCACCGCATTGCACAGGCACCAAAAAAGGAAAACTGAGTTTTAGCACTCCAAACTGCACCTGGGTGAAGGGTACTTCTGCCCGCAAATCCCTGTTACTAACCAGAGTTTCTCCTTGGTCTCCTGGAATGCGGCTGGTTTAGGGAACATGTAAGAGAAATTAGATTTAATCTGTTCACTTCAAGTGGACGCCATCTGCATTCAGGAGACATGAGGAGTAGCAGACTTCACCTATCCTGGGTATCTAGTTTTAAGTATAAAGGCGCAGCCCTCTAAGAAAGGGCAAGCAAAAGGAGGAATTGCCATGTTATTGAATAATAAACTTAAATGGGAATATGTTAGTTCGTCCATCCCCTCAAATTTCTTTCAGATTGTGAGAGTGTTTCCGATTTTAGAAAATGGTAGAAAAACCTCCCTTTTAATAGTTAATGCTTATATCCCCCCAGATAAGGAATTTGAAAGAGTTTTATTGTTTATGCTTACCTCCCTGTTACAAGTTAATGCTTATAGCCCCTCAGATAAGGAATTTTATAGAGTTTTATTGTCTATGCTTAATCAAATCTTCGTAATCTGCTCTAATCCACATTAAAGCATAGATGAGTTACTAATAATGGGAGATGTAAATTGTAAAACCTCCAACTTATCCCTTTCCACTTTTGGGGACCTAGAGAGCGAAACTGCTTTAAATATTCCACTGATTCTATTTCCCCGAGAATAAGGACAGTTAAAAGGGGATACATTCTATTGAAAGGCTTGCGATCCTTATGTTGTATCATTCTAAATGGGCGTTTTAGTTCTGCTCATCCAGCAGCTTTTACACATAAATCCCTGCAGAGTAGCTCAATATTTGATTACGTTATCTTCTTATAATATTGCTCAATCAGTAGAGGATATGAAAGTCATGAATACATCCATTAGTGATCACAAAATTCTCATTCTTTCGGTAAAAATGCAGTTTTCCCCTATAGATTCTTGGAATCCTCTGGGCACAGCCATTAGCTTTTGTGGGAAAACAGGTAGCACTTTTTGGACCCCCACTAAAATGTCTTCTATAAAAAAAACCTCTTGAATCTGTAGTGAGAGATGGAGAGGAATGGAATGTTGATCCTCTAAATCATTTCTCTAAATTTATTGAATATATAACCTGAAGTGTTAAGTATCATTGTCCAAAGCCGCGACAAACGAAAGTAAGGCAGTCCATTTTATTATTAAATAGAGAAATTAATAAATTGGTAAGGAGACAGCACGAATGGGAGTCAGAGGATAGGTGCAAGAAAATATCTTTATTAAAAAGAAGAAGAGCACGTGTGAAGTTAGGCATAAAGAGGGAAAAGGAGGAACAGATGTGGATAGCAGTGAGGGAAGCAGCGGTGACAAAAAATTCCTGCAAGTTTTGGGACACCATTGCTAAAGGCACTGTGAGGCATAAACCGTCCAGCCCCCCCCCCCCCCCCACCTCCCCCATAGCCAAGGTGGATTGAAAGAATTACATATTGGCTCTGTATGCAGAAAATGAGGTGAGACAGCCATGGGAAATGGATTGGAGTAAAAATATTAGCTCCCATGAGAATTGTTGGGGCCCACTCCGTGACTGAAATTGAGGGGTTCATTAGGACAATGAGGAATTCTGGAGCTATGGGCCCAGATGAGGTAACAATGGCTTTGATTAAACTTGAACCTCTGCTTTGGGCAAAAATCCTCCATCTTTTTTTTTGTGCCTGCTACTTAAAAAGTAGAGTCCCAGACTCCTGGGCAGGGAGTGTTATTGTCCCATTATATAAAAAGTATGATAAATCCTTGCCTGTAAATTATCACCAAATCGCACTATTGGATGCAACTTGCAAGATATTTGCAAAAAGTATTTTAGTACACTTAACTTCCTGGGTCGAGGATAATGAGATACTTCCTCTGGAACAAGCAGGTTTTAGAAAGGAACATAGTACTTTGGATAATATTTTATTGTTGCATATGATAAATGAAAAAATTGTTCAGGTAAGGGGGGAACAGTATATGCAGCGTTTATTGATTTCTCTACGGCCTTCGATAGAGTGGACAGGAAAATACTGTGGAAAAAGCTATATGAGCTGGGTTATAGCTTTGCACTTCTCTACCTGGTGTAAAATGTTGCTAAGAGGAGAACAGGGCTTGTCTGATAAATTTCCTACAAAAATGGATTGAAGCAAGGCTGTTTGTTGGCACCATTGTTATTTTCCTTATATATTTATGATCTGCCCAGTTTTTTTGCAAAGTGCAGATGGTTTTTCACTGAAAATTGGAGGATATCCACTGTCTTGCCTCCTATGTTCAGATGATATAGTTGTGATTGACCTTACCCCAAAAGGTTTTAAATCAGCGATTAGACCTATATTCTACTCAGCATCATCTGCAGATTAATCTATCTAAATCTCAAGTTATATGTTTCCTTGGCAAAAAACTGGGTAAGAAAATCAACTTCTCCTGGTCTTTGGGCCAATACAAGCTAGAGCGGGTTTACAGCAGTTGGCCGGCGTCACTTCCACCATTTATTAGCAGTTTATCAAACAAAGATCCCGGCCACTCTCCTGTATGCTCTTGAGGGCACAGAGATCTCTAAATGGATTTTTTTAGATGGGACGGAAGGGCATATATTAAGACGCCTAGCCTTCTGCAATAACTCTGCCTCAGTGGCAGCCTTAAGGCTCGAATTTGGTATTAAGAATGTTTTTGTATTGGGCCTTGTGGCTGTGGTTGGGAGAGCTTATAGTTTAGCCCACAGTAAGGCAGCTACCTTAAAAAATCTAGCTTTTACAGAAATCTTTAATAGATTGAAAGAAAAATCTATGTTTAAAAAAAAATAAATCTAGCTTTACAATTGCTTGAGCTAAACCAAGATTTGATTCAATCCTCTTTGCCCACTACTTTTAAAACTCTTTTAAAAGAAACATCCTGGTTGAAAAGTTTCTCCTGTGACGCCCAGTGCTGCAGTAATAAAAGGAGACTGACCAGGTTAACCGAATCAGTAATTTTTAAACAATCTCAGCCCTAGCTTTCTTGGAATGTTCCCCATGGGATACGGTGCCTGTACCTTTTGCTGAGATTAGATAGATTGCCCCTTAGAGATCTTACCTATAAATGGAATGGATCTGATAATAATTGCGATCTCTGTCAACTGGGTGTGCAGAATTGTAAGCATGTACTATTTATTTGTCCTGCTTTAGCCCCGGCCTGGAGAAAATGGCTAAAACCTCTTTACCTGCACTTTAGTATTAGCTCAGTAGGAGAAGCTTTGGAAGCTCTTTTTAATCCTCCTAATGAATTTATTTGTTTTAGGATTTTTTTTTAATTCTTTCAGTCTTTTTTAAATCTCTACTGAGTGTTTTGGATTGGTGATAAATATGAAGATTGAAAATGTACTCTTCAGGGCAGATTGGAGAACTATGATAAGATTTCCTGGTGTTTCTCAATTCGCTTTGTCTGCTAAAGGTCATTTGTCCTGGGCTGTATTGATTGCTTTTCTATTATTTCGGCTAGGAAGTATATGTTATACAACTTTTTTATTGTAGAAAATGTTATGGTGTGTGAGGGTTCTCTATGAGAAGTCTCCCTAGGGTTCTATGTCGCACTGTCTGAGGCACTCTATGACTTTTTCTTCCTCAGAATATTTAATGTTTATACTCTAGAGGCTAATTTGAATAACTTGATCAACTTTAGAGTCGCTACTGTGATATATTATGTGAGCAATGTATTTGTATAATTTTTAGATCTTTTTTGATTTTCTGTGTAATTTTTAAATGAATGTTCTTAGGTTGTTTCGTGTCTTTTTAGGAATTGGTTTAACATGTGGACCTCTTAGGAGTTCCAATTCATGAAATAAATAAAACTGAAACTGATGAGGTGCAGCTATTGGTGAAAAGCTGACAAGGGACAAAACACTTGCATTGAGACTTCCTTCTTACTCAAGGCAATTCCTCCGGCAGTACTGCGGATGTCATTGGTACTTTAGACCCCAATATGGCAGGCCAAAAAAGCGCTTTTAGCCATCTCATCAGCAATCCTACAAGGTTTTTCAACATTACAGAGGTAGGGGCAGTTCCAAATACAGGCAGCCCTGACATCTGCAAGCTTCCTCGTTGGCTTTCACTCGTCTTTCACTTTTAATGACAAGTTTAAGATTGCCCATTGGGATGAAGAGTTGTGATTTACTGAACACATGGAGTAGAATAACAACAGACCAGTTGATTCTGCATTGGAAACACAATGGTTATGCCTTCCACTTTGTTGGTAAACTGCCACTCGCCACCCACCAGCCAACAAACCATCTCAATGAAAGCAATGTTAATGTTGGATAAAGGTGTAGGAGGTCCACTGCAAGAACAGGGTTAGGTTGTTACTTTTGGTATTTCCTGGTCCCCAGGAAGGAGGTGAGCTGTACCTATATTAGATTTACAATTCCTGAACACTTTTTTAAAGCTAGGAAAGTTCAATAGGTTGGATTTGCAGGATGAGTAATTTCATATACCAGTGTTGCTGAGTCACAAGAAGTGGCAACAAACATTTTCAGTTCTCTGTACTCTTTTTTGATAAAACCTCACTTCACCATGCTAGTGGAGGTCGTTTTAGAACACCTGGACAGGAACAGAGTGCTTCTGTACATTTACGTAGACCAATGGCTACTAAACCCCCATCTTCAAGATTGGTGGCGTGCTCCTTGCAGATTCCTGGCAAACAACTTACTGATCTGTGTTTTTTCATCAGGGTATACATATTTCCACTGATGCCAGGCGGTTGTTGTATTTCTTAGGAGGGAAATTAGATACAACCATGGTGAAAGCATTCCTACCATGCAGAGGGTAAAGGAAATACTGAAAATCGCTGGTTAGTTTCAACCAACAGCAACCCTGGGCTTGTCTCATACATCTGGGATTAATGGTGTCATGTATTTTCCTTACCCCACATGCCAGACTGTGAATGAGATCACATCAGTGGTGCTTAGAAAAGTAATGGAACTAATTTAGTCGGACTTTGACAAAAAGGCAATCAAGGTGACTTTCAGGTGGTGAAACAATGTGAACATCTTGGTGATCAGTTATCCATTCCACCTTGGTTTCCGTAGGTGGCAATTATACAGACGTGTCGCTCTCAGTCGTGGCTCACGGTGATTCCTAGGGGCGGGGCAACACGCAGGGGAATTAATAACATTTTTTCATTTTTTTTTTTAAACTTACCTCTCTTCCAGTGCCGCGCTGCTCCTCTCTCCCTTGTCGTGTTGGCAGCAGGCAGGCACAGGCTCCCAGCCTGCCCTGCGGCCAATCCTAACGCTGCTTCAAGCAGACTGGGAGCCCGTGCATGCTCTTTCCAGCCCAGCAACTGTGGAATACAATCAACACTTTGCTTTCTACTGATTTGTAGTTTTAAATTCTATAGGATTTTGAATAAACACCACGTGTTTTTAAACCATGATATCTTTAGAAATAAATCATAAACTGGAAAGTGACATTTTTTATATTCTATAGATCTTTTTATGAACTGCATTGTAGAGCGAATGGGTAAGTACTGAAGATACACATTATATACAGACCTTAGGTCCTGCCTAGGCCCTGAGTGAAAGGCCTCTACTGGTCTCTCAGTGTTACTACAACCAGCGGCCACCCATAATTCAATAATGACTGTATTCATTCATACATGGCATCTTTGCCTAAGTTACCTAATCGTTTCATTACAGGTTGATGGTTCTGTGTACATCACTTTAAATCTATTGTGTTTGTCTTCAAGGCGAACCTATTGTTTGTTATTTCGTTATGGTTGTTAGTGTTCTCTGGGTACTATTTTGTGGCATCTGAGAATAAGAGAAATCTGTATAAGGCAATTTCTAAATGCCTCGAAAATTAATCATTCTCAGTGTAATATTGCTGAACTTAAACTCAATATCTATCACAAACGTATCTTTTTCTTTGTTCTTGCTTTTCCTTACTATTCTAGGGTCTTTTTTAAGATCAAAAGCCGCAACGCACATATGAAAACACACAGACAGCAGGAGGAGCAGCAGAGGCAGAAGGCGCAGAAGGCCGCCGTGGCCGCAGAGATGGCGGCCACCATTGCAAGGACTGCTGTGCCCATGGGCCACGGTTTGATTCCGTTCGATCACCTGATGAGACACATGGAACATGGCTTCGACGACGACGTGGCTCAGGATCTGGGGGACGTCCTGGTCGATGCCGCCGATTTTCTCCTGGGCGACGACGGTGTAGGTTTACTACAGGAAGACACTGAACTATAGGTGCAACCTCGTGCACTTGGAAAGCATAGGGAGGTGGTCGAACGCCTCTCACAAAAACGGTTGGCTTTGCAATCTCATTTGGTTGCACTGGTGGCTTTTGGAGCGGGGAAGTATTATTATGTTAATGTTCTCAATTGAATAGTCCGTTACCGACCTTGGTGTACATTTACATCGGCCTGATGCCACAGACCACCGTTTAACACTCCCTGCGTACTCCATTCCAGGACAGTTTTCATGCAAAGCATATCTCTGGTCTGTGCCAGCAAACAGGTAACTGCAAAACTGTATTCGATGGCAGCACATGCAAGTCTTCCATAGAGTTCATAAAGGGAAAGTAGCAGGACTCTTGAGGAAGCCGGTTGGCATGAAGGATTTGAAGACATGGCCTCTGAAAATTGCACAAAAACCTAGGCTGCTGTTGCCTGTATACCACTCGAAAGCACAGAATCTCATATTTTTGCAGGTGACAAATCCTGACCTCTTATGTAAAGAGCGAAAACACTGAGTTTAGTAGTGACACAGCAAGTTAGCAGGGTTATGGCGAAACTATGCAAACAATAGCTAGTAAAAATGTGTAAATCAGGGTGCATATAAATGAATTTGATAACACGGAAAGAGAAAATAATAGAAACTGAAACCTGTGGAATGATCATACTTGATCAGATGGGGAGCTGTATGGGTCAAAAAGAATACATTTAGAAATGTTGGACATCTTACAATACATAAGTAAAACCACAATGGCCTTTAAACTGTAAATCAGAGGTTTCCAGGTCGTATCCTGCTAAAGGATAGTGTACTACGGTTACAATTCAGACAGAATGCCACAAAATATAATTTTATGCTTGAAATAGGGTTCTGCGTTTTTATTCTGCCTACTGGCTTGCCACAGAATTTAAATTACTTGCTTGAAAGCAGAATGATTTCTGGAAATCTGAACTTGAAAATGTATCTCTCTCAAATGTTGACTGTTCCTATGCAAATATTGCACCTAACTATCCCAAGTTTTTTACTCAGAAACCGTGTTCCTAAGATACAGAGAATATTATTGTTACCTTTTGCGTTGAACAAATCGTGTTTATTTTCCAGCCAACAGTTTGTGGTTTGCTTTAGGTGCCAGATGTACTCACTGGTGAGTTTATCTGCTCTGTCAAAGCCGCTATGCATAGTGGTTCTGAAAAGTTGCTACAACAAAGCCATGGAATTTTGGGGGATATATTTAACTGCTGTTCGTATTTTATTTAGAAAATAAGTGTACATATTTTATGGGCTCGGTTATAAAGAAACTTATTTTGCAGTTTGATAAGAAAGTATGCATTAAAAAGGAGCCCTTGTCTTCAAAGAGTACCTGCAGCCTTTTTCTGTGAATGGTCCATTCCTGTTGATTTTGCTAATTTCTTGAAAAGAATATCTTCTTAATCTCCTGGGTGTCATTTATTCAGGTTTGCACTATGATCAATTGATTTCTTTGTTCATGAGATTTTTTTTTCTATTCTAAATTTTAAGATGTATGTTTTTAAGAGCAATATATTTGGTACATGTTGAAAAAGCACTATGTATAAAATGTTCAACCATTTTTTGTAGCAAACAATTTGTTTCACAGTCAAAATCAACAGATTAGTGTTATGTTTTTGGCATAGAGAGGACAGTATTTTATAGTGGATTTTGTACTATTTTACCAAAAAGTTCTTTATAATGTCAAAGATTTTGTACTTGTGACAAATATTTCTTTTAAATAAATTAATCTAAGATACAGATGAAAAGTTACTTTTTGTCTAGCACCGTTAATTTCACAATTTCTTTCTCTAGCATTACTGCAAGTCAAGCCCTCATACTGTTCCCTCTACATTGGTTACTGGGTATAGTGTCATCACCTGGCCTAATTGGACAAATAAGCTATTGACTCCATTGTGATAAAAATAGCAGTCTTTCCTTAAGTGATAGTAAATAGAAGGCCACGTTACCATGATTGCAAAAGAAGAGTCAGGATGTGGGTCAAAATCATTGACAGATTGTGTTCACGATGTGGTACTTATAATCTTTCACCTCTTGGTTCTCTTTCCAAGAATTGGGTAGCAAAGCTATTCCCTTTAAAGCACAGTTCCCCAGACATATTACCCAAAAAGCTAAAAAACGTATTGGCAGTTCTGACGACAAACCTATGAAATATTCCAATACTTCAACTACGGCACTGTGCAGACCTCCGTAATTTTTTTTGTTTGCCCACCCTGATGATTCTGACAGTGCTCCATTCTCATTGTACCGCAGCCTCATCTGAACAGTCTCTTGGGCCTCTCTGCTTGTTATCCCCTATTTGTTCCCCCAACACTGTTCCTCCTCTGTTACTCGCCTACCTTCCTTTTTTTGCGGCTTTTTCTGATCCCTGGTGGCTCCTACCCTCCCCTTTATAATGCATTTTGGGCATTCCCCCTTCTGTTCTGCCAGTTATCCTCATGCTTGTTTTGGCAGGCACATGGATCTCCCCAGGAATGCCCTCAGGATTACATCTGTTGGTTGAGTGGGCTCACAAGAATTACTTCCAGGAGAGAGTGTGTAGGAGTTGGGGGTCTCCTAGGATCTGTTAGAGGGTATAGAGGATTTGATGACTTTCTTTTCATCTTCCTCTACCCCATCTACTCATTCTCTCTAACTCAATCTTCCTTGAGCCCATTTTCTCAATTTGTTTCTTTTGCCCTTTCTTTCCACTTTTTCCTTATTGTCTTTAACCCCTCTTTCATTGTATGTAGTGTTGCACTTGTTTCTAAATCAAACATTTCAATTTTCCTTTCATCTTCCTCCTTATTAGCTTCCATCTTCTCATATTTAATTTGTTGTTGACTCCTTACTTTCTCAATTCATTTTTTTTAAAACTTTTTGTCTACCATTTTCTGCAATGTACAACAACATGTGACAATCAGCACATCAAATTATTTCATGACCAAAGGTACAGAAAGTATGACATTACATCTCAGTTGGCTGTGACCATAGTCCATTAGCTCACATACATCCAGTCTTTCCCCCTCTAGCGATACTGCAAATAATGACATGCGTGGAACCCTGTGAGACATCGCTGTATTTATACAATACAATCAGAACAGGTCATGTAACAAGCGTTAGGAAGGACATTGCTAATATTGTAAAGACCAATATACCTGTGCTAGTGTTCACCCTCGGACTTGCTAGTTTCTTTACCAATTGGATAGGTTTGATATGGTCCCCAGTAGTTCTTAGAGCAGTTCTGTGGTGGGGTTAATTCATTATGTGCATGTTTGGGTAGTGCAATATATTAAATCAGCGTGCCATTCTTTTAGGGTGGGTAATGGCTGTGATCCCATTTTATGATTACTCTATGCTTTGCTAGTAGGAGGCCCATGGCTACCAGTCTCCTAACTTCCTTGTCCACGTCTTTATCATAGCCGAGGACAGCCAGTAGAGGTGTAACAGCCAAATGGAATCCCGTGATATTGGTCAATTCTGCAAACACACATACCAAAACCGTTGTATCCGGGGACAGTTCCATGCCATGTGTAGAAAGCCCACCTCCCCCTTGCCACATCTTGAACAGTCGTAGACTATATTTAAACAACTTGCTGGGTGTGTAATATATCCGATTTATGTATTTAAATTGAATTCATCTGTGTCTTCCGTTGTGAGAGATGGAGTGTGTTGCGGAGCAGCAGTATTGCCATTGAGTGTCTGTTAAAACTATGTTGACATCCCTTTGCCACTATCCTAATGTTTATTAATCCTGGTAAACATGCCTCCTGAGCACAGGCATATAGCCTGGATACCAGTTTGCTGTGTGAGATCTTTTCAATGACTGTGGAGAGCAACCTGCATGTCTTGCGGCTCTAGTAACTCATCTCCTAGGAGGTCATGCATTGTGTGCCCTGCTCTGTAGTATTGGTAACCCAAAGGTGGTCTGGGTGCCTCTAATTGTTCTGTGATCGATTCCCAGGATCACATCATCCCCTCGTGAAAGAAATCCCCAATTTTCTCGATGCCCATTTTCCGCAGTGCTTTGATTGCCCCCCTGTCCCCACACAGAGGAAACCAGGCATTCCACTCTGTCTGGGGCAAGTATAGGAAAGGAAGTGCCTGTCTGGTCATTAGACTATGCCATGCATGTGGAGTCAAGCACACCATGCCATCGCTTAGGGGGCAAAAATATTTGATAGGGTAGAGGATGGGGTTCCGACATGTCTCGCTCTATAGGTAACTGCAGCAGGCCTGTGGGGACGTGGATCCATGTGTGTACAAACATGGAATGGGCTGCCCTATAGTAAATCTCCAACTCAGGGACATTTAGTCCCCCCATGTCGTATGGCAGTGTCAAAATGTGCCACTGAACTCTTGGTTGTTTTCCAGCCCAAGTCAATCGGATCAGGAGTGACCGTATTGTGGAGAATACATGTTTTGGCAGTAGTATGGGGATATTCTGAAAAATGAATAAGAACCTTGGAAGTACAACCATTTTAATAATGGCAATGCGTCCTGCTAATGAGTAGTTAGAGCCAATGTTCCACTGCTTCAGATGGTTTTTGTATAGCCCTCCCATAATTATCCGGGATGACAACCGCAGGGTTAGTGTGAATCTGTATTGCCAAATACCACACGCACTCTGTCTCCCATGTGAGGGGGAAGTCTAATGGTATTATGGATGTGGCTGCAGTAAGGGGGAAAACAATAGATTTATTCCAGTTAGTTTTCAAACCTGAGAGACCGCCAAAATTCACAACCTCCCGGAGCACAGGTGTGAGGTTGCAAATCGGATCCCTTATATATAGCAACGTGTCATCTGTGTAAGCGGATAGGACTAAGTTATAGCCAGGGAAGCAAATGCCTCTGTGGCTGTGTTAATTGCGCAACACACACGCCAAGAGCTCCGCCACTAGTGCATACAGCAAGAGAGACAGCAGGCAGCCCTGTCTTGTGCCTCTAGAGATCGATACGGCCTCAGAGACTCCCCCATTTATTCTCACAAAGCTGTTGGTGTGACATAGAGAGTCTGTACCAGCAGTAGGAACACCTCACCAACCCCCATGCAGCGCAGTTCCTCAAACATGAAGACCCACTGAACAGATTAGAATGCCTTTTCGACATCTAGGAAGACCTCAGGGTCAATCTGTTGTTTGGTGTCAAACAGAGTTCTAGGATGTAATGTGAGGCTGCAGCAAGAGACAAATCCCGCCTGCTCTGACTTCACCATCGCTGGTAGCAGCAACGCCAATCTATTTGCTAGGATTGTATTACAAATCTTAGTGTCAACATTGATTAAAGAAAGAGGTCTATAGGAGGAGCAATGCTGTGAGGCTTGCCTGGATTAAGTAGTGTAATAATTAACACCTCTCTCATAGAGGGGGCATTTCTTTATCCCCAGCCATTTCCTTGTACAATGTTGTAAGGTGCAGGATTAAACGCTCTTGATATGCTTTGTAAAAAGCTACTGTAAGCCTTTCTGGGCCCAGGGCTTTCCCGATACCATTTTTTAAAGGGCCTGGCGTACCTCTCCTGGTTGCAGAGGCGCCATCAAGTGTTCTCTCTTTGCATTAATCAGCCAGGGCAGAGCTATGTGTTCTAAATAGTCCGATATTAAGGCTGGGTCGGAAGTTGTTTTGGAGGTGTACAGTGAGGTATAGTACTCGTGTAATCGATTTGCAATTTCAGCTGGATCTCTCAACGGTCTTGGGGTGTCGGAGTGCCACCAGCGTCACCCCTGTGCAATACCCCTCCCCATATATGTGGGCCATAGCATAATTTCCCTTATGCTGGACATCGACATGTGTTATCTCCTGGAATTCCATTAATTTCTCTTGAATAAGGCCTAGCAACCGACCATTCCCAGTGGCCAGGTCTTCCCGTTCCAAATGCTCTATCTCCCTCTCCAAACGTGCAAGGTGCCCCCGGGAGGACTTCAATACTCGTGAGTGATAGTCACTCCACAAATGTATGCCTTAAAAGAATCCCAAGCTGTACTAAATTTAATGACTGAACCTACATTTGTGCGGAAAAATTCTTCTATGGATTAGGCCAGGTCCTGACCAAAGTCTGTGTCTAGGAGTGAGTATGGTGGGAAGCGCCCAGTAAATGTGGCAGCACGGCGACCCTGCACCTCTAGAGTTAGAAGAACTGGTGCATGATCTGAGTATGTTCTAGGCAGGGACTGTATACATGAGCTCTGGGTATGAGGCTCCTGGCCACCTGCCAGATATCAATGTGTGTGTTCAAATTGTGTACAGCTGAATAGTTAGTGTAACCACCCCCCGTGGGAAAGTTGTGCCTCCAAACATCAACAAGGCCAGTGCTTGCTGCTATGGCGTTATTGCCTGAGCTGCTGCAGCTGGCTTTCTGGGGGGACTACTCGAGCAATCCACTGACGGATTTAATACAGTTAAAATCCCCTGCCCATATTTGTGGGAGACCTCTCCATGCCATCAGTTTTGAAGACAAACCCTGGTAACACTGAGGGTCATCGTAATTTGGTAGTAAA
The DNA here is from genome assembly GCF_031143425.1 of Pleurodeles waltl. NCBI lineage: Eukaryota > Metazoa > Chordata > Amphibia > Caudata > Salamandridae > Pleurodeles > Pleurodeles waltl. Next base: position 229,408,977 of record NC_090444.1, on the reverse strand, counting down.
GTCCCACTACCAAAAACATAAGGTCCCCCTTAGTACAATGGGCTATAATGTATCTGCCACCAGGGTCTTTTGCTAGTTCCCGTAGGTGCAGCCCTTGAGGTCCTCGCCACCCAGATCATTACCCCACATGCATGTGAAGTAAAACCCACACTCAAAAGCTGACCCTGAAGCCTACAAGTGGTAAGGAAAGTGCTGTCTGGGGTTAGATGTGTTATTTGTAAAATTGCAAGATCTATACAGTGACGTTTTAAGTAAACCATCACCTTCCTATTATCACTTAAGCCTCTGACATTCCATGTTGATAGCTTCAGAGTAGCTGCTCTCTCCTGGCTAATGGACACTATATTATGTTCTGCCATATAACAAGTGGTATGCTATAGGCTGTACCAGGTCCGGATAAACAAATTATCATCCATTGTCACTTATAAAAACTATAACGGTACCCAACATACTTACTTGGTAACCTCCCCCACCCACAACAGGCAGCTCCCCAACTCACCTTCTTGACATGTAGAGTCCCGTCCAATCCCACCCACCCTCGCTGTAAGGACACCCTTCCTAGGGCAGTATGGAGCACACATTAGGGTAGATGTTGCCAGGCCGCCCACTTAGTTCTTCCGTCAGGCTGCCTTCACTCATGTTATTACACCCCTACTATCCCCTAGCGTGGCAAGCTCATCGTGGTGGGAGGTGCAGGCCTAGATCTGGCAGACCCACTATTAACCCACAATGCTGTAAACCACAAGAATGTGGAAAATATCCACTGATACAATCTTAGTAGTTTTGCAAATATTCCATCCAAGTGTCTCCACATAACAGTATACTTGCATGCAATTAATCAGTCAGTTGTGTCCTCTCAATCTACCTAGAAATGTGTTCAGTGGTTGAGTAATTCCCATCCCCTCCCGCCATGTAAAGGCCAGGAAGGGGAAGCGCCTGTAAAGGAAAAGAGGTTAGTGAAAACAAACTGCAATATTAAACAAGCAATCACATTCTCCTCTCCCATCTGGCAGATGAATCTTGTTAGCTGCTCATGGCGGCCCTATGTTCCAGTAACTGTGTAAGCTGTTTGTGGTCTGTAAGGAGTGTGGTCTTCCCATCTACCACGACTCATAGCTGGAGAGAGCATTCGGTAGTCCAGACCAAGATCCCTAAGTTTTCTTTTTGCCAGGAAAAATAATTGTTGTGCCTCCTGGACCTGTGGCGTGAAATGAGGGTAAAGGGAGATATCTGATCACTTATGTCGTAGTGTAAGTTCCCGTGCCTTTCTCAAGGCTGCATCCCAATCCCTGTAGTTTAATATCTTTGCTATCACCGGCATTGGGGGCGTCCCAGGGGGCAGCCGAGGTGCCAGTGATCGGTGCACTCGCTCAACAATGAGCATGTCAGAGAAAGTTTTGCAACCCAAGAGAGTGGTAAGCAGATGCTCAATGTGTTTCTCCATAATGTCAATTGATGTTGTCTCCACAATGCCCACCATGCGGATGCTGTTCCTTTGGGACCGGTGTTCTAAATCTTCGATCTTGGCCTGGAGGGCACTAAGTGCTTTGCCCATAATGGATTGTGTAGCAGTGATGATGGTACGCTCATCTTCAATGCCAGAAATCCTGCATTCTGTCGTGTTGAGGCACTCTGCGTGCTTATCTAGCCTCTTGGCCGTTCTATCCATTCTAAAGGACAACAAGTCAAATTTTCAATCTATAGTGTGCAAGGCTATGTTGCATCCCAGTGAGGATCTGTGAGAGATCAGGCTCTCCTTCAGAGTCAGGATCACCTACAGTGAGTCCTGTGTCATCCAGTCGCTTATCACGTGCTCTATGCAACTTGCGCTGCTCAAATTAAAGCTTGGCCTGGGTCTTGTCCACTTTACGCATTATGCTAGTCGCGAAATGCCTCCTGAGGGGCCTTCGTATGGGAAAGTGTAAACACAGGCAGTATGCCCACATGCATCCAACAATCCGGTAGGTCTTGTGTCCCCCCTCGGGTACCAGTGGTTTAAAGATGAGTGCCGTGCAAGCTCGGAGCAAGGTATCACCTACCACACCCTCAATGTTCCAAAACGCCCATGAGTGAGCACTCCCGGGAAGTCATGAATAGCAGGGGCCTTACTGTTGGCATATAATTTCCAGCATGGAGGCATCTAGCTGCACGTGTTAGCAGCGCTTGGCTTTTCAATTACTGTCTCTTTATGAGGCTGCAATATAGCCCTAAGTGTAGTCCAATGTGGGGCAGCCAACAACGTCAGTCCCCCCGAGCACAGCCCAGGCCTATTGCAACACAGAATCAAGTAGTAAGGCTGTCAGCTGGTGGGGGAGGGTAAATGGAACAATACAGCACCCCTGCTAGTCTGCAAGGTGCCCTCGGTAGGTTCTCCGCAAGCCCACAGCTCCAGGTGGCCCGTGTATTCAGTGCATGGCCTCCTCTGCAGCACTCGGCCCAGCGCGGCTCTGCAGGGCTCAATGGATCACTCGCCGCCCAAGCCCCACAGTCAGGCTTCCATGTGGCTCGCACGTCCCGCAGGCCGGGCAGCCCAGCAAGCAGTCCCGGCTCGCCTAGGCCCTCATACCCGAATTCTGAGCACCACAGGCCGCAGCAGACACACCAGCAGGCCTGCGCGTCCCCTCTCCGTCTGCTTCCTCAATCTGGTAATCCGGCCTGTCTGACCCCACCAAGCCCCTCAATCCTAGGTCTACTGGCATCAGAGGTTTGGGGGCAGCAGCAAACTCTTAAAAGCTCCCATGGGCTGCAGGATCATTGCTGGTTGTTGGCGGCTGATGGAGCTCGATCAACTTGCAGCCTGGCAGCCTCCACCCACCCTTTCTCTCTCTCTTTTCCTTCTATTATCTGTGTAACCCTTTCCAAATTTCCTTCTACCTTTCTTACTATCACCCCTTCTGTTCACATGTTCTTTCTTCTTGCATCTTTCTTTTCTTGTTTCCATATTTTGCCCTTTCGTCTTGTAGGTGCTCTAATTAACTGATTAAGTGGGATGATTAACTTTTGGTGGAGAATGTGGGCAGATCGTAGATGATAAATGCGAGCGGATTAAAAGAAAAAATGGGAGACTTAATGCAAGCAGTACTCCTGATTCAAAAAATGCTATGCAGGCAATTGTTCTAGAAATCAATTCAGTCCATCAGAAGTTCAGATGTCAGAAAGATAATTATCATCAGTTACTTCATTTCTCAGTTCATGAGTCACTTCGTGGAGGTTCTTCAAGCGAAAATGTCAAATCCTTCAGGTCCATGGCTTTTACTTCTAGCACAATCTTTGTCAAATATGCCAGTTCAGGAGCTGTATATTTCTTTCTTGCCATGCTGTTGGTGATCTTCTGATTACTGCTTTACCAGTTTCTTTGTCAATCAGCTCTAATACTGCTTCAGCTGGACTTAAATCTCTTTCTTTCAGGCTGTCTTTATTTTGCAATGCTTTGCTTCTTTCGCTCACACTTCCAAGCCATTCAGCTTGAATCAAGCTAGTATCTTCAATTTCATTTGATTGATCTGCCTGATTTTATTCTGCTTCTTAATTTGCACTGTTTGCAACTGATGAAGTATTGCTTGCTCTCCGGCTTGCACTTTTCAGAGTTCAGTTTTCTTTTAAATCCCCTTTGGATCCACATACCGAACTCAAGCTTGACTTATTAAGTCAGTTGTTTGTATTTCAATTTCTTCATTAGCAGTACACACTCTTTTTTTTAAGGTGAGATGTGTGGATCCACTATGGCAGACCTCCAAATTTCACAGCTGTATTTGTTACCAGTATGACTTGGCATGGTCCACTCAATCAGGCCTCTAGGAACCACTCACTCACATGTTTCTTCACCAAGACTCAATTGCCAGTCTGCAGGTCATGGAAGGGTTCAGAACTTTCGGAAGGCGTTGAAAACATCACCTGGTGAGAGATAGAATGTACTACATCAGCCAACCTTTTGCAGTAATTCAAGACTAGGACCTCATTCATATGTTGGCAGAGAGGGAGCTCTGTCGTGACGGAGTTCCTTCTCCACCAACACAGGGGTCTGCCTGCCTGATTTAGATGTGGGTGCAACTCAACACTGGCCACGGCGGAGACTATATTTGGCTGTGAGGGACAGTAAAAAAGAAATAATGCCTGCCTTGCAATAGAAGATGACTCCCATGGCAGGGGGGGCAATATCTTTTTTGCCTTTAAAATGCTAATGTAGGAATGCTTTCCACATGCCCAGGCAGAGTTGCTGGCACTACATCTAATGTTGCAGAAAAATATGCAGTTGGCCTGTTTGCATTACTAACAGAATGTGCGCACCCTTCTTTTTCATGACAAGATAGGCATTCCTAGAGCAAATAGCACACATTCATAATCTCAAGGATCTGACAAAGACTTCTAGCTGCAGATTCCTTACCTTTGAATTCTCCCCAGGGATCAGACTGGATCCAGAAGATTTTTCCTTGAGTAGTACCCCTGTGTGCCAGTAGGTGGCACTGATCGGCTCTGCATCTGTCATCAGCATCGTCTGCACTGAAAATGATGTTTTGGTACCTATAAAGGTGCCACCCAGGTGCACCAATGTCAGTTCTTTTCTTTCTGTGTCAGCCAGTGCTGATCTAAGAGAAGTGCTAAACCTCAAGTCATTTTTTTGACTGGACTTTTTAGACTTTCTGTCGACTATTTTTTAGGTTTACCTCCTGGTGCGACAAGGATGTCATCACCCAAGATCGGTTTTAAGCCATGCAGCGCCTGTCACTGGCAGGTGTTGGTGACGGTTCTGCACCTCATCTGTCTGTGGTGTTTGGAACATGAGCACGACCCAAAGTCATGTCTGATTGCCTGGCATTGCATCCGAAGACTTTGAGGGAGTAGTCCCTAAAGCTGATGGCGAGGGTAAGGGCCTGGGACCGGTCACGGAGCCTGAACAAATCCCCCTCTCTCTCCAAGTCCTCAGGAAGATCCGATAAGTCAAAGCACAAAAAGGATTGCAGGAAGCTGAAGCGGTCTTTAATTTCCTGTTCATCAGCCGACATGACGAGGGAATGTCGTCATTCTAGGCCTCATTCCTCAGAGCCTGTGCCTGGGCCAACTGTGTCTCCCTGACTTCATGGGAGCCGGAGCAACCCCTCCCCAACTGGAGGAGTTCTATGAGGCCATACACCTCATTTCTGGGCAGTCCAACCCATTGGCGCACTTTGCAGGCCCATAGGGTCAGGGGTGGTGGGCCATGTGTTTCCACAGCTTTGGCCTCAGCTCTGTTTAGCCCCCAAGGATTTTGCACTGGATCCAGACCGACTCTGGTTGTACCATCTCAACCTTCCCCAACGCTGGCCTGATACCAACGTTCCCGGGGGTACCATCCCCACTGTCAACCTCGACTCTGGCGTGGAAGTGGATGGGCGTTGCCTAACTCTGACACCGCCAAGAGCCTCGCTTCATAGACCGGAGCCTGAGCCCTATCTCTTTGGGCTAGGCCTCGGGTAAGACTGGGAGGGATCAGCCCTATGAGGAAGAAATGTACCGGCAAGAGGATCTGGATGAAGCCAGTGGACTGGACACCTCTCCAGATACTGGTATGCCTCTTCCCCTTAGCGTGGCCACAGAGGAGGGAGCTTCCTATGCAGTGGTGGCGAGGAGGGCAGCTGAGGTCTTTGGCTGTCCTTGGTGGCAGTCAAGACTAATTTCTTGACAGAGGTGTTGCAAACAGGAGCTTCCACATCCAAACCCCTGTGCCCGTTCAATGATGCCCTCATGGACATCCTTTTGGATACCTGGTCCAGACCCAGCACAGGGGCTCCTGTGAATAGGACAATTGCCTGCCGCCATGGCCCTGCAGCAGGGGACCCAACCTTCCTCACACACCACCCTACCCCTGACAACTTGATGGTCCAAGCCCCAACTTCACATGGTGCTTTCCCTACCTCTCCCCTGAGAGAATCCAAGAGGCTGAACTAATTTGGGAAGAAGTTTTCTTCCACCAGCCTGGCATTGTGGTCCGCATGCCTTTTGGGCTGTTATTCCCACACTCTGTGGGACACGTTGCGCAAGTGCTGCTACAGTTTCCGGAGGAGGCACAGACTGTACTCTCTAAGGCTGCTGCTGATGGGAGGGACGCAGCAAAGTTCACAATTCGTTGTGAGCTTGACACAACCGTCTCACTAGGAACAGCGGTTTCCACGACAGTGGCCCTGATGCACCACACCTGGCTGAGGATATCTGGCTTTTTAGAGGATGTCCAAGCTTCCCTTATGAACATGCCCTTCAATGGCACCCGTATCTACAGAGACAAGGCAGATTCGGCACTCGAGTGCTTCAAAGATTCTTGGGATACGGCCAGGTCCTTGGGACTTGCAAGCACCCTCCTACCCAACCCCCATCTGCCTTTCACTCCTTTCATTGCTACAAAGGGGCACCCGGCTGTGCCAATTCCCGCCCAGCTACCGGACCACGCATGCTTCCCATCCCCTGTGTGGATGAGGGCTCTGTACCCACCGGCCTCGTGGGTCAGGAGACCAGCGGTCTGATCAGTCCACCATCCCCTAACTGCAGCAGCCTCTAAATCCTTCTAGCCTGCCTCTTATCACCACGAGCACCCAGATGGCAGCAGGATTTGCCATCACCTGCCCATTTGGCAGTCCATAACATCGGACAGGTGGGTTTTGCAGATTGCGGCTACTCCCTCCCCTTCAAAACTACCTCTCCCTCCGTGCCACCTTCTCATGACTGGATGACAGAGGATCATCTGTCCTCTCTTTGTGAGAAGTCGTGGCTGTCTTTGCCAAGGGAGTCATAGAGAGGGTTCCGGTGCAAGAAGTAGGCTGTGGTTGTTATTCCTGCTACTTTCTGGTTCCCAAAAAGGACAAAGGCTTTCGCCCTGTTTTTGACCCACAAGCCCTCAATCTCTTCCTCAAGAAAGAGAAATTCAGAATGCTCACGTTTGCTCAAGTCTTGTCAGCCCTGCATCCAGGAGGCTAGATGGTAGCGTTGGACTTGCAGGACACTTACTTCCATATCCCCGTCCTGCCTGCCCACAGGCATTACCTGCGGTATACGGTAGGCCACGAGCATCTTCAGTTTACTATGCTTCTCTTTGGCCTTACCAGCACTCCTCTGGTGTTCACCAATGTGATGGGGGCGGTCGCAGCTCATCTGCAGTGATCAGGGGTGCCAGTCTTCTCCCATCTTGACAACTGGCTATTGAAGGCAAGCTCACCCCAGGCTGTCTTTGCCCACATCCAGACTACGGCGGACCTTCTGCAGTTGCTGGGGTTCACTATCAACGTGCCAGTCACAACTGACTCCCTATCAGATGCTTCCTTTCATTAGAGCTGTTCTGGACACAGTGCAGTTTCGGGAATATCTTCCCGAACATTAAGTCCTGAATATTTAGGCTATGATACTGATGTTTCAGCCTCTATCCTGGATTTTGGTAAGACTGACTCTGAGGCCTGCAGGAGGCCTCATTGGCTCCTGCATCCGGAAGGTAACACATGCCCATTGGCATATGCGGGCTCTGCAGTGGGACCTGAAGTTCCAGTGTGCACAGCATCAGGTGAATCTCTCTGTTGTGGCCCAGCTCTCGGAGGGAACTATGAAAGACCTGTAATGGTGGCTTACGAACCGCGATTTGGTCAGAGGCCGACCTTCTTCCTTCCCCGACTAGATCGCGCAGTAGTGACAGATACATCACTTCTGAGATGGGGCTGCTATCTGGTAGAGGTGGAAATCGGAGGACTCTAGTCTCCAGGGGAATCTGGACTCCACATCAACCTGCTGAGCTCTGCGCAATCCGACTGGCATTAAAAGCCTTTTTACCCTCCATCAAAGGAAGGCTGGTGCAGTTTTTCGTGGACAACTCCACTACCATGTGGGATTGCAATAAACAGGACAGATGGGATCGTGGGCCCTTTGTCAAGAAGTGCTACAACTCTTAACATGGTTGGAACACCAGGGCATGTCCCTGGTGCTTCAACACCTGGAAGGCTCTCTGAACGACAGAGCAGATGAACTCCGACATCAATGTCTAATGGATCATGAATGGCATCGCCTTCTGGAGGTGGAGCAAGGCCTCTTCCAAGAGTGGGGCGAGCCTTGGTTAGATCTATTCACCACTTCTGAGAACAAGAAATGTCAGCAGTTCTACGTGCTAGAGATTCCAAGGAGGCTCTCATTTGGAGATGCTTTTTGTCTCAAGTGAAGCAAGGCCTCCTGTAGGTCTTTCCGCCAATACCACTCTCACCCAGAGTTCTAAAGAAGATCAGGAATGACTGGGCCCTATGGACATAGTTGGAACAGCAGGGGGTATCTCTGGTGGTTCAACACTTGGTGGGCTCTTTGAACACCAGAACAGACAAACTCAGACAAAGATGTCTAGTGGATTCCAAATGGCATCTCCATGGGCTATCTGAGAGGTCAGTGGTTGGTTTGAACAAGGAAGTGAGACCCCAAGCAGGTATGGTCTCAGCTTCTTCAGGGACCAAACCACAGCAAAGGCTTCTCTCTCTATGGCACTCCAGAGCTGTTCTCTGGGGAGTAACCTTCTGCTAATAAAACCAACAGGCTGGTCCTGGCCACCATCGCTGGTTTGGGATAGGACTGCTCCTATCCCATGCTCAGAGGCATCACTCTTCACAGTGAACTGCTTGGAATAATGTGGAGTTTTTTAGGGTGCTGAGCACATTGCTTCCCTTAGAGTGTCAAAATTCTTTTGACAGCTCATTGTCTGGTTTACTTTCTTGGATTACTTGTTGGAGGTCAATTCTGAGAAGGGAGCCACAATAGTACCATACCCCTTCACAAACCTCCTGTATTACCCAGTTAAGCCAAGGAATGCCCTGACTTGAGTCTGGGTTGTCGGAGCCTCCCAGTCCAAAATAGTCTGAATCTTGGGCTGTAAGATTTGAACTTGGCCTCCACCTATCCACCTACAAGGTGGCCCAAGTACACAACTGATCCCTGCCCTATCTGGCACTTGCTGGCCTTGATAGTGAGACCTGCCTCAAGGACCTTTCCAAGGTGGATCAGGTGATCCTGCTAAGTGGAGCTATGGACAGCAATATCATCAAGATATGCTATCTTAAAAGATGCCTGCCCAGCCAGGACCTTGTTCACCAGCTTCTGGAAGGTTACAGGGGCATTCTTTAGTCCAAATGGCATTACATTAAACTGGTAATGTTAATCTAGGGTCAAGAGTGCTGATTTTCTTTGGCTCCTGCGGTGAGGCCACTCTGCCAGTTGATGTTATGCCAAAGGTACTTAGAGGCGATTCACATGAATGACTGTGTGGGAGCTCCTGGGAGTTCCTAGGTCAAGCAAGTAGGTGACCTCCCCTTTTCTCTCAAGGATAGGGTAGGGTCCAGTCCAGTCTATGTGCCCTGAAGGGCCTTAGGTGCCACAGGCCTCAATACCCATACCCTTTGCCCTGGTTAAAATTCAACCAGTGCAGCCTTTTGGTCAGACCATTGCTTCTGGAGCTCCTGTCTTGCCTCAAGGTTGTGGTTTGCTTTCTCAATGTACTCGCCATTCATGAACGAGGGCCAAGCACATAGTCCACTATGTCTAGTTAAGACTCTTTGAGAGGTCTCTCCCAGCCTTCCCTACTAGTCTTAGTGGGCCTCTAACAGGATGGTAAAGGGACTAAAACCCACTCCCTTCTGTGGCACATTGCTGTAGGTAAAAAGCAGGCAAGGCAACAGGACATCCCTTCTCCTTCTGAGCTTTTCGGGGAGCCCCATATTCATACCTTTCATAGTCTTGTTAAAACTTTCAACAAGACCATTTGTTTGTGGGTGATAGAGGGTGAGGAACCTGTAGGTCACCCCACATTCAGTCTACATTGCTTTCAGGTAAGCAGACATGAAGTTACTACCTCTGTCTGAAACCACCTCCTTAGGGAAACCCACTGTAGTAAAAATGCTTAGGAGGGCTCTGGCAACTGCAGGAGCAATGACAGCCCTAAAGGAATTAACCTCAGGATATCTGGTGACATGATCCACTACCACCAAAATAAACCTGTTGCCTGAACCTGTATGAGGCCCAGGGGGGGGCCACAATGTCGACTCCTACCCTTTCAAAGAGAACCCAAGGTACTGGAAGTGGAATTAAGAGGGCCTTTGGTTTGCTACCTGTCTTGCTGTGGCCTGAATGATGTCAACAGGAGTTACAGAACTCCTTTACTTTCTGGGACATGTTTGGCCAGTACAAGTGGTTAACCAACCTACTGCAAGTTTTGGTCAGATCAAGATACCCAGCTAGGAGGATGTCATGGGCCAAAGTGAGTAGAAAGGCCCTGTACATTTGAGGTACTACCACTCCGAGTGGCACCAGGTTTATGATCTCTGGGCTCAGTGTATAGGGGACTTTCCTCCAACAGTCCTGGGTGAACCACTGATACCTCCCTTTGCCTGTACAGCAACTTGTTGTCTCAGGCTTTCAATAGTGGGACAGGTTTTTTCTCCATGGCATATATCTTCCCTAGAGAGTCCCCCTGGACATAGGAGATTTGCAGTGTAAGGCCCAAGTTTCTGAAGTTCAGTTCCCTCAAGTGCTCACAGGTCTTCACCCTGGCATTCAGGTAAGTCCCTTGTAACTGGTACCCCTGGTACCAAGGGCCCTGATGCCAGGGACGGTCTCTAAGGGCTGCAGCATGTCTTATGCCACCCTGGGGACCCCTCACTCAGCACATGCACACTGCTTGCCAGCTTGTGTGTGCTGGGGGGTAGAAAATGACTAAGTCGACATGGCACTCCCCTCAGAGTGCCATGCCAACCTCACACTGCCTACGGCATAGGGAAGTCACCCCTCTAGCAGGCCTTACAGCCCTAAGGCAGGGTGCACTATACCACAGGTGAGGGCATAAGTGCATGAGCGCTATGCCCTTACAGTGTCTAAGCAAAACCTTACACATTGTAAGTGCAGGGTAGCCATAAGAGTATATGGTCTGGGAGTCTGTCATACACGAACTCCACAGCACCATTATGGCTACACTGAAAACTGGGAAGTTTGGTATCAAACGTCTCAGCACAATAAATGCACACTGATGCCAGTGTACATTTTATTGTGAAATGCACCCAGAGGGCATCTTAGAGATGCCCCCTGAAAACATACCCGACTTCCAGTGTGGGCTGACTAGTTTTGCCAGCCTGCCACACACCAGACATGTTGCTGGCCACATGGGGAGAGTGCCTTAGTCACTCGGTGGCTAGTAACGAAGCCTGTACTGGGTGGAGGTGCTTCACACCTCCCCCTGCAGGAACTGTAACCCCTGGCGGTGAGCCTCAACGGCTCACCCCCTTTGTCACAGCGCCACAGGGCATCCCAGCTAGTGGAGATGCCCGCCCCTCTGGCCACTGCCCCCACTTTTGTCGGCAAGGCCGGAGGAGATAATGAGAAAAACAAGGAGGAGTCACTGGCCAGTCAGGACAATCCCTAAGGGGTCCTGAGGTGACTCTGACTTTTAGAAATCCTCCATCTTGCAGATGGAGGATTCCCCCAATAGGATTAGGGATGTGCCCCCCTCCCCACACGGAGGAGGCACAAAGAGGATGTAGCCACCCTCAGGGCTAGTAGCCATTGGCTACTATCCTCCCAGACCTAAACACGCCCCTAAATTGAGTATTTAGGGGCCCCCAGGACCTAGGAAGATAGATTCCTGCAACCTGAAGACGAAGAAGGACTGCTGACCTGAAGCCCTGCAGAGAAGACAGACACCAACTGCTTTGGCCCCAGCCCTACCGGCCTGTCTCCCCACTTCAAGAAAAACTGCAACAGCGACGCGTCCCCAGGGTCCAGCGACCTCTGAAGCCTCAGAGGACTAATCTGCATCTAAAAGGACCAAGAATTCCCGAGGACAGCGGCCCTGTTCCAAAGAAACTGCAACTTTGCAACAAAGCAGCAACTTTTAAAGACCACACGTTTCCTGCCGGAAGCATGAGACTTTCCACTCTGCACCCGACGCCCCCGGCTCGACCTGCGTTAAACTAACTCTACAGGGAGGACTCCCCGGCGACTGCGAGCCCGTGAGTAGCCAGAGTTGACCCCCTGAGCCCCCACAGCGACGCCTGCAGAGGGAATCCAGAGGCTCCCCCCTGACCGCGACTGCCTGCTTCAAGGAACCCGATGCCTGGTAAAGACACTGCACCTGCAGCCCCCAGGACTTGAAAGAACCGAACTCCAGTGCAGGAGCGACCCCCAGGAGGCCCTCTCCCTAGCCCAGGTGGTGGCTACCCCGAGGAGCCCCACCCCCCTTGCCGGCCTGCATCGCTGAAGAGACCCCTGGGTCTCCCATTGAACCCTTTTGCAAACCCGACGCCTGTTTGCACACTGCACCCTGCCGCCCCTGTGCCGCTGAGGGTGTACGTTTTGTGCCTGCTTGTGTCCCCCCCAGATGCCCTACAAAACCCCCCTGGCCTGCCCTCCGAAGTCACGGTTACTTACCTGCTATTTTAAAACTGGACACAGTGCAATTTTCAACAGTTCCTGGGGGAGGTAAGTGTTTGTTAGTTTTGCAGGTAAGTAAACCACCTACAGGGTTCAAAGTTGGGTCCAAGGTAGCCCACCGTTGGGGGTTCACAGCAACCCCAAAGTTACCACACCAGCAGCTCAGGGCCGGTCAGGTGCAGAGGTCAAAGTGGTGCCCAAAACACATAGGCTTCAATGGAGAAGGGGGTGCCCTGGTTCCAGTCTGCCAGCAGGTAAGTACCCGCGTCTTCAGAGGACAGACCAGGGGGGTTTTGTAGGGCACCGGGGGGGACACAAGTCAGCACAAAAAGTACACCCTCAGCGGCATGGGGGCGGCCGGTTGCAGTGTGCAAACAGGCGTCGGGTTTGCAATGGAGTTCAATGGGAGACCAAGGGGTCTCTTCAGCGATGCAGGCAAGGGGGGGGGGGGTGCTCCTCTGGGTAGCCACCACCTGGGCAAGGGAGAGGGCCACCTGGGGGTCGCTCCTGCACTGGAGGTCGGATCCTTCAGGTCCTGGGGGCTGCAGGTGCAGTGTCCTTACCAGGAGTCGGGTCTTTGAAGCAGGCAGTCGCAGTCAGGGGGAGCCTATGGATTCCCTCTGCAGGCGTCGCTGTGGGGGCTCAGGGGGGTCAACTCTGGCTACTCACGGGCTCGCAGTCGCCGGGGAGTCCTCCCTGTAGTGTTTGTTCTCCACAAGTCAAGCCGGGGGCGTCGGGTGTAGAGTGCAAAGTCTCACGCTTCCGGCGGGAAACGTGTGTTCTTTCAAAGTTGCTTCTTTGTTGCAAAGTTGCTTCTTTCTTGGAGCAGAGCCGCCGTCCTCAGGAGTTCTTGGTCCTTTTAGATGCAGGGTAGTCCTCTGAGGCTTCAGAGGTCGCTGGACCCTGTGGAACGCGTCGCTGGAGCAGTTCTTTAGAAGTGGGGAGACAGGCCGGTAGAGCTGGGGCCAAAGCAGTTGGTGTCTCCGTCTTCTCTGCAGGTTTTTCAGCTCAGCAGTCCTTCTTCGTCTTAGGTTGCAGGAATCTATCTTGCTGTGTTCTAGGAGCCCCTAAATACTCGATTTAGGGGTGTTTTTAGGTCTGGGGGGTTAGTAGCCAATGGCTACTAGCCCGGAGGGTGGCTACACCCTCTTTGTGCCTCCTCCCTGAGGGGAGGGGGTCACATCCCTAATCCTATTGGGGGAATCCTCCATCTGCAAGATGGAGGATTTCTAAAAGTCAGAGTCACCTCAGCTCAGGACACCTTAGGGGCTGTCCTGACTGGCCAGTGACTCCTCCTTGTTTTTCTCATTATCTCCTCCGGCCTTGCCGCCAAAAGTGGGGCCATGGCCGGAGGGGGCGGGCAACTCCACTAGCTGGAGTGCCCTGGGGTGCTGTAACAAAGGGGGTGAGCCTTTGAGGCTCACCGCCAGGTGTTACAGTGCCTGCAGGGGGAGGTGAGAAGCACCTCCACCCAGTACAGGCTTTGTTACTAGCCACAGACTGACAAAGACACTTTCCCCAGGTGGCCAGCAACATGTCTGGTGTGTGGCAGGCTGCTAAAACTAGTCAGCCCACACTGGTAGTCGGTTAAGGTTTCAGGTGGCATCTATAAGATGCCCTCTGGGGTGTATGTTACAATAAAATGTACACTGGCATCAGTGTGCATTTATTGTGCTGAGAAGTTTGATACCAAACTTCACAGTTTTCAGTGTAGCCATTATGGTGCTGTGGAGTTCGTGCATGACAGACTCCCAGACCATATACTCTTATGGCTACCCTGCACTTACAATGTCTAAGGTTTTGCTTAGACACTGTAGGGGCATAGTGCTCATGCACTTATGCCCTCACCTATGGTATAGTGCACCCTGCCTTAGGGCTCTAAGGCCTGCTAGAGGGGTGACTTATCTATACCTGTAGGCAGTGTGAGGTTGGCATGGCACCCTGAGGGGAGTGCCATGTAGACTTAGTCATTTTATCCCCACTAGCACACCAAGCTGGCAAGCAGTGTGTCTGTGCTGAGTGAGGGGTCCCCAGGGTGGCATAAGACATGCTGCAGCCCTTAGAGACCTTCCCTGGTATCAGGGCACTTGGTACCAGGGGTACCAGTTACAAGGGACTTACCTGGATGCCAGGGTGTGCCAATTGTGGAAACAAAAGTACAGGTTAGGGAAAGAACACTGGTGCTGGGGCCTGATTAGCAGGCCTCAGCACACTTTCAAATCATAACTTTGCATTAGCAAAGGCAAAAAGTCAGGGGGTAACCATGCCAAGGAGGCATTTCCTTACACGCTCCATGGTTCTTTTTGGACACCCTTGTTTCGACCCAGTGGTCAGCCTTCTTCCCAAACTATTGAGAAGAGTCTAACCCTAAGTCCTCTAGGTACTTATACAGTATATTTGATGTACAATTACTTAACAAACTATAAAACCCATGATTACCCAGGATTGACTAGAGGTTTTGGGAGTCTTACTGAACTTGACCATGTACTCTTCAGTTGTGAGACCAAAGCCTTCAATCAGGATACCCATCATGAGGTCAAAGGACTCAGCTTCTTCCTCATCCAGTGTCAGGAGACGATCCCTGCACTTTCCTGAGAATAACTCCCACAGTAGAGAGCCCCAGTGTCTCTGGTGTTAACTTCCTGATTTTACAAGCCCTCTCAAAGGCTGTAAACCGTATGGTAATGTCATCACTCTCAACATATTTGGGTACAATCCCTTTGGGGATTTTGGGATCAAAAGTTTCCTCTCTCGTCCTTTTATTTTGTTGCTGCTATCACTCATGGGTTCTAAGACCCATCTCGGCCCTTCCTCTATTTTCAGGATTTTTGTTTCCAGGGCTGCTCTTTTGGCTAGTCCTAACCTACCCTCTAAAGGGGAAGACACTGTAGGTACATAGTTTGTGTTGATCCTCATCCTCTCTGGTTAGGATCTGGTTAGGATATGGGGGCTACCCCTTGAGTACTGACTACAGTCTTAGTGTCACTGTTCACCTCCTCTTCATGGGTGTCAGGACTTTTGGCCAACTGGGCTGCATCAAATTCTGCAAAGGCCTTTTGAAGGCATACATTTGTAGGGTTTGAGCCAGCTGCCATTTTACTGGCTTTACAGAGGTTGCTTAACTGCTGCGTACTAAGCTGCAGATAATGGGTCAGGTTGACTTCCTGCACGATTTCCTCTCGGCCAGACATGTTTAGCACAGTAGGACCTTTTTAGAAAACTGAGAAAAAAATTCTAAGACTTTTAAGGTCTAACTTATTAGTTCACTTCTTAAATTCTAAAGCAACGGACTAGGGAACTTAACACAAGGCCTTAAAAATTAGAAAATTTAGGAAAAAAATGTAAATATAAAAAATTTGAATTTTTTTTTTTGACTAATGTCAGTTGTGGATTTCTTAGTGGAATCACCTATTGACCAAGTGGTATCAGCAAATGCTAAGTCTTGTATCCCTCCACCGATTCACCAATTGTAGGAAGCTGGCTTTTTATGTAGTGGAACAATGTAAGGGCACACCATGCAAAAAGTCCGGACAGCCCCTTATTTTGTTTACAGGGTTTACTTTAATAATCCTAAGTGCTCTATTAGCAATAGTCTGGTCGAGCCGCTTAGGCTTATCATACGGAGTCAATAAATAGTACACTCACTCAAAAATAAATACAAGGCCAATTTATAAAAATAAACACAGAACTTTATATATTTATAGACACCAAGATCATTGATATCAAGTAGCTACTTTCGAACTTCTGTATTTTACAAACAAAACTGTAAATATGCACAAATAATGGTTTTGAGGCAGGAGCTTCAAATGAAGTAATGTTATCAAGTGGGAGGAAGGACATACACTGCAACCATATACATGTAGTGAAAGTTGGGGTGCCCTTTGGAACTTCAGGTGCTAGGGGGCCAAGGTCCAAGGAACCACCAGCAGTTTTAGTTTACCTGCCCTGGCGTGTCCGGGTGCAGAGGCATTGGATGAGTTGGTAGCCTCGCACGCTAAACTAGTAGAAAGCAATGGCCACCTGTGAACACAGGCTCAAAGGGAGGGATTTGGGGCAAGTCCAGCAGAACCGACAGGGGGCTTGGCTCGTGAGGGCCTTTAGGGCAAGGGGGCGCAGTCCGTTGGTGTGAACCCAGACTGGGGGGTTAGGGGCTCAGGTGCAGAGGTGTTTGGCCAGCTGGTCACTTCTGTTGGAGGCTCTCACAGTTCTTCGGTTGACCTGCAGAGGGAAAGAAAATCATGGCAGTAGGGCCACTCGCAATGTGGCCTCGTCAGATCTGAAGTCCCTCGTTGGGCAGGTTGATTTTGGTGGCGATGGTGCCCGGGCTGGACATTCAGCAAGCTTTGGTTGCTGCAAGTGCGCCACTACTCTGTGTATTGGTGCTGAAGGGGCTACTGGAGCGTCTAGCATCTTGAAACTCATTGGAGAGACAGTGCTGGACAGCACCTTGAGACCCTCATGGGTGAGTAGTGCGTTTTACAAATTCCTGCTTGATTGATTAATTGTTGACCTGAACCACTGAAACTTCTGCCTGGCATGATGCCTCGGTGGGCCCGATGGCCAGCAAAATGTTGTACTGGACAGATGCAGTTGGTGCCTGTAGATGCCAGGGGATGGCTCCTCCACCCCAAGGGAGATGCTAGATGGTTGTCAAAGGGCTTGACAGTCCTCCAAGGGTTTGGGAGGATGCACAGCTTTTGGACTAGTCAGTGCAATTGTCGAGGTATCAGCAGTAGGCAGGGTTTAGCGCCAAGTCCTGTGCAAGTTCTCATGGTGACTGCTCTTCTTTGTCCTTCTTCTGTTCCCAGGTAGTTAAATCTGTTGATCTGGTGGTGAGGGGTCCCCTGAATACTTCGTTTATGGGCCTTAAGGGGAGTGTAGGGTAGTAGCTAATGGGCTACTTACACCTGGGGTGACCACACACCCCTATATGACTACTTCCTGTGAGAAGTGAGCATAACTCTTACCCAGAATTCCTAGTTTCACCAAAACCAAGATGGTGAATCCCTTCTTCAACTGTCCACTTACAGTGGTCAACCTTAGGGTTGTGCCCAGTCTTTAAGTGTGACAATCCTTCTCAATACCTAACTTACCAACTGCTGTAGTGCCAAATAAGCCTCAGGGCAAGGGTGGCGTTCCCCATGTCTGGAGAAAAGCCAGGGTTGCATATCAATGGCAGCAGAGGCTCTGAAGCCTCTGGCCTTGATATGCAAATTTCACTAGCCATCCTGCTGGAGGAGGTGTCGTGCAGGCACTGTTTCTGGCCTCTAAGAGTGCACCTCTCACCTGCAGCAGAAACTTGTCTGTGGTGGCGACTGGATTGTGCTCATGCGGAGGTGACCTTGCATGTATTATAATGCATCCTGCCTTAGGGCTCCAAGGCCTGCTGTAGGGGTGACTTACATATAGTACATGCAGTATGAGTGTGCATTGCACACAGGGGTATGCAGTGGTGTGTTTTTAGGTTGGTTTGCACCATTTTACACACACTGCAACGGCAGTCTGCATGCAGATTGTGTGTAGGTTCCTTAGGGAGGCATAATACATGCTGCAGCCCTTAGGACCCCTCTTTAGTAACCCTGCCCTAGATACCAGGGGTACCATTTACTTGGGACTTACAGGGGTGCTAAAGTCCTTGCCAATTGGGTTACAATTGACCATTTGTTGTGTTTTAGGGGAAAGAGTACTGGCACTGGGTCCTGGTTAGCCGGGACCCAGTGCACCACCAATCAACATCAGTATCAGTGAGCAAAACGTGGAGGTGACCATGTCAAAGATGGACACTTTCCTTCACACATCACACTGAGTGGCCTTTCTTCCCACACTAATTGTAAACAGCCTTTAAAAGTGGTCCTCCGCCTCTGGCCATATGGTATGTTAAGCCACAATAAAAACAACTGCCCTTGAATTGGTTAGAGCTCTTGCCACCCCCTTTCACCTCTACAGTATTACCATCCACACTTATGTCACCATCCCTCTTTTACTCTTCTACACAACTCCATATATGTTTAACTTGTTTGGCTATAACTATAACATCACACAACAGTGGCTCATTCTTCAGCCACAGTTCCTCCAGGATTTTGTCAGAAGTTCGATACAGTACAAGTTGGTCATGAATCCTTTTATCAGTCTGAGCAGCATAACTGCAAAATACCGACAATTTCCTGTGTGTTCCTCAACCATTTCATCTGGTCTCTGAACTCTCTTCCTGAAAAACGTTCTAATATGTTTAAATTAATCACTACCCATGCTGATTCAGTTTTTCTCCTTCCTCCTGGCTCAATTCTAGGAGATTCTTTAAAACCTCCTATCCCTCTACCTAAACAATGTGTGAGTATCAGTAGTTTCATTTCCGCACCTAAGTTAGCTCCACACTCCTAAGCATAGCTTTAAAAATACTTTCTTCCACATCCCCAGCATAATGCTGGTTCTCCCGTGGGAGGGTAAGAAAGAACAAAAGAGGTTTCACAGTCTGCATATTTTCTTTCAAACCTGCTTGCTTGTAAACTAGTTAACAAGATTGTTGCACTTTTTCCAGGAATTAAGCCAACAATGACTAAAAATACAGGGGTTAGAATATTGTTGAAAATAGTATGTTCAATGAGCTCAGTTGATTCTCCTCATTTTTCATCCAACGTGCTTACAAAATTCCACTAACACTTATTCTTATAATCCTCTTTTATATATATATCTCCCAGAGAACAGGGTGCTAATGTTCCAAATCTCACAACTGTGGGTCCATGTAACTCATCCGCATTCTCTCCATTATTTTCAAATGTCTGCTTGCTATAAGATGCTGGATAAGGTGTTGCAGAACCTCATTGTTAATTAAAAGTTGATGGTGCACAAATCCTGAAGAATCTCCACAGTGAGGCTGAGGACACCATGACAGCCTGTCTTATGAGGGTACAGTGCTGATGTTGGGGAACCGGCTATCTTAATTGCAGCAAAAGTGAAGCCATGACCCTAAGGTCTTACTCCTTCCAGTGACCAGAAAACAATGGCAAACTACAGACCACTATATAGAGTGAGGAATTTAGGCTACCTTTGACATATGGCTCAGTGTCTGCAATATAAACTGTCATATCCGGGCCTCTAAGAAGCTACATTTGCAAGTAGTTGTTCATCCAACTAGGTTGGCTCGAATTCTCTACTGCATATTTGCATACCTTGAGTTTACAAAAGCATTTTTCAGCAAAGCAAAATACAACCGTCACCTGGCAATTCACATCATGTGTGGTTTAAGGAAGTTTGACCATCCAGGTGCAAATGAGCTCTACTCACTATGTATAAGTTAGTCAAAGGCAAATCAAACGACTAGCTATAAAACCTCATTAAATGGCATGTACCAAGATGGTACTCATGGTCAAACCATGACAGGAGATTGTAACTCTATTGGTAAAGGATGGAAAGATCCGGAATAAACTACCACAAGATCGGAGTGAAACACTTGTACAGCAAATTTAAAAATGCTTTGAAACAACACCCCGTACACAAATGATTGACATTCTGTTATTGTTGACTAGTCCTTCTGCATGTTTTTGATTTACATTTTTACGCTTATGAATATGTTACATTATGTTAGTTGCATGAATATAGCACTGCACGCTATTGAAACGCACTTTAAAAATACTTATTTAAATATTAAGATAAATCTAAAAAACAATCTTGAGGAGTAGGAAGTAGTGACGTTTATCCATGATATTTGTGACACTCGTGGTTGGAGCCGCACGGAGCACAGAGTTGAGCCGGAGCAGGGCCCAGGTGGGAGTCCCTCAAGGCGCCCACAGCGGCCGATATGTTCTCAGAGTGTGGAACTGTACGGCATCGGCTGCACTGCAGTGGTCTCAGCGCGAGCTTCAAGACAAAAAAAAGCCTAAAAAAACCCTCTGGTTCGGGGACCTTCAGGGCCTGCAAGAGGAGAAAAGAGAGGGGGGTCATGACCACCGCACCTCTGCATTTGCTTCAGCCACCTGTTACAGTCTGCTACAACTGCTTGCAACACCAAGTGTGCCCTGCACATATGGCATCACCACAGTCCATTGGCGTTCAGCCCAGGCCAGGCAAGAGGGCTGCAAAGAGGGCCACAAATAAGTGAAAAAAGGGAGAATGCACAAGGCTGCACTTGAAACTTCAGGAGTAGCAGAAGCACCAAGTGAATGTGGCAGAGTGGCAGCGCATAGGCAGTGGCAACTGTGGTAAAAAGCATTAGGCAGCAGCCAACCCCCCACCCCGGTAAGTGCAAAGGCTGCCCCCAAAGGGGGCATAAAGGGCCGGCACCGTAACGGCTGCCTTGGCCCGGAAGGGACCGGTCAAACCGGTTTGGAGTAGGTGCGCGCCAACGGTGCCCCCCCCCCCTTTTTTGTTTCTGTGGCAAAGGGGGTGTAAGGCGCGAAAAGCAAGTAACAACCAATGGGGGGGGGGGGAATTTAGTGTTGTTCAAACCCCCCAATGGCGTTGCCCCAAATCAAATCAATGGGGCTAGGGGGGAGCATTTAAGGTGCGCGTCCGTCCCGAGGGGGTCAGTTTGTGACCTGGACAACGCCGCGCTTTGGACCTTTCAAAGGAAAATAGAGTGAGGAACCAGACGACTTCGCTTACCTTCGACTGAAGAAACTACTGGGGACCGCTTATTCCTGAGCGACGCGACCCCGCAAGTAGCACCCGGTCCCAGCGTGACGGTTGCTCTTTGCTGATTTTCTGGAGGCCGGGCCGGCCCCCTCCACCCAGTCCGATCTACCCTGCGAAGGCCCACCGCACACTCGACCCTCCGGTGGAGACGCGGCCAGCGAGTCTGCGCCAGGTTTCCCCGCAGAGACCCCACGACCTTGCGACGTCGGACCCGTGTGAGACGTCGGATCCCCGCCCGCCACCGTGGCCCATCTGCACACATCCTTTACCCCCTTAAAGGGTTGCGCTGGCCTAGCCGGGCGTCGCGTCCTGCCGGCGGACGGACTGAGAATCGTGGGGCACACGCCCAAAGCCCGCAGTGCGTAGAGGTGCCTGTGCAACTGCTGATGCTGAAATCGGGGACCGCCGAGCCGGGTGACGCAACCTGTTCTTCGGCTGACCCGCGGGGAACCTCCGAAGCCTGACGCATGGCGAGCGGGCAGTGCTGAGGCAACTCTACGCATTTTTTGAGGAAGCAACCTTCATTACTTTACCGGTGCGTCTTGGCGCCCCCTTTTTTCATCGAAGCCTCACCTGTCAGGGGACCGCCCGAGCTGGCGATGCAACCCCGCAGGTACCAAGCATTCTCCTCTAACAGTCGGAGCACTAGGCCCGACAGCGCTTCTTTTGGACAGTGTGTCTGAGCAGTTCAGTTGGCAGTGCGAGCACGCAGAAACGGTAAGTTTGTAAACAACACCCCCTTTAGTCTGTGTCCGTGGGCAGAGTCATACTGAGGCGCCCAGGGCCACACCCACATTCAAACGCTCAGACTGATTATAGCCTACTAAAAGCAATCACTCCGAAGTTTTAATTGATTAAGCTGAAGGTTTTAATTGATTCATGGGCAAAAACTCAGATTGAGTATAGCCCCCACGTTTGTGCCTGTAGTAGATACGCTGGACGATATTAAGCAATCACTGCTGACACTCAGCCCCTTTTCAAAGACCCACCCCCCTTGTTAGAAACACAGACATTGTATTTTCAAGCTCACACCATCAAAGAAGAAGACCTCGCAGTAGAGCAGCAGGATGACTTGGAGAAGATGCTAGCGCATATGAGGGCGGAGGCACTAAAGCGCGGCAAAGACTGGCTACGTGCAAAAATGGACAAGAAAGGCGAGGAAAATCAATCGCAGGACTTGTCAGCCCCAGCCTGCTCTACCTCAACAGACGGAACCAGCACCGTGGGAAGTATTTCGCCCCCACCGCAGAAGGCAAGCAAGCGTCAGAGGACAGAGGGAAAACTGGCAAGGAAGGTGGCCAAAAAAGCAAGAGGCATGGACCAGACGACCGGGGAACATCCAACGTCTGCACCAGTAACCAGCATATCACGGGTACCGGCAGAGAGTGAGCATATTAGCGCAATAATTAATTAATGTTTTAAATCATTTGCGCCATTGCTATTGCGAGGGAATGGGGCGGGGCCAGGCACAGAGGGGCTTGCTCCCATAGGCATGCAGACAGGCACCCAAACAGGTAAAGAACGTCCCAACTCAGGTGACCCCCTGGCAGCTTGGAGCGCGGCTAGGAATATAATAGATCAGCCCATGGCGGCGGGAAACCCACCAGAGTCATATGCAATTCCATCCCTGGGGCCCCCAGCTATGACAACAAGAGCCGCAGGCCTGGCAACGGCCATCCCGCTAGAAGTAAAACAACGAATATGGAGAAAGGAGTTTATAGACATTTTTACCTTGTTGGAAATCCAACTAGAGGGTTTAGACCTTACCACATGTGATAAAGAGGAAGAAGACAGGAGGGAAAAGGAAGAGAGCTAGGAAGGAGAGGAATTTTGAGAACTGGTTAGATGCTTTCAGAATAATGGTCTGCGTTATAGTAGAAAAATTCCCATGCAGCACAGCTGATCTCTGGCTATACGAGTCCAAAATACATGACGCACACCACCAATTCCCAGGGGATGCCTGGTTAGAATATGACAAGAGTTTCAGGTTAAAAATGCAGGCCCACCCAGAGATGGAGTGGAACCAAGAGGATGTCTCTAGTTACATCCACAAAATGATGGTGGCTAAAGAGGTTAGCTCCTGGGCCGTTAGGGGGGACCATTCCTTTCGGAACGATCAACACAAAGGGAGGCTTGACAAATACAAAGCACCATATAGACAAAAACCCTGGCACCGCGCAAAAGGGCAGGGCGACAAGGGATCACAAGCTATCTGCTGGAAATTTGAGACAGACGAATGCACATGGGGACAGAACTGCAAGTTTAGACACAACTGCTCGTCCTGCGGGGGGAACACCCAGCGGCAGCATGTAAAAAACACAGACACAAGTCTGACAAAAAAGATAAGAAAAAGAAACTCTAGCGCCATTCCTCCAGCCAATCTCAAAGCCAACCAGATGAAGTTGAAGCTAGCCAAGTCCCCAATCAATACACAAATCTTGAGAAAGATAGCCAATGAATACTATAACAAAAAAGATGCAATGACACTAGTGAAAGGCTTTGAGGAAGGTTTCATCATCCAGGTAAAGGGACAGATAGTGGGTGGGAACCCCAGGAACTTGAAATCAGCCAAAGAACACCCACAGGTAATCCAGCAAAAAATTGAAAAATAATTGAGGCTAGGGCGTATTGAGGGTCCACTGAACGCCCCTCTCCCCAAAGACCTAATCATCTCAGCACTGGGGGTGGTCCCCAAGAAAGAAGCTGGCCAATTCAGACTAATACATCACCTATCATTCCCCGAAGGCGCATCAGTTAATGACAGCATTCCAGAGGAAGCTTGCTCAGTAGGTTACGCCACAGTGGATGATGCAATTGACATGATCAAAACAGCAGGAAAAGCAGCGCTATTAGCAAAAGCGGACATCAAGTCAGCATTCAGATTATTGCCAGTACACCTGGACAGTTACCATCTGTTAGGTTTCCAACATGAAGGGATGGTGTACATTGACAAGGCCATGCAAATGGGTTGTTCCATCGCATGCGCATACTTCGAAAAATTTAGCACATTCCTGGAATGGGCATTACACAAGAAACACCCGACAGGTGGAAAAATCCATTATTTGGACGACTTCTTATTTGTAGGGGAGGCTGACACAGGGACATGTGCCAGCTTATTGAGGGCTTTTCAGGCTCTATATGAGGAGATGGGCGTCCCCCTAGCTGCAGAAAAGACGGTAGGCCCTACAACATCACTAGTTTTTCTGGGCATTGAATTAGACTCGGCCGCCGGAATCCAGGCTGCCAGAGGAAAAAGTGGCTGATCTGAGGACGGAGATCAAGTCTCTGCTAGGGAAACAGAAAGCAACCCTAGGGGAATTGCAGAGGATGGTTGGCAAACTCAACTTCACAACCCGGGTGATCCCAGCAGGCAGGGTTTTGGCACGGTGCCTAAGCAGGCTAACATCAGGCCTGCGCGAAAAGCATCACCACGTGAGACTGGGAGCAGGGGTTAAGAGCGACCTCCCCATCTGGGACTCCTTTTTGGAGGAATTTAACAGCCGGCTCATATGGAGGAATGGCTGGATATCAGCTAGGGAGATTGCTCTATTCACAGACGCCGCAGGGGGATGTGGTTTCGGAGCCGTCCTGGGCAGGGAGAGGTGTGCAGGCAAGTGGCAAGCCAGATGGTATGAGCTAGGGATGATCAAAAACATCACATTCCTGGAACTATTCCCCATCATGGTAGCCATGACAATCTGGAAAAACCAGTTGCAAAACATGAAAATAACCCTGTGGTCCAACAACCTAGGCGTAGTCATGGCAATAAACAAGGGGTCCGCCTCATGCCCCAACACGCTGAAGCTTTAGAGGCGTCTAGTGTACATCCAGCTCAAAGGCAACCTGGATGTCAGAGCAAGACACGTCCAGGGCATAAAAAACTCACAGGCGGACGCCCTTTCTCGTTCTCCGATGGACAGATTCAGGAAGCTCTCCCCAGAAGCAAGCCGGAGGATGACACCTTTTCCGGCAGAACTGTGGGAACTGGTGGAGCAGACCTGTCTATACTAGTGCAGAATGCATTCAAACCAGAGACCCACAGAAGGTACAACAAATACGTTAAGGTCCTCATGGAAATCGGGGGTTAGAATCACTGACAGATCCAGCAGCAACCAGATCAGCAGCAGAACAATTCATTATGTGGGCTTTCAAGCAGGGGAAAACAAAGTCCTGGGCCTAGGCGCACTTGGCGGAGGTGGCCCACCATTCAAAGCTACAAACAGGCACTGACCCCACCGCCTCGCATTACATCAAATTACACCAATGAAAGGCTGGAAACGTCTCAAGGGGAACAAAAAAGACACCAGACACCCCATTGACTTTAGCAAATTGACCCTTTTAATAGATTCACTACAAACGATAGTAGAAAACCGGTATGAACTGTTAGTCTTAAGAGCAGCTTTCGCTACAGCCTTCTTCGGAGCCTTCAGAGTGGGCGAGTTGGTGGCATCAGCAAAAGTATCAGGAGGCAACAGTTGCCTACAAGCAGAGGATTGCTTTTTAGAGGCTGACAGGGTGTGCCTAATACTGAGACAGTCAAAAACAGACCAGAATGGCAGGGGTACCCGGATTGAGCTAAAATGTATAAATCAAACTAAATATTGCCCGGTTTGCAGCTTAAGGGAATAATTTTATAGCCCCCCGGGGGGGGGGTCGGTGGGGCGGGAGGCCCTTTGTTTAAGCATTTTAATGGGGATTATCTGAGCAGATTCCAGTTCACTGCCGTCATGCGGAAAACGATGGAGAGGAGAGGCCTGCCCCCATCAGAGTTTAGTTCCCACTCTTTTCGCATCGGGCCGCTGCCACAGCAGCTGGTTTAGGCTTAGATGCTAATGCCATCAAGGCGGTCGGCAGATGGCGGTCAAAAGCTTACAAAAGTTACGTTCGCCCACACCTGTTGTGACGGAATTGTGTCATTGCATTGGCAGGTGCACCTCTCAGGCCAATATGGGTAATCGGACATTCATTCATATCCAGATTACAAGTATGGTGGAAACAAAACATCAATATCAACAGGAGAGACGGACCAACAAAAACGATCAATTGGTGGGATTTTCCTGGCATGAAATGGGCCCAGCTCCAGCAGACAATACACAATCTGTTAGAGGCTGCTCAAAGACATCCCGGTACGATAATCATACACCTGGGGGGGAACGACCTGCCTACAGTGGGGAGAAAGGTACTCCTGAGCGAGATCAGGCAGACACTATGGATCCTGACTAGGCTTTGCGGGAACACCACCATCATCTGGTCAGATATAATCCCCAGAATCACATGGTGAGGGGCGACATCATGCAAAGCATTAGATAACTCCAGGAGAAAACTGAACATCGCAGTCGCCAAGTATTGCAAAGTTAACGGTTTAGAGAGCATCCGCCATGGGTTGGTCCACCCCAGGCGACCAGAGCTCTATGCAGCAGATGGCGTCCATTTGTCAGCAGAAGGGATGGGCATCTTCTGGTCCAACTTGGCAGTGGGAATGGATTGACCATAAAAAAAAAATGGGGGGAGCTGCCAGGAGACGTAAGCCTCTCTGGCAGCATGGCGGAAAGTGAACGAGGTTTTACCAAATAATTGATCGGAAACAAACCTAGTAAGGGGGTGTGCGTTGGGGGTGGCCAACCAAGGGGAGTAAGCGGAACACGGCACTCGCAGCCCAGACCCGCCAGATCGGATGGCAGGGCATAGGCACACGCCAGGTAGTGAGTTGGGCCTAATCCAAAGAACTTGAAGCTACCCCCTGCAACAGCGTGGTAAAACAAACTCTATTGGAGTGAGCGCCCTCCAAAAAAGCAAAATGTGGGACTGCCTAGAAACCGAAGGGCAAAAGGAGACATGACAAACGGAGGCCAGGACTCGAAGGCCCAGCAGTCACTGCAAATTGTAAAAAGTTTGAATTTAGAAGTTGTTAATTGATTAAGCTGAATGTTTAAGTACGAATTTTATTGGCAGTGATTGAGTCTCATGTTTATCGCGGGCAGTTGCATGTTTGTCCACAGTAATAAAGCGGCCAATATATCCACAGGTAAAACTTTGTCAACGTCTGGTTTCATGTATGCCAGTATGTCATAAGTAGCGTGGATATATAAACGTGGTTTTCATAATGCCAGTTCTGGAGTGTGACAAGTGCAGCCGTTAAGCGCGGAAGCAGCCAGCTAGGCTGGTGCGGCTTGTGCTAGCCAGGGGAATTGCACGTCCACTTGCCTGTTTTCTAGCTTACATATCCCTCCCAGCTCAGCGACAAAAACAACCGCAGCTCGGACCTACTCAAATGTAATGAGGATGGCCCTATCCTAGGCAAACGCAGGAATGATATTAGAGGGTACTTTGCGGTGGACAAGCATGTCAGCGTATGTATCGTCTGGCTTGGTGCAAAAAAAAAAAAAAAGTGGGCAAAAAAGACGCGTATAATCGGTGTGCCTGGAGCGAGAGCGAAATACCAAACTGGCTCCCAGTTTGTCAGTAACATCGACATCCCATAACCTGACGCCCCTCATAGGCAAAAATGAGCGCGTGCTGTAAGGGACTATTTCCTAACACAACCGAAGCCACAAGGTGGGAGACAGTAGAACCCACAGAAGAAACCCCCAGCCATTAAAACTGCAGCATGATCCCGCTCAGCCTGAAGACAATAATAGCGGGGAACGGGATGGCCACAGCAGGAGATGCAATAGTGATCTCTCCGGGGAAACTGGTGCATATCACCACAAGTGGGGAAGGCAAAGAATTACCCTACCATTCCCAGTCATGCCCGCCGGCTTCTCCCCCTGATCAATCAAAGGGAGAGGTAGGCCAAGGAGACGTGAAAGGTGAAAGAGAAGTGAGAAATGGCCTTTGAGGCAGAGAAATTCAAACAACAGCCAGTGGGTCTCCACAAGCAGTAGAAGGGGCAAAGACCCAATGACGATGGGAGGCTCGGCGGCGCCCCGGTCCAGGCAGAGGCCACAGAGGAAGCACATGCATATGTCATTGACACAGATCAACGAGGCGAAAGGTGCTCTTTGTCTAGCTGCTGCTCGATCTTCTCAAGTCTATGATTCATTGAACAACAACAGCTAGATCGGATCTTGGAATCTGGGGATGGGAGGCCTGTCACATTGCCACAAACTGAGGTGATGGAAAAATATCAGTATAACATTAGACAACATGGCTGACGCATCATTGCTGTATGCCAATAAATTAGAGGTGCACATCCCCATCTTACAGACCATCGCCACTTTATTCCCAAGAATCAAAGGCAAATTGGACTGTCTTAATAACCTAATCATTAGAGCTCAGGACTCACTGCAAATTGAGATAAAGTAAAGTCCGTGTGTATGTGGCCTCTTAATAGAAAAGCTATCAAGTCTTCCAGAAATAATGACCACCTTGATCGAGGATCTGCAAAAAGAAGCTACGGGTTCAGGCACTTTAGATGCCTCAATCCAGCAGGAAGGTCATCAAGCTCAAGGAGCAGCAGGCACTGCATAGGGTGCCTTAATACCTGCAGCAGAGTCAGGACCGGCTAATGTGCCACTGAACGAGAGGGACAGCCAACATGCTAACGGATTTTAGTACCACCACTCAACCAGCCAGTCAGTCCATCATAGACAGCAACCCACTCTATTTTTTTTAACAGATTTTATTGGTATCAGGTGCCACAACTTGTCCTATCAAATCAATTGGTACCACAATATCATCATTGTCTCATGCCAAGCGACCAGGTAATCTCCCAGGTCAATTACTATTTGCATTAGGAACTGTCCGGGGTGACATCCAGTTATCTAGAGTTTAGACCTTTCATGCTATCCACCATGGCCTCCCATGCCCGCGCTATGTCTAGGGGTCTTCAGCCCATCCTGGCTTCCCTGAAGAGGGAGTCCCCCTCATAAGTCACCCATTTCTCCAGCTCCCTGTGCCATTTATCCACACTTGGCCCCCTTGGGTTTTTCCAATTCATAGTGATTTCTCGCTTGGCTATGACATAAGCCAAATCCTGGAATCTACTGGTCACTTTAGTCTTGGGCATATGGGGAAACCATCCCAGTAAGCAACGGCCCATTGTACATGGGAGTTCCCTGTCTATAATCTCTGCAACTGTGTGTGTTCCTTCTTCCCCGTATGTCCCCAAGGAAGTGCAGTCCCACAAAATATACTTGAGTTCCACCCCCACTTCTCTGCGTCGTGGGCAAGCCGCCTCCACTAGATGGTAATGCCTCTTGATTGTCCCTGGAGTCAAGTTCGCCCTATGAAGTATAAAGAAATGTATTAACTTAATTCTAGCATATAGATTTTGGGCTTCTGCCTAATATAGACTCCCATGCCCGTGGTGGAATTGAGATCCCCAGGTCCTACCCCCACAGATGTTTTAGGACATCCAACGGGAGGAACATGTCTGCGTGTATTTTACTATAGAGGAGTGTAACTGCCCTGAAGGTACCTGATGAGCCTGATATGTATTGGCTAGTGGTTTGTGACTGAGGCTCATCCAGGCCAGCTCCTCAGTGTTGTCTAACAGCCACCACAACTGCCCCATGCAGCAGAAAATGACCCCCTGGTAAGTCAAATTCAAGTCTAAAGACTTCCAATGGGAGCAGAGTCCCCTCCCTACATAGACTGCCAATTGTCGCCGCCCCTGCTTCCGTCCAGATGTCAAGGCCCTCCCAGTTACCCCTATGCCGCAAATAAATGGGAAAGTCCGGGGAATAAGGGGTTTTCGTTTTGAGTTTGCCCAGATATCTTGTCCAGCACAGTGCAATCACTTTCAATTCTGCTGATTCCTCCCTGTACTGCCTCTGTACTCCCAGTAAGATTTCCGTCAGCCTAGCTAAAGATGGGGTGATGGCCTTACTGGCCTTCGCATGGTTTGTCTACTTACTAACCATTGGGCGAACCACTGGAGCTGTGCGGCAAGATAATGTTTCAAGGTTGGGGACAGCCATTCCACCATCTGTCAACCGTCTTTGTGGCTTATTTAGGGCTTCCCCAGAGGAAAGTCATTATCAATGAATCTAACTCCCTAAAGACAGATCTGGGTATCCACACCGGCAGGACTGTAAAATAATATAACAACTGTGGTAAGACTATCATTTTAAACAGGGACACCCCACCGGCCAAGGACATAGGCAATGTTTGGCAAAACACCATTGTTGTCTGAGTGGAACGAATTGCACATCCCACATTCCCATCCAGTATATCAAATCTATTGTGGTATATTATGGCGCCCAGATATGAGAGGCAGTGCGGCTCCCAGATCAACAAGCCCAAATCAGGTAGAGGTTCATGGTCTGATGTCATGGGGAAACGTCTGGACTTCTGCCAGTTCACTCTCAAACCGGCAGAAGTCCAAACTCAACAACATCCACCTGGCTTCCATCAGTTCGCCCGGCATGTTACCCAAAAAGATTATTAAGTCATCTGTATATAGCGGTATGCAATGTTTCACCCACCCCACCTGTATCCCCTCATATGCCTGACCTCCTCATGCCACAGCTGCCAGTGGTTCCATAGCCAGAGCCAACAGTAGATGGGACAGGGGGCAACCCTGTCTCGTGCCCCTCTCCACCGCATAACCCCCTGAGATCATACGACCAGTGCGAACACTGGCCGTAGGGCCCACACTATATAATCTGCCCTGTGTCCCATCTTATGCATAACTTCCTTCTCAATGTCCACCGCCAGCACCCCTGCTACGTGTTTATCATATGAAGGGTCATTCATAATTGCTATGAGCCGGCAGACATTTGTAGCCATGTTACGGCCCGAGATGAAACCCGCCTGTCAGGGTGGACCAGCTTTGTCATGTAGGAGAGGAGCCGCATTGGCAATATTTTACTAAGGATCTTATAATCCATTGGACCAGCTTTGTCATGTAGGAGAGGAGCCGCATTGGCAATATTTTACTAAGGATCTTATAATCCATATTCAGCATGCATAAGGGTTTATATGCTCCACAGTCTATTGGTGATTTATCAGGTTTGAATAATGGGACAATTAGTGCCTCTCTGGGTTGTAGGTGAGAGCACTCCCTCTTTCTTTGTGGCTTAGTAGAAGGCTACTGGCCTCGGAGCCAAGAGGTAAGGATAGTCAGCATAGAACTCTACTGGGAACCCATCTGTGCCTGGCATCTTTCCCCTGGCAAGGTCTTTGATAGCCCCTCTAATTTTCTGAACTGTGATATCACCTTTGCTTCCTCCTTCGTGATTGCTGAAAGCCGTAAAGTGCTCGTGATACTGCCTGAAGTTGGCATTAATTTCTGCCTGCTTGAATATGCTAGTCCTATCCACAGTATGCATCTCTACTATAGTTGAGCCCCTTCGAGTTGGTGATGCCACGCATGCCAGCAATGTCCCTGCCTTGTCCCTCTCAGCATGGGCCCGAGACATATACGTCCTATAATCGAAGCAATAGAGCCTTTCTACATGACTTGCTACCGTCTCTTTCAACTCTGGTAGTTTTGGCTGGAGCTCTGGGTGCCCTGGGTGATGTTTCTCCTCTTCTTGCAGGTTATCTTCTGCCTCGAGCATCCCTTTCAACAGCGTTCACCGTACTCCCACTGATTATTCTATACATCTGCCCCTCATCACAAACTTTAAGGCGTCCATTTCTATTAGTATGTTGCTAGCCGTGTCAGTGTTTTCAGTGAAATAATTGTCTATGTGCTGTCATTGGAGATTCCATTGCTTGGTAGTGTGAGTCCTCGAGTGACTCTGGTTTCAATTTCCATGCTGGGATGCAGGTGATGATGTGGCCCCAGTGCATGTGTAATAGTATCGGATTATGATCTGAGATAGTGTGGGCTAAATATTCTGGCTTGTGCACAAGGGCAATCATATCTGGGGTGCAGAGAAGGGTGTCAAGTTGTGAATGTAAATCATGTAGGGGAGAGAAATATGAATAATCACGCCGGCTTTGGGTATCTCTGACACTAGCCATAAATCAACCCCCAATGCGCTTGCCATGTTGTAAAGTGTCGAGCCACCCTAGTTATTGGGAAATCGTGCAACAGAGGGCGATGCTTGGTTGAGCCACACAATTAAAATCGTCTCCCTTCACTACGGACTGCATGAATTGAGGAGCTAGTCGCTCTGTGATCCTTCCAAAGAAAGCCCCTTGTTCTGTGTTAGGTGCATACACATTCATTAACAACAAATCTTGGCCATCCAATTTGCCCCTTACTGCCACATACCTCCCTTCTGGGTCAATAAAATTTTCAGTGTGCTGAAAGAGTACCCCCGGTGCCATCCAGATTAGTGTTCCTCTGGCAAAAGCTGAGTAGGTCGTGAAATATGCCCGGCCTCTCCACCGCCTCTGCAATGTCCTCCCTTCCACTGCTGTCAAGTGGATTTCCTGAAGCAGTGCTATATGTACTCCCCTCCTTAGTAGGTAAGAAAATACCTTATACCTTTTGGCATTGTATGCATTCCACAAATGTTCCATGATATAATGTTGTAAGATTCAAGGCTAGTCATATTCCCTCTTCATGAGCCTCTCCCTCACCCTTCCCTCCTCACAAAGCCAGCACACCACATCAATTTTGGAAACAGCATCCCAGCAGGGCACGACTCAGGGTCCCAACTATGAACAAACCAAAGTAAAACTACCCAACTCCCCTTCCCCAGGACAAGGTATCTGGAACCCCTCATCTAAACAGTAGGTTATCAATTAGCCTCTCTAAAGATGTGGAGGGCCGTCAGTTCTAGTGTACAGGTGTCCATGTCATGACCCTGTGGGGTCACCCCAACTATTCTTACTGCAGCTTTTATCCGTTGTTGTCCCTCATGGGCCCATATCTTACAGCATTAGGTTGAGCCCATGCCCGGGACTAATGTGTCCCTGAAGTCAAGTTGACGTCTAGCTGCTGAAGTTCAGAAAGTGCCCACAGTCTAGGAGCAGAGGGTCATAAAATGCTGTCCGATGTTTCCAGTGTCAACACCGGCATGGGGTCCTCCAACGTGTGTGTGGTGCAAGATTCCTTGTCCAATCCCGACTTGTCCCCGTTCTCATCTTCTGCATTCATTGAGGTAGGGTTCGCCCCCACCACTGTGAGGCCATAGCCTCCACTACCTTTTGGCGTTCTTGCAAAGTTTCAGCTTTGGAGGGAGCAGCCTACTTGCTTTTAGATGGAAGCTGTGGTGTGTTGGGGTTACGTTGCGATCTTCTGTGGAGCTGCGAGCCCATGTCTGCCAAGGGGCGAGTGTCAATCCACTGCCACAATGCCTCTGGTCTGTGGAAGAGTTGGGTTCCCTCAGGTGTCATAAACTCTTAGATGAGCTGGAAACATCGTGCCATAAGGGATGCCCATTCGTCTTAGTTTTGCCTTGGTTTCTCTGAAGGTTAACCTTTGCTTCTGTACTTCGTGCGAACAGTCCGGGAATATTCAGACCACAATATTGTCCACTCTACAGTCTCCATTTTTCTGAGCTTGCTCCAGAATATACTCTCTGTCCCAGTAATGAAAACATCTTGCTATGACTGGTCTCAGGGGTTTAGGGGGGGACTGGTGGAGGAGGACATGGGGTGACCCTGTACACCCTTTCAAGTGTGAAAACGTGTGATAGGCCTTCTCCTGCCAATGTCTCTCAGAGCCAACGTTTGAAGTAGTCTACCATATTTTCCCCGCTGCTCGTTCCAGCAGCCCTGTTATTTGGAGGTTATTGCACGTGGACCTGTTTTCAGCATTCTCAGCTCTCAGTTCCAAAGTATACATTTTTTGTTCCAGCTTGCACAATTTTTCTTTAGTGTCTGAAAATGTTAGCATGACCTCTGCAAACTTTTTCTCCGTCGTGGAGACCCTTTCCGCAAGGCAGCGGTGGTCATCCCTCAGTATGGTCATATCCGTCACCAGTTAATCAGTTTTGCTCTCTAGGGCTTCCTGAAAGGCAGTTATGGCTTGAAGGATGTCCTGGAGGGTAGGATCCCCAGTCTGTTACTTAGCGTGCATCTGTGGGTCGTTGTGCTGTCGGAGGATCTGCCATGATCTCCTCCCTCCTCTCAGGGTCTTTCTTGCGTCTGACTTTCCCCATTGTAGGTGTCTGCGAGAGGTCAAGGGGCCCCTCAGTTCCTGCAGCCTGTAGTCCTTTATAGTGCAAATCTCTCCACCAGATTGGTTGATCCAGTGGCCTATTTTGCCTGGGGCAGAGGGCCTGTTGTGATGGGGAGCCTTTAGGTCTGCCTCACTGCGAAGGGTGTGTCTCCTGTATGTGCAGCCCAACTTGACGTTGCTGCAATGGGAGCCCTCTGTTCCAGCGTCGGGGGCGAAAGTGCACCGCTCTGGCAAAGGTTGGCTCGGAACGGTCGGCACATCAACACCCCCCATCTGCCACCTGTCTCCGCTGGAGGTAGTGGTCTACCTTCTTCCAATGCGCCTGGTGCCACTGTGTCCTCCTTGTCATGGGTTTACAATGGGCACCACTGCCCAGCCACACCTCAGCCGGTGAATTGCCATCCCCATCGCTGCTACCAGGACCGTCAACCCTCCGGCATTTCCCCCCAGTGGCAGCCGCAAAGTTGTCATACGATTGTGGTCATCGTTACCAGGCCCAGCGCAGCCGCAGATCACACCCCAAACAGGGGATTTGGATGATCACACAGCCACTTCTCCCATTCCTGTAGGCGAAATCCCACCCGCCGGCCTCATCCTGCCCCAGTCGTTCGCACTCACTAGCCTTTACCTACCGCGCAGCTGCCCCAGTCTTGATGGCTGGCCACGCGTCGGCGTCTTCTTCCCAGGATGTGCTCAGCCAGCCTGCATTGCCCCAGGCTTCTTACCGGTAGACCGGATATCCCGCTGGGGCCATCAGGGCCCAGGCGCCGTTCCTGTCTGCAGCCTGTTTCAGCTTCTCTATGCAGCCGCCATCTTGCTCCGGCGCGGTCACGGCCTGATGGAGAATGAGAAATTTCCTAGCTATCGTGAAGGAAAGTTTCAATTCTATTAAGGACACGGAGGCGAGGATTATGCACAATCTTTCTTCACTTTTTATTGATAGCAGGTTCAAAGTTCAACAAAGAAAACTACAATGCCCATGAGACCCATTCCCATGGCAACCAATGTCCAATCACACTGCCATCTGACTGTATGTATAAATATCCCCAGGCGATGACGTTCTTCTTCGTCTTCACTGCGAACTGAACTGGATCGTCGCTAGGTAGTCGCAGGAGTCACTCCTAGGAACAAATGTGAACCACAGATAAGCAACTTTATCCGCAAGAAATCAAAAAATCAGACCAACGAAATTCCTCATGTTTCTAGAACATAGCAAAACGAAGCTTGAAGTATCAACATAGGTAAAAACACATGGCATACCCCAATCATCATTTCTGGTAAAGGAATTGAATATACCACCTCTCAACTGGATGAATTCACTCCGGGTGGGCGCCATGGCCACCGTGGCGGGTGGGATAATCCTCGCCTCCGTGTCCTTAATAGAATTGAAACTTTCCTTCACGATAGCTAGGAAATTTCTCATTCTATGTCAGGACCGGAGGCGAGGATTATGCATGTTCAAAGCTTACTCACCACCAAAGAAGCGGCGTCGTGGATTGGTTTAAAGTAGAACTTTTTAAAAGTCGACTCGGAAGACCAGTCGGCTGCATTCATAATGTCTTCCAGTCTACCACCTACTTGTATTGCTTTAGAAGCCATGGCACCTCGGGTGGGGTGAGCTCCGAACAGCTGAACATTAATGCCCGATTCCGATAGTATCCACCTGACCCACCGGGCAATGGAAGGGGAGGAAACCGCTCTGAAAGGTTTTTTGATCGAAATGAGCAATTGCCTCTCCCCCGGCGGCCGGAGTTCCACCGTCACCTCTTCGTACGTCTTTAAACATCTGACCACGCATAGCTTGGGAGTATGTTCAAAAGCAGGATAGGTTACTGACCTGGTACTACATTTCGTACGCCGAGAAATCGTGAAAGTGACTCCCTCTGGCGAAAAAACTCTAGCAGATACATCTAGAGCCCAGACGTCGGAAACCCGTTTGCACGAAATAAGGCAAAGCAAGATTGCCAGTTTGGCCGATAACTGTTTACGTGACAGATACTGATTATCTGGCCATGAGATCAAGAAGCGCAAAACCTGGTCAACATCCCACAGGGAGGCATACCTGGGTTCCGGAGGTTTAGCCATGCGAATGCCCCTCAGGAGCTTGCATACCCACGGGTGTTCCCCAACGGGGCGATCATTAATTGGGGGATGTCCCGCTGAAATAGCAGATCGAAAAGAGTTAACTGAGCAATATGAATGGCCAGAAGTCGCTATGCCGGCCAGAAAGTTCAAGATATCGGTAATCTGGGCCCCCAAGGGATCGAAGTGCCTTGCCATACACCAACGAGCCCAGCCGATCCAGGCTCATCTGTACCTCTTGCAAGTACTAGGGGCCCATGCCTGTCTGATGAAATCCTCAGCCTCCTGTGAAAGTCTGTGGTCTGCCCAACGCTCCCGGAAATCCTCCAGGCCACCAGGGAAAGGTGGCCTTGAAGAGCTAGTGGATGGAATTGCCCCTCTGGATTCGATAGAATGTTCGGACGAACCGGAAGCAGAATAGGAAGGTCGCAAGAGAGCTCCAGAAGTGCTGGGAACCAAACTTGAGACCGCCAGAGCGGTGTGATCATAATCACTGTCGCCCCCTGGCGACGAATCTGAGCCGTTACTCTTGGGATCAGAAGGAAGGGGGGGGAAACGCATAATTCTGATCCCGACCCCAGCCCTGAAGGAAAGCATCGACTGCCATTGCACCGGGATCCGGGCGCCAGCTGAAGTAGCGAGGAAGATGAGTGTTCCACCTGAACGCGAAGAGATCCACCGCACAAGGACCCCACCGATCCAATATAGCAAGGAACTCTGTTTTGTCCAGACGCCAATCGCTGGGATCCTCCAGATACCTGGAGTTCCAGTCCGCCAGGGCATTCTGGGACCCCGGAAGATACTCTGCTGTGACCGAGATCTGATGTTGCAGGCAAAAGTGCCAAAAATCCTTTGCCAACTCCGCTAGGGCCTTCGAGCGGGTCCCCCCCCAGGCGGTTGATATACTGAACCGCCGAGACATTGTCCATCCTTAGAAGGATGCAGCAAGAGACCTTGTCCCGCGTCAGGGATCTGATCGCGAACAAACCCGCCAGGAGTTCCAGGCAGTTGATGTGGAGACTGAGTTCCCGCTGGGTCCAGCGACCCCCGAAGGAGATGTCCCCACACCGAGCTCCCCAGCCGACCCGACTGGCATCCGACTCTATGATCAGATCGGGTGCAGCCCTGAAAATCGCCCTGCCGTTCCACGCCTCCATGTGATCCAGCCACCACTGGATCGCCGTCCGCGCGTCCTGAGACAAAGCTATCAGCTCCGAGTACGAAAGGCCCCTTTGCAGATGGTGGGCCTTGAGGCGTTGGAGGGCCCTGTAATGTAGAGGTCCCGGGAAGATGGCCTGGATCGAGGAGGAGAGGAGTCCCACCACTCTGGCCAGCTGCCTCAGGGAGATTCTGTCCCGTCTCAAGACCTTGGACAGTTCCTTCTTGATCTTTTTGATCTTCGGGCCCGGGAGACTGAGGGAGGCTGCCTGGGAGTCGATGAGAAACCCCAGAAAGGTCATGGACTGCAAGGGAAGCAGTTCCGATTTCTGTGAGTTGATCACGAACCCCAGATCCTGTAGAAGTTGAATAGTTATGTTCACGTTGGATATGAGCTGCGAGCGCAACTGGTCCATCAGGAGGATGTCGTTGAGATAGATAATCAACCGAATCCCCCGAGCTCTAAGGTACTCCACTACTGGTTTGAGCAGCTTCGTGAAGCACCACGGGGCCGACGACAGGCCGAACGGTAGGGAAGAAAATTCGAATGCCTGTCCCCTCCAAATGAACTGCAGAAACCGACGATGAGGGCGAAAGATGGGGACCGTCAGATAGGCATCCTTGAGGTCCAACCGCACCATCCAATCCCCAAGGAGTAAGAGATCCCTGAGCATGTGAATGCCCTCCATTTTGAAGTGGCGGTACACCACCCACTCGTTGAAGGACTTGAGATTCATAACAGGACGGAAACCTTTGTCCTTCTTTTCTACAAGGAACAGGTTGCTCATGAAACCCCTGGGGTAAATCGTCGATGGATGGATAGCTTCCTTATGAAGAAGCCCCTGAACCTCCGAATCTATCAGTGCCGTGTCCACATCTGAGAAGACCAAGGGCCATGGAGGAGAGTCCTGAATTGGAGTCCCCAGAAATTCTATGTGGAACCCCGTGACCATCTGCAACACCCAAGCGTCTGACGTTATGGAGGCCCACTTGTGGGCGAAGAACCGCAACCTCCCTCCTAGAATGCGAGGGGAAAAAAGGGTAAGACTCACCGTTAACGCCTCCGGGGGCGTTAGCTCCACCACGGGCGGTCCTCTTGGACTTCCCTCTACCCCGGTTGGGGAAGAAGGCACCTTGTCGGCCATCCCTCCATCCGTTATTCCGCGGTGGGTAGGGAGTGGGACCTTGCTGGAACGCACGGCCGGAAGAGCGGCCCCTGCCTCGTCCGGCCCCGCCGAAAACCTTTCCAGGAAAGATTTTCTTAATTGAGCTCTGCGCCTTGTCGAGCGCAGAGAAGGTTGCCACGAACTTGCTCAATTCCTTCAAGAAAGGATCCCTAAACAAGTTCCCCTGGGCCACCGCCCCCGCCTCTGAGTTGGAGAGTTCTCCTACTTAGGGTCTATTTTAATAAGTAAGGATCGTCTCCTCTCAGCAGAGGGAGCACAATTTGCGTTCCCTAGCAAGCAGACCGCCCATTGGGCCCACCCCGCCACAATATCTGTGGGCATGGGAGTATTGGAGCGTTTAGCCCGTTCGGCAAGCTGGATGATCTGTGTGAGGGGACCCAGGACATCCAATAACTTATCCTGGCATCCCCTCCAGGAACGATCGATACCCTTCTTCGGGTCCTTGACGTACTTCCCGAAGAAAGTACACATCTTGGCATCCAGGTCAGGGGTAGCCGCCACTCGATCTGGCAGGGTCGGGCGTGGGCTTTCCGCCCGTAACCTAGCCCGAACCTCCTTCTACAGAGGCTGGCGAATTTTGCTAGCCACATAATCCGCCACCTTCTTATCCGGATGCCACTCCGAAGAGCGGGGTGATATAGGTCCTCTGGGTGGAACATTTCAGAATCTGAGTCCTCAGTCTCAGGCGGGTCTGATAAATTAGAAGACGGGCGCCAAGGACGCCCCGCTTCCTGATCTTCCTCAGAGGAAGAATCCCCATCCGTGTCCCTCACGACCCGCTTAGGGGAACCCCGATCTGGGTTCGATTTGCTGTGAACCACTTCACCGGTCTCTCCGAGCTCAAACCCCTCCCGGAAGGGTGGCTGCTGTAGCGTGCGCGCACTCTTACGGCAGGATTTAGTCAGACTATCGAATCCTTCCAGGTGCCCCGCGACACGCTTGCGGCATTTCTTGGGGACCGCCTCTCCCTGTAGGTCAGTCTCAGTCGCCCCCATCCCTGTCCCCTTAAACACGTGGTCCGAAAGCCTGGCCACGCTGTCCTTCAAGGGGCCCAACGCCCTACTGATAGCCTGCGTGAGCAGGAGGTCCATCTCAGGAGCCAAGGCCCTCTGAGATGAGCCCTCCCCCGGGGACAGGGCAGGGAAAGCCTCGCACTCGTGTGGGATCTGCATGAGGGACTAGTAGGGGAGAAATGCAGGAAAAAACGCCCTTATTTATTCACTAGGGCGGCCCCCCCGCGCTCCTGCCGTCACAAGATTGTTGGCGGGATTCAAACCCTGTTCACAGGTAGCCTGCTGCACCAAAGGTACTTGACCTTGTCACTGAGCTATCGCTCCTGAATGAGGGTTCGCCAAAGCCGGGCCTTCGCGCGCAAACATGCGCCCTAGAATAGGCCCCAAAGCAAAAAATCACTGTCACGCGGTGTCCGCGGGGGTTGGTAGGGCTTAAAGTGAGCAGGGACTCACTTTAAGCCCAACGCGTTTATCCGAAGCGTTCGAGCGCAAACACGACTCGAAACGCTGAGGAGAAAACGCTCGGGAACACTGGAGCGCGCGAAAGAGCGCCCTCTGGTGGACCCGACCGGTATCAAAAGGTCGATCACGCTCGGGTTAAAAAGCCTACTGCGCGTGTAGATGCCAAGCAACAAGGCACAAAACACACGCGCGCGCGATACGAACAATAGTATTTAGACAATAGTCAAAACCAGAATCTTAACAACTCTACAACTCAGAGACAGAGAAGGGGACTTATCTGAATCAGAGAGCAGTGAAGAAAAAGGAAGAACGTCATCGCCTGGGGATATTTATACATACAGTCGGATGGCAGTGTGATTGGACATTGGTTGCCATGGGAATGGGTCTCATGGGCATTGTAGTTTTCTTTGTTGAACTTTGAACCTGCTATCAATAAAAAGTGAAGAAAGATTGTGCATAATCCTCGCCTCCATAATTGTTCTTATTGTGGCCGCTGCACAGCCGATGTCAGGCTCCTCAGCGCCCACAAGTGTAGTTCAGGGCATCAGTTTCGACTGGGGATGATTCTGTAATCAGAATGGCATAAGATGGGGTTCCCGGGCAGGAGCCTCACAGAAAGGCAGCTGCCTTTATCAGCGATAAGCCATGCACCCTCAACAGCAACCCTCTCTATCAGGGCACAGGTAAAAAAAAAAAAAAAAACTAATCGTGCCCCAATCACAAAATAAGCCATCAAATAGTGACCCCCAACGCACCGGCAACAGTGGAGCACCATTGTTAAGGAAAAACAAAAAAAGACTGAAAAAACTGAAAAAAGGCAACAAAAACAGAAGATCGAATCTTCTGCATTGGCTGCACAAGACCCAAGAGAAATAACAGTCTGTCCAGCCCTAAACCAAGTGGGAACCCCAAGCTGTTTAAAAAATATATATACCAGGAAGACGTAAAAGCCACTGCCAAAAGGAGTATCAACTCAGGAAACTGCAACAGAACTAGAATGGTTCCCACAAATGAATCCATCACTATGCACAGAATATGCTATCCAACGAATGATAACAGATCAATACCCCTAAACAAATCTACAGTCGGGACGAAAACAATGGCAAAGGTCGCAAGATCTGGAGAAGTTGCCAAAACGCCCAGTCAGCATAAGGCACAAGGGAGAGTAGCACAAGCAAAGGCGGCCCTTCTAGGGGAGCTAGAAAATCCCATGATACCAATGAAATGATGTGGAACTCAAAAGGACCCAGCCTGGAACGCAAGCAAGCAAAATAATTTGGAACTGAAATGTGGGGATGGTAACATCAGGAAGTCTCCCAGTTCAGAAAGTGGCATGAGTGGGACGCAAATTAATGGACAGATCCTCGAGACTGAAACAAACCACAAAATTGTCCTCTACCCAAACTGTGTCTCCAGAGGACAGTGGGATGTCCTCAACATAGGAAATATTGTGGAACCGTGTGCCAATCTACCAGGCTTGCAAAACATCAGCTCCTCCGATACTGATGGCACAGCCTTCCTCCCCCCCCGGAGACACACAGAAATTACTTTCACCAGCCCCATGCCAGCCAATGTCCTGAGGATGAATAAGTCACAGCTGGAAATATGGAGAGTAAAAGTGATAAACTCCACAGTGACTAAATACCCCGTTTTCCTCATAGAGCCAGAAGTAAATACCAACAAAGCACTAGGTCATTAACCGGAAGCACAAAGTAGGCAAAAAAAGCACCAGTGATTCAGTAATGAGGGGCGTTTTAAGGGGACGCCAACCCCCAGAAGGGGAGATAATAATAACGACAAGCAGAACAGGGGATGGCCGCCATTGCTAAGCACGCCAAACAAAAAACGTGGACTGGCCATGGCTACCAAGAGCACTGTGTACCCAGTCCTATCACATAGAACTCAGATAGCACGGACAACTCTGAAAATCAGTTTGTGCACCATAAGAGGCCTAACTGAGTCTAAATTCAAAAGTGGTGCAGTAAAAGAGCTGAGAAGACATGACATCATAGCACTCCAAGAAACATGGGCACTTCACCCATCCCAACTTCACATCATATGAAGCTCCTGCAGCAGCATCACCGGTAGAGGGGCGTGCCAATCGAAGTCAAACATGAACTAGCGGCACAACAACTGTGATTAATGCAGTGAAACAGTGGTTATATTATCCTCATGGTATCCCTGGCCACTAGCAGAAGAGCAATGGCCAGGCTTTCCTTTACCATACAGTGCATCTCCCTTCACCCCTCCAAGTCAAGAAAGAGGTCAACCTTGACAGTGTTGCTCCCAATACTGAGAAATTTACCAGCATTGCATCAGGAGGCAGTGTGGGTCATCATGGGAAATTTTAACACCAATTTAATGTATGCAGAACCAAATAATACCTTGACCGAGCTTGAAGATGAAATTTGGGCCAAACCCCCAAATAAAATGCAATCCCAAAAGTGTGAAAAGCACGACAAAGCATTAGCTGCCACCCTAAACCAGCTGGGTCTCCACATACTAAATGGCAGGTTTGTTTCGGACATCCCAGCCACCTAAACATACGCCGCATGTTCCAGGCTGACAACCCTGATTTACATGTGGGTGTCCCTAGCACACTTTCAGCATATAAGCAAATTTGAAGTTGTCTCGACCTTGGCGAGTGATCACGTCATCCAAAGGCAAGATCTTGAACACATCAATAGAATAAGATGGAACATGGAGGACCAAGATGGGCAGGGGGTCCTAGTGGCTAAGCTTCTAGATGTGACCACGAAAACAACTTAGGGAAACCTCTATTTAAACCTTTGGAGGTCTCTGGACACCTACCTAATGGAGGATGATGGAGTCACTGTAAAGAAGGCCAGCGGCGAGGAACCTGGGCAGAGTAAAACCTCCAGAACTAATAGAAATCATTACAGGAATGTCAGACGCCCTAAAACAACTAAATAAAGCTCTGAAAAAACC
This sequence comes from Pleurodeles waltl, assembly GCF_031143425.1. Classification (NCBI taxonomy): domain Eukaryota; kingdom Metazoa; phylum Chordata; class Amphibia; order Caudata; family Salamandridae; genus Pleurodeles; species Pleurodeles waltl. The sequence continues at coordinate 229,366,063 of NC_090444.1, read as the reverse complement.
TCAGCCGTGATAAGGGGGAGAACAGGTGGTTGTGGAATCAGGTTGCCACGATAATGGAAAAATTAAGGAAATTTCTATACTCCCAAAAAAGGGAGGAGGAAGCCAGAAGTGGTCGACATCATGCGCAATAATAAAATCTGAAGATCAGATGTAATTCTGGCTATGTATTCCATAACAGCTCAACCCCAAACGCCAAGTGATTGCAGTTAACATCGCCCCTGCCGAATGGGAATCCTACATTAAGAGCGTATGGTATATCAAGCAGCAGATGGCAGTGTGATCGAAGCACCCTGACCGGGCACAGGTGTCTTAATGTCATCACTAAGCCCGGTCTATGCTGACATGACATCAATAAGCCCAGACCAAGTGGTAACAGCCATCAAAGCAATGCACCCAAGTGGAGCACCAGGCCCAAGTGGCATTCGAGCCGCAATGTACAAATGGGCCCCAACTCCATGGGCTTTGGTAATGGCCCCCCTATTTGAAGAATACTTACTAGGGGCAACCAATCCCAGAGTTATGGAGAATCTCGCTATTTGTTCCCTTACATAAAAAGGCTCTTGATCATGCCCGGGGAATTATCGCCTGATCGCACTTCTTGATACGGGAGGGAAATGTTATGCCAGGATTTTAAATAAGGAACTACATACCTGGGCAGCGGAAAAAAATACTGATACCCCAAGCCAAACAGGCTTTTATAAGGGCTGCCGCACCTGCATCTCCTACCCGAGTGAAGTAAGCATGTCTCCAAGGATAAGGTCTTTTAGGCTGGCTTTATAGATGTTCAAACTGTCTTCGACGGTGTCTCGAGAACAAGACTCTCATCAAAGCTGAATGCATGGGGCATCCCACCAACTTACTGAAAGCCATTATAGCTCTATGTTCCAAGATCTCTATAAAAATGAAAGTCAGTGCGGGATGGGCCAACACGGCAAAAATCATGACAAATAAAGGCCTAAAGCATGGCTGCCTAATGGAGAGTTTATTATTTAATCTGTACTTGGCTGAGAAGGAGAGGGCATTATCACCAAAGGCTGCCGGCATCAGATTCCAAACACTCCAGTATGCAGATGACATGGTTCTTTTTGATTTGACACCGACAGGATTACAGAGACTCTTTAATGCAGTCACAAGCTACTGTAGAGCAAACAAACTGAAGATAAATGAGGCAAAAACCAAAATGATGATAATTTCATGCAAACTGAAAAAAACGGGAGCGTGGTCCATCGAGGGGAGTACGGTCGAAGTCGTTGACATGTATAAATACCTGGGGGTATAGCTGGACCACAGGGGCCGCATCGTACCGCACGTCCACGCCCAGCAGACTAGCAAACCCCATACCATTTCGGAAGTTACAGAAATCAATGGTGGACCCCGACATACGCCCGCTCCCAAAGGTGATGGTCTGCTAACTATTACTTCCCATCTCCTACGAGCAATGACATTCAGAGATAAAATGGACAATTAGCTGGACAGGGCCCAGTCTTCCTGTTATAGAAGAGTATTCTCCTTACCTAATTGCACATCGCATGCCCAAATCCAACAAGAATTTTGCCTGTTTTCACAGCATGTGATACTAAAGGCGAAGTTCCTAGCCTACTGCTTTAAAGCCAAGCAGGCGAAAAATAACACTCTAAAAAAATGTAATCTGGGAAGTAATAAACAGCCCTCGGACAAGCTGCCATAAACACCTAAACCTCAGTTGGATGTATTGGAGGCCCAAGAGATTTGGTCAAGTGTCCTCCCAGCGTCTCTAATATCAAAACTGCTGACTACGCAAGTAAAACAAATATCGAAAGAACGAGATACACAAGCCTTAAAGAAACTGGCATTTTATATGGGCTGCAAGATCGACTTTGTACATTAGATAAGCTAACACGTTAGGCCTTAGGGACAGAGACAAATCGAGTATCCCAGGCTTCGCAAGGTCCTAATGACCAGGAGGCCAGGCAATATTTTTTCCACAGCAAGCCTTTTTAACCATTACACTCAACAGCCCCCACCTCGTTTTAAATTAAGGTCGTTTACAATTTTGCACACTAGTTAGGCCTGAGCCCTGATCCTCCAACTGGCAGCGAAAAGAACAATGCAGTCCTTGGAGGTTAAGTACTACCATTTTCAAAGCAGGCCTCTCTACTGAACAGGCCGCCAACACCCTAGCACTTTAAACGTGTTGTCCTCTTCCTAGGCATTTACCTGTGAATTCACAAATCAGAGGCAACTAGAACACCCCTGGGCCCGGGTGGTCGAGAAACTCTTTTGGACAGGTAGGCTCTTTAACTCAATATGCACTTAAAACATTGCTTTGGTAATTGCTTTTTTAGTCACGGTGGGCCTAGCCTCGGTACTGACGCTGGAGGCAAATCCAGCGTTTTAAGCATTAGAAAGCACCTTAATTCAAAACGCTTTACCCCCCCGTAACTCAATGCAGTGGGTTGATGGATTGTACACTTGGGGACAAAGTCAGCACTTTAGATACTATATGGAAAGGGTTCATCTTTTTTTTAAACTGTTTTTTTAATCGCTATTATGAGGTGTGTCCTTTTAGCGTTTATTTGTTAGCAGCCAGCTATTCATTACGCTCGCCATGAATTCGGATGTTGTATTGTGATGATTTTAATTAAGTGTACAATAAATAATTTATCTATCTTGTAAACGGTGATGGAGTTTACAAAACACAGCATGACAGTTTTAATAAGCAACAAAACGTAAGGTCTACAAAGCACCAAGACCCGCCTGTATGTTTCTCGTGCTCTTCAAGGCAAGGCCCGGAGTGACCCTGTCGGGCTGAACCTTTTCTTGATTTCCCTTTTAGGTCTAGCTTGTCGGCTCAGCTTTAGATCCAGCCAGAGAACCATTATTTTCTCAAATAATTTGATTACAGTGACTAGATTTTGAAAGCCAAAAACGGGACATTTCGCAAAAATAGAAGAAGGACTCAATTCCACATCATCTGAGGGGCACAGAAGGACAACACTCATCAATATAGAAACACAGAAGAGGCACTAAGGAAATAAATAAAACGTCGTTTTTGAAAGCCAGTATCACACGTTATTTAAACAGCTTTCTAATATGAACCCAGTACCATACGTTATTTAAATAGCTAACAATATTTAAATGCTAACTAGTACTTCGTTGTAAAACAAAAACGTGCCTTCACTGTTTTCAGTCGATCATCACTGAAAACCGTGACCTCAGTCAAAATTGCCGATATGGCGTTCTGGTGCAGGGAGGCTCGAAAAAATGGCACAGTGACATTTACAACATTTCACTGCACCATTTTTTCTGTCATTTTTAACACCTGCTCCGAACAAGGGTTACAATGACACATCTATTATATTCAATGGGCCTCCCTGTGCTTTGCTGCACTAGTGTCAAAATCTTTGACACAAGTGCAGCAAAGCACCACAACAGCACCAAAACAATTGACGCTATTGTGCCAACGACCGACATGGGGCCCCATATTGTAAAAACGGCGTAACCATGGTGTCGGTAGGTGACAATAGGGGAGGGGGGGGGGGGGGGCGATAAAAGCTGCACATCATCTATGATGGGCCACTTTCTTGTAAATATGCCCCGTAGTTTATCTGTGAGTTTAAATAAGCATTTCTGGCCAGTTAGCATTATTGATTGGTAATGCAAGACCACCAATAAGGAATCAGGTCCCGGTCTTCCTGGCACTGAATAGAGAAAGTCGTAGAGCAGGCATAATGCTGCTGTGTATTTGCTTTGTTTTATGAACAGTCATGTTTTTAAATTGCATTGGAAGACCATATAGGAGGGAGGAAAACCATAGGTGACCGGTAAAGATTTTGAGAGGACCGGAGTAAGTACAGAAAAGAAACTAAGGGCGGCTCCTCTGCAATGGCGAAGGAGAGTCGCCCCACTGGCTCAGAGTCAGCAGCTGAAAAATAAAACAATATTTAATTATCGTTTTATTTTTCAGGTTTTGGCTGAGCCAGCGTGTGCAGGGAGGAGCCTTGGGAGGAGGAAAGAGGAGTGGGGTGAGTTCACTTAAAAGTGCACGTCAGTTTGGCCGGCCATCTTAGACCGGCCAAACTGACTTGGGCACTTATGTTTCTCCAACCCGGCTGTGTTGCACAGCTGGGTTGGAGAAACAGCACAGACTCCAATGCACTGTCTGAGTGGCAGAACAATCTTGACACTGCTCTCGTGCTAAGTATAGCATGAGAGCAGCACCAGGATTACGTGGGGAAGGCTGTGCTGGTGTCCCAAGAACTGCTCAAACACCAACAACATCAGGAGAGGAGCAAGGTAGCTGGTGGCAGACAGGTACATTAAAAAAAAAAAAAGATATTTTATTATTCCGCTCCTCTCCATCCCCACCTTTCAGATATGCAGCGGCCGCCACTGAAAGCAACACCCTCCAAGCACTGATCTATGAAATTAGGCTTCAAGAGGAGGGCACATAAGAATATAAGACTTTTGATACACACATTTTAGTGGAAGTGTTTTTGAATGGAGTTATGGGACTGTCAGTAGAAAAATCGGTAGATAACACAAAGGGCCACCAAGATACACCCCTTCAAAGGAAGCTAGTGGAGGACCGATAGAAGGAGGGGTATAGAGGATTCAGGAGAGGCTTCTGAAGGCATGCTGCTGGATTATGGATCAGCTGAATTCAATGAATAAAATAGTTAGGAAGACCCATCTGGCTGACACGCACCATGCAGCCTCAGTTACAACTCCTCCAGACCACAAACTGATATTGGATTATGTGAGATGCCAACAATTGAACTGGCATTAGTTGCTTTTTTCTGGGCCTTGATGCTTGTCCGGAGCTCTTCTCGGTATTTCACCAATAAAATTACTCAGCTTTTGATAGTGGCTAGGGCAGGAGTCTCCTTATAAGATCACTGTTAAAACTTAGAGCACTTTTGTGGTCCAACTATTAGCACAAAGAATACGGGAAGAGTGATCAATTGTCCAATGTAGAAAGAAGTCATGGTTTTTAGTAAGAAAGCCATCCAAGTGTGCAGCACCAATTAGTCATTGAAAAAGGTGGTGTAGGGGGTGTTATCTCCAAACCTTGTGCCGTCTTCTTCCTATTTTTACTGACCTGTCTTTGTTGGCTTTAGGACTCTGGGCACTTTACCACTGCTAACCAGTGCTAAAGTGCATATGCTCTCTGTCTAAAATGTATTGGTGATTGGTTTATCCATGATTTACATATTTGATTTACCATTAAGTCCCTAATACAGTGCACTGTGTGTGCCCAGGACCTGTAAATCAAATGCTACTTGTGAGCCTGGAGCACAGATCGTGCCACTCACCTGAGTAGCCCTGTAAATATGCCTCAGACCTGCGACTGCAATGTTTATGTGTGTGCAGTTTTAAACTGCCATTTTGACCTGGCAAGTGCACCCACTGGCTAGGCCCAAATCTTCCCTTATGCCAAACGTAAGTCACCCCTAAGGTAGGCAAAGTCAGGCCAATGGGCAGGGTGCAGTGTATTTAAAAGGTAGGACATGTACTGGTCCTGATAGTGAAATATCACCAATTTCGTTTTTCACTATAGCAAGGCCTATCACTCCCATAGGCTCACCTGGGGATTGCCTTGAAATATCTTTCAAGTGTATTTTCCCATTGGGAGCAGATAGAGATGTGGAGTTAGGGGTCTCTGAACTCACAATTCAAAAATACATATTTTGGTGAAGTTGTTTTTTGAACTGCGAGTTGGAAACTTCCGCTTTTAGAAAGTGGGCATTTACTTGCTTATCCATTTTGTGCCTCTGCCCGTCTGCTAAATACACATCTGGATCAGGATGACAATTGGACTGTTTGTGTATTCATTTTAGACAGTCACCCAAAGGAAGCTGGATATGCCCTGCATATCCTGATGGCCCATCACCAGGCTGATGGGTCTTCCTGAGCTAGAGTGGTGGGAAGAGCTGACACTTGCACCTGAATAGGGCTGTGCCTGTCCTTAAACAAAGCAGTCTCCAGGCCCCTGGAGTGTGTCTGGGGCCAGGGCAGGAAAGGCAGGGTATTGTGCACTACAAAGACTTCCCTTTGAAGTTTGCCTACTTCAAAGACAGAAATGGGTATAATTACTGGACCATCAAAGGCTCGCGTTCCCGGGTAGGTGCTCGGCCGGACTTTAGGAAACCTTCAATGCAACTTCCTTTGGTCTGAGGTTTACACGTCCCTATGATGCCTTTCTTCCATATGGGATGGGCGACCCACCACGTGACTGACTTTGACGATTAGTCTACGTATAGTAAGTGACCTTCTAGCACTTACTTCTTTTTCTATAGGAGAAGTTACTAACTACGGTCCTGATAAAGCGCCAATGGATCATTGTCTGACCGCACAGGCGCGAAACATGTTGACCCCTAAATGTTAGGACAGAGTATTTCTCTTCCTTCCCCTTTTTTTCAGGAGTACTGGTAGCCATTAGTGCTCCGAAGTACTCCTTTCTCGTTTTTTAATCTTGGCCTGACCACATTTTGAGTAAATTAAATTTTGCGTCCTAGTGTCCAGAGCCAATTTTAACTTTCTTTTCACTCTCCTTACTCTTCACTGTCAGCCTAATCTGTAGAGTCTATCGGACTCACGATTCCATCTCCGGTTTTGTGTCAGCACCTTTTGGGTGGTGATCCGTCAGACATTGCAGTGCCGGTCTGACGAGGAGTTAGCCCAATGATGACGCCTAGCGTACTTTATGGCGCTTGAGGGTACTCCTACCTTATTACTGACACTTGTCCTCTGTTTAGACAGTCTCTTTTGGAACGGTGTACACCTTTTTTTGGCTATAAGTACTGGACCTCTGACCCCACATAGTTAGAACACTTCTGGACCGAAGACATTCTGCCAGGAAGAAGAGCTGAATGCTGGAGAATGGTCTGCCACTCTGCCTTTGATTTGTTGTGCTGGCCTGCTGATTGTTGCCTCTGTCCGGGGAGTGAAAGGACTGGACTTTGCTTTCTACATCCTGCTTTCCAAAGTCTCAGCAACATCAAAGACTTCATCTGCTAGCCCCTGGGCTCTTCTTCTGAGAGTCCTGTCCTGCCAAGAGGTGCCAAATCCAGTCTGGGCCCTTGAAAGAGGCTTTTGGTGTTGCAAGAAGAAAATCCATGCATCGACTAACTGCGTTATTCTGAACCAACGCACTGCTGCAAGAATTTCATGCATTGCTACTGCCTGCACCGGAGTGGGGTCCCTGCTTAATTAAACAACCACGGTTTTCCACACAGGCCCCAGCTTTCCGTCACAGCGCATTAGAAGAATGACCGCTGCATGAGTTTCAAGCACCGCATCACTGAAGTCCGTGACCCATCGCCCTGACTCTGACGCAGTGCCTGCTTCATCGCTGTGAGATCTATGTGTTGCAGCTTGATTTCTGACGCATCACCTGTGCATCGTCTCTGGGCACCATTTTCCTTATCAACACTGAACTGCAGTAAGAAACTGACGCTATGTGCTGCAAGGAACCAATGCATCACCTCCCCTGTCTATCAGTAAGGAACCAACGCATCACCTTCCAACACATCTCTGGCTCTTCTGACGCATTACCTCATCTTTGCTTTTTGACGATCTCAGGTACTTTGCCTCAGTCAAGCGCTTCATTGATTTCAAGGAACTACAATTGCATTTAATCTTTTAAAAGGGATATCTTTGCTTGTTTATGTTGGATTTTGTCATGTTGATCTTGTTTTACTCAGACAAATGTTGTCTTTTTCTAAACTGATGTGGAGTACTTTTGTGGTGTTTTCACTGCATTAGTGGTGCATGTACAAATACTTTACACATTGTCTCTGAGATAAGATTGACTGCTTGAGCCAAGCTACCAAGGGAGTGAGCAGGGGTTTTATTAGCTATGTGGCTAACTTACCTTGACTAGAGTGAGGCTCCCTACTTGGACAGAGTACAAACCACTGACAACTAGAGACTCCATTTCTAACAGGGGATTGAACTGAAAGTGCCTGCAATTCACTCATGCGACAAGCCAAAATAATTGAAATGTGGAAGAGAGTCTTTACGGTCAAGACTCGCAAGCAGCTATGTATGGGCTCAAAGGGTGTACACATGAGGAGTGTGAAGAACAAGTTAAGGTACCATTGTAGCATCACAATTGGCCAGGGAGAGGAAATGTCTGCCTAACCGTTAATAAATCTCATCACAACAGGTGATGCAAACCAGGACAGTTGGTCTGGTTAATGTAGAAAAGCAGAAAGGGTTCACAAACAAACGTTTACAGTGCTCATTGAAAGCCTTGGTGGACTTAAGAAAAAGCAAACAAAAGGCTGTCTAACAGCCTGCAAGTAGTCAGTATCCCGGGCACCAAACCAGTTTTAAAGTTTTCCCAGTACAAAGAATAGATGGATTTTGTGGACTTTGTGGAGGGGCATGTGGTGGCACCACTTCAGGCGGCAAATCAGAAGCTGCTCAATCTCCATGTATGGTGGTGTAAATTGTATAGATTCAAGTGGAGACTGCCCAGCTGCTGAGACAGGTCATCCTGAAGTGGACAACAACATATACTCAGGCTCAGAGGTACTGGGTACCACACTTTCCTAGCCCAATCTGGAGCTAGTAGAGTGATTTGCGTCTGGTTGGTTTTGATCCTCTTCAGAACATGGGACAGGAACCTTTTAGTGACTGGAAGGTGTAAAGGAGTCCCATGCTCCATTACACCCCTAATGAGTCTCCTAACAAGTGTTCTTGCGGGAACTCCAACATGCAGATTTGTTGACACTGCACATTCTCAATCATAGTGTAATGTTCTAGCCCAGTGGTTCCCCACCTGTGGTCCGGGGACCTCTAGCGGTCTGCGAAGCCTCCTCACGGGGTCCGCAACTGCTTAGAAAATTAAACAATGTTAGTAGATTAGGTCCCCATCTTTCAGTAATGACTTAGTGGGGGGAGGGGGGGGGTCCCCCGACTCCAATGAGTCAGTGGGGGTCCCTGGGTTCCAGTAATTATAAAGTGGGGGCCCACAGAAGTCAAAAGCTTGGGAACCACTGGTCTAGCCAGGACTATCCTCACTGGTCGAAGACTCCTCATGCCATCTTGGGATGTAGACACAACTTGTGATCTGCCAGGCACCTCTTCAGTTGATTCTCTCTGGAATTCAGGGACAGTGCCAGGAGGTTGGTGACCATGAAAATGTCCTGGCACTCTGTCCACGTCCAGAGATGCAAAACTTCTTGCCATAGGACCTCACACTGTCTGACTTGTTGCAGTAACACAAGGCAGTGGTGTTATCCATGAGAACCAGCAACAGTCTTCCACTCATGGATGGCAGGAAAGCCTTCAGGGCAGGATTAATGGCCCGTAGATCCGGGCACTCAACAGGAGACTAGAGACATCCGATCTTCACATCTCCAGGTGATCCCTCCCTCAACCTTGTAGTGATGCCTCATCATCACCGTCAGCTCTGGATGGAGATGGGAGAGTAGTCTGCCACAGGAAATATTCTGATTGATCAGTCGCCACTACTGATCCTGGCCCATCTCCTCCGAGACCTGGATAGTGTCAAGAAGGTGACCTTGATGCTGGGCCCACTGAAATTTCAAGTTGACAAGGACAATTCATGAGGCTAAAAGGCCAGGTATCCTCAGATATCCAATATCTGTATCCAATAATGTTCGGAGTTCTGCTGTCGTCAGGAGATGGTCCACAGCCAATTGAGGCAAGTCCACCTCCAGCAGCCAGTTTTCAAGGTACTGGAATATAGAAACTCCGGACCACCCAAGATGGACAGCGACCACTGTCATCACTTTCGTGACCATCCAGGGTGTGCTGGGGAGACTAAAGCCAGAGAGGCTATAAGGTTCTCTGGGACTACCAGCAAGTCTCCCTGGCCCTGTCCAAAAGGGCATGTGTATATTGGCTGTTGGAAAGTGGGTTATTGGTAGTGATAAGTATGAACCTACCCCTGGGAATAAGGCCACTAACCAAATACAGGTTTAGTAAAGGTCTCAGTAAATTAGCCCCTTGCTCAAACCTTGGTAGCTGTTACCGAGCAGGCAGGCTTAACTTAGGAGACAAGAGTGTAAAGCATTCAAAACATCAATACAGTAATTAAGTGAGACACAACTCACAATAAAAATCCCACACCAATTTATAAAAACAGGTCATATTTTTATGAGTAAATAGACACAAAAACAACAAAAATCCGATGTAGGGAACCGGCAATATGAATTTTTAATATAATCATTTAGTAAACAGAAGCCCAGTGCTGCTGTTGACCAAGGGGGTACATGTAAAAGTCAGGAGGACTGCATGCAGTCTCCGGGCTGTATGGAGTATCACTGCCATACACATTTATCTGTATCTGAGAGATACATATTGTGTATGACTGCTTCTACGGACTTTCCCTTGCCCTAAATTTGAACCAGCCGCCTCACCAGCATTTGAGACAGTACTGTCTTGATCATGCCTATTATGAATCTCCTGTTTTTTCAAACTTATAACTCTAAACATTAAACCAATGCAGACTATCCACTCTTATAAGATTGGGACATTCCCTATTATTCACCACAAAAGGATTGCCAAACTTGTATCTACCCTTTCTCACATGACTCAGTTCTTTACACAGACCTCATCTCCCGCGTTTAGGCCCATATTTATACTTTTTTAGCACCGCATTTGCGTAAGTTTTTGACGCAAAAGCGGTGCAAACTTACAAAATACAATTGTATTCTGTAAGTTTGCACCGCTTTTGCGTCAAAAAGCGGCGCAAATGCGGCGCTAAAAAAGTATAAATATGGGCCTAAACGTCTGCATCTTCACTTTTTTCCTCTCCAAACTTCACTTCTGTTTGGCTTGATAGATCTCAAAATTGGACATGATAAATATATCAAGATCCTGCAGAGATGAACCATGGTCTTGCTTGACACACTCATCCAGCGGAGGACGAGAGGATGTTTGCAGAGATGTCTGGGGAGCATATGCATGTCCTAGTAATTGATGATGTCTTCAGTTGAAATATAACATATTTCAATGATTCTCCTCTACAAATCGTCACTAGGCACTGTGGTGCTGTTTACGCATGATGCCAGCTGATAACATGGATTGCCTGTTCCAAGAACTAGGATGGTGACACACATCAGCTAACCGAGCTGAGAAGATGCACCAATAAAGGCTGTGGACAACAGCTGTGATGCACTGGAGGAACCTGCAAGAAGGTGAGGAAGCAGCAGTTTGGTGTGTACGACAGCAACAGAGTGGGACTAGTTAATAACCCAGCAACGCTCTTCTTTTCTTGTAATGTAAAGGAAGAAAATACAGCATGTTCGGATTTGTCTGTTTGGGAGCGTGTTCATGCAAAGATTTTGAGCACTCATTTGTCTGTCCAACAAAGTGATAGTAGTCTTTTGATTCTGTTTTTTGGCTTCTACACCGCTACAGAAGCAACCTCTCTGGTCCTTGAATCTATCCTGCATTGTTCTGAAGGTATTCCAATATTGCTTCCAATTCACCGAACCTAGAATTCTATTCATTTTTAATTAGTATGCATTTAGTAAACCCTCCATTTTCAGAGACAGCATGGGAACCATTCATAGTTTGGAAGCACTGGTTAAATTGTTTTAAACATATCTCTGGCCAATGGGTGCTTCGAGATTTAGACCAGAGAGGAAGAAGTTTCGCTATTCCATTCCTTGGGATTTGAGAGGAGGGCTGCTTATAAGCGCCTTCCTGATTTGCTGGTGGACGAAGAGGGGTTTTGGATGAGTATCTTGAAATACGGAAGAAACTGGAGAACAGATTTAGACCCATATTTATACTTTTTTAGCGCCGCATTTGCGTCATTTTTTTATACAAAAACGGCGCAAACTTGCAAAATACAATTGTATTTTGTAAGTTTGCACCGTTTTGCATCAAAAAGCGGTGCAAATGCGGCGCTAAAAAAGTATAAATATGGGCCTTAATGTCCAGCCAAGTTTGGTTGTATTTAGTTACAAGTTTTTCTAAAGGCTTCAATGTCTGGGGAGGACACAGACACATTTTTGGCACCATCTGAAGAGACATGGCAGAATGTCAGTTTGGGAACTTAACAACTAGTCGTTGGTCAATTCAGTCATTATCTGGATAAATTGATTCAGCAAAAATGTATTTCTATGGACAGTCCCATCCTCGTCCCCAAGCAAATAAAGTAGTAGCCTCACAAATAAACAGGAGATCAGAGTCAAATGTTATGATTCATTTATTCACAATAGCACCACCTGCCCCACTGGCACAACACAACTTGAGACATATGGGTGCTCCAAATTGTTCAGCGGGGTTACACCCTTTGATTCACAGACAACCCATCCCCCCTGCCACCATTCACACATTGGCTGATGGAGGACCACCTCTCCCTGCTGCATCAGGAAGTGCAGGCTCCTTTGACCAAAGGAACCATTTAGGGGGTGCTGACATCAGAAATAGGTCGTGGTTGCTATTCTTGCTACTTCTTGGTTCCAAGGAAGGATAGAGGCCTCCACCCTATACTAGATCTACACTCGCTTAACTACTTCATGAAAAAAATAGAAATTCTAAATTCTTAAGTTAGCTCAAGTCCCATCTAATCTGGATCCTGGAGATGGGATGGTAGTGCTGGACTTCCAGGATGCCTATTTTCACTTCTCCATCCTGCTGGCCCATAGACATTACCTGTGGTTCACGTGGGCCACAAGCATTTCCGGTTTGTTGTGCTCCCTTTTGCCCTTACCAGTGACCCTAGGGTATTCACAACAATGATGGAAGTGGTTGGAGCTCACCTGGGGGAGGGGCAGAGGTTCCAGTCTTCTACCTCGAAGACTAGCTGCTAAAGGCAGGCTCACCCCAGGCAGTCATCCCTCACCTCCAGAATACAGCAGACCCCCTGCAAATGCAATGTGCCGAAGTTACACCTGACTCCCTCTCAGGTTCCCCCTTTCATTGGACCCATTCTGGACACTGCCCAGCAATGGACGTCAATACACCAAAACATCAGGGGTAACAGAAGTGACATCACAGGCCATTTCATTTTTACTTTCACTGATACACATGCTTACCCATATACCTACACACACAGTACTCATACACAAACTCTCTTTTACATAAGCACACTCTCACTCACAAGCATGCACACAACATACATTTACAAGTTTTTTATTACCTCAGTCTTCAAGCTAAATGTACTTTATTTTTTATTATACTAATAGTGAATAATATGATATAGTTCACTATTAGTGTAATATGAAAGACTTCGTGAAAACAAGAAAGTGGAGCCCCAAGTAACGTCCATAAGGACGAGCTCCCTGTGTTCCTGACACTGACTTTGCCACCTCTGATACAAGGGGTCGCAAAGGTAGTGCTAGGGGCCACAAGGGGAAAGCTGGGGGGTCGCAGCTGCATACCCTGGTGACCCCTAAATGACATCCATGTGCACAGTTCTGTTCCTATCCTCCGGAGCAGGGAGTCCAGGATATTCAGGCTACAATTCAGATGTTTTGGCCTCTATTCTGAATTTCGGTAAGACTGAGTCTGAGGCTGATGGGCCTCATGCCCGCCTGCTAGTAGAACATGCCTGCTGGCATATGCAGGCTCTATAATGGGATCCAGTGAGTGCAGCATCAGGGAAATCTCTCAAACCTAATCCAGATAACAGAGGCAATTACAAATAATCTGTAGTGGTGGCTGACAAACCATGACTGGGTCAGTAGCAGATCCCTCTACTTTCACTACCCAGAAGTCACAGTGCTGACAGATATGTCACCCCTGGGTTGGGGTAGCCATGTGGGAGAGGTGGAGACCAGAGGACTCTGGTCTTCGGCAGAGTCTCAGCTCCACATCAACTTGTTGGAGTGGAGAGCGATTCGCTTGGCATCGAAAGCCTTCCTCCCATTCATCAAGGGAAGGCTGGTTCATGTGTTCACGAACAACACTACTATGTAGTGTTGCAACAAAAAGGGCTGAGTGGGGTCAGGGACCCTGTGCCATGAGAACCTGCACTTCTAGACATGACTGTACTGTTAAGACATTTTCATGGTCGTACAACACCTGGAGGCTCTCTAAACATCACAGGGACTAACGCAGCCTTCGATGCCTTGTGGGTAATGAATTACATCTCTATCCAGAGGTGGTGCAAGGTCTCTTTCATGACTGGGAAGAATCTTAGTTAGATTTATTTGCCATCGCCAAGAACGCTCAATGCACTTCTGAGCATTGGAGTTTACAAGATGATGCTCGCTATGAGACTTTGTCTTGAGTGGGACTCGGGATTCTTGAACACCTTTTCGCTGATACCACTTCTGCCCCATGTTCTGAAGAAGATGAGGGCAGACCAGGCCCAAGTAATTTTCGTGGGTCAAAACTGGGCACAGAGATTATGGCATCCCAAACTCTATGATCATCGGTCCTCCAATTAGGCTACCCCTTCTGGAGGATATCCTGTGGCAGCAATAGGGTATGCAGATGCTCCACCTTCATACATGGAGATTGAGCTGCTGCAACTGAAAGTCTGATCTCCCTCCCAAAGTAGTGGAGGTTATTTTGACAGACAGGGGTCCATCAACAAAAACTTTATAAGCCTGCTGTTGGGACAAGGTTGTGTCTAGGTGCGATGAGACCCACTTTCTGCAGCCTTGCCTGAAGTGCTGCTGTTTGTATTGTCCTTAGCCTGGCAAAGACTTGCTCTGGAGACAGTTAAGGTATCTTTCAGCCATCTCAGCTTTCTTGCGGTTATCGGACCAACCCTCCTTGTTTAAGTCACCAATTGTGACAGGTTTTCTGAAATGACTTCAGCACGTTTCCTCCAAAACCTTCTGTTATGTCCCAATGGATCTTAATTTAGTTTTAACGTATTTGATGCGTTCCTCCTCTGAACCCATGCATAGTTACGATCTAACACTTCTGACCATCAAGACAGTCTTCTTAGAGTGGCCAGCACATCGGCCAGGAAGGTCAGCAGGCTACAGACTGTCTCAGTTCACCCTCCTTACACCAGCTTGTTCCCAGATAAACTGGTTCTCTGAACACATGCCTCTTTCCTGCCAAAGGTGGTGACACCTTTCCACGTCGGCCAAAGCATCACACTGCTGACATGCTTTGCTCCACCTCACACTTCCAAGGTGGAAGAGACCCTACCACTTGGACCCAAAAGGAGCATTGTCATTCTATTCTGATTTCATCAAAGAACATCCCGTGGTCAATCAGCTTTTTGTAGGGTTCGCTGAAGTGAAGAAGGGGAAAGCAGTCCAGAAATAGACTATCTCCAGATGGATAGTACTCAGCATAAAGATCTGCTACGCATTAGCCAAGAAGCACTCCCCTGAGGGCTTGTGGGTTCATTCTACCAGAGCCAAAACTCTGCGACTACTGCTTTACCTTGAGGAGTTCTTGTCGTGGGCAACTCGCAGGCATCCTTGCACATGTTTACCGAACACTACTGCTATGAAAGCCAGGATTGACATGACGGGCACTTTGCCCGTTCAGTCCTCCGGTACTTTTTGGTCTTAGCCAGTTGACAGACACCATCTCTGGGGAGGTTCTGCTTTGGTATCTATTCCAAGGTTAGGAATCTGCAGTTAAAAGTCTCTTTCAGATAAACAAGTTAATTACCTTGGTTAACACCTAATCTGGTAGAGACTTAAAGTAGTTGCAAATTCCTGGACCACCCTCCCACCTTCCTCATTCTGCAAACTGGTTTGTAGGAAAGTCCCTCTTTTTGGCATGGTTGCTCCCACTTTTTACCTGTTATCAGTGTGCTTAGACTAATTTCACTGGGATCCTGCTAACCAGGACGCCAGTGACTGCGCTCTCTCTTCTACATTTGGTTACCTTGGTACCCTTTACACCCCTCAATTGGCCTACTGGTGTACCACTGTAAGTCCCTAGTATATGGTACTTAGTAACCAAGGGCACTGATACACCAGGGGTCCCCAATGGGCTGCAGCATGTATTATGCCACCCATGGGAGCCCATGCAAACTGTGTCTGAAGGCGTGCCAGTTGCAGCCTATGTGAAAAGGTGTATGCAAAAGGTGTATGCAGCCTTTCACTGCTGGTCACTACACCAGGTCACTGTAATTGTCCAGCACTAAGGGCAGGGCACAGGTCCCTGTGTGTGTGTGGACACCCCTGCAAGAGCAGAGGTGCCGCTACGAGCTCCAGTTCCAATTCCCTGGACTTCTTAAGTGCGGGGAAGCCATTTTAGCTATGTGCTGGCCATAGGTCACTACCTATGGTCCAGCTACATAAAGGTAACTCCGAACCTAGGCATGTTTGCTATCAAACCTGTCAGAATCATACCCAAATACTGATACCAGTAATGGTGGCATGATTCCATGCACTTTGGGGTCTCCTTACAGGATACCTAGTATTGTTCCTACTAGTCTTCGAGGGTCTGCAAGCAGCTCAGACAGGATTCTGCCCACCTGCTTCTTGACCAGCTCAAGCAGGGGGAAGGCAGAACAAAGGATTTCCTGTGAGAGAGGGATGCAACCTCCTCTACCTTGAAAACAGGTGTTACAAGGCTGGGGAGAGGTAGTCTCCCCACGCCAGCAGCTTGCTTTGAAGGGCACATTTGGTGCCCTCCTTGCATAATCCGGTTTGCACCATTCCAGGCACTCCTGGTCCCTGCTCTGGAGCGAAACTGCGCAAAAGAAAGGGGAGTAACCACTCCCCTGCCTATCATCACCACAGGGCTGGTGCCCAGAGCTCCTCCAGGTGGCCACTTGATTTTGCCATCTTGAAATCAAGATGGGCAGAGGCCCCTAGGAGCATCTGACTGGTCAGGTTAGGCAGATGATGTCAGTGACCCCTCTCTGATAGGTGGTCACCTTGCAAAGTGACCAAGCCCCTTTTCGGGCTATTTAGGGACTCCCTTGTGGGTGGGTCCCCAGATTCGGCATTCAAAGCTCCAACAGGAGTCCTCTGCAACAACCTCTTCTGTTCCTGGCCACCAGAACCGCTGCTGGACTTCACAGGACCCGTACAAGACTGCAACACCGAGATGACCTTTCCTTGCAACATAGTTTCTGTGGCTCCTGTCAGCAACTTGCAACATTTCCACGGCTGTGCATCCTCTGGGGTCGGCAAGACTTCAGCTGAACCAAAAAAGCAAGAAGGAATCTCCCTTGGAGTGAAGGAGTAACTCCCCTGCATATGCAGGCACCTAAAGGCAAGGACATCCAGCTGTTGAGATCTGCTGTTCTCTGAATCTGCAAAGATTCTCCAAAACAGCTGGTTGTTCTGAAGAGTCCTTTGGGCCCTCTCTGCCTTCTGTCCAACTTGGGAGACGGCAAGTCCTTGCCTCTTCTTCCAAGACAGAATCCCTGTGCACTGCAACTGTTGCAGCAACCAAGAATTGTTGACTCCTGCTCCGAGGGATCTTTAGCCTCAAAGTATCTCGGTCCCCCAGCACTCTACCTCTGCAAGGACAGTCTCCTCTCTGCTGCTCCAGTGATGTGGGACTCCTCTTCAGGTGTGCTGACTGGCCTCACTGCAACTTACTGTGCCTGCTGCCCGTGGGGGCTCCGACTGCTTCAGCTGGCTCTCTTGTCTTCTAGGGTCAGCCCGGACTCCTCTCCAAAGGTCGAGTCCCCTGGACCTTGCTGGTCCTCTTCAGCCCGGCAAATCTTATTCAGCTCCAATTTGCATTTGCTTGTTGGTGGTCATCCTGGCCACTGGCCTGTCTGCAATCCGGTGACCGTTGAGGGACAGGTCCAAGCGACTTCAGCTTGGACCTCTCCTGGACTTAACAGCTGGTTTTCATCCACCCCTGTCGACCCGGATCTTCACCCACAGAGGGGTGGCCATTGGCTCCTGCCCCACCTGGACACTCCTACATGGAATGGACTCTGTCCTCTTCCTTTACAGGTCCTCTTCATCTGGAATCCACCAAGTGTCCTTGAGACTGCCACTCGGCCCGTGATCTAGCCACCTACAGCAAGGGCGTGACAAGTGCACTTCTGAACCAGAGCCTCACGATCCGGGCCAGCCTCACACCAACGACTAGCTCCCCCTGACCGCCAGAGGGCAAAGCCTCCCAACGCACAACTGCTAGTTGTGTACAGACTGGAATGCGAGCCGGTGCTGAAAGAACATGCCGCATCGGACCACATCGCCTAGCTCCCTCCAGTGGATGCTCTGTTGAGAGCAACCTGTTTCAGTGTGACTTGTGGCCCTGCAGCCTATATGCCCACTGACCACTTGTAAGACCTTATCACCATCCCACACAGCCAGCACTGAGCCACGTACCGGCCCCTCTCGCACTTGTGGGAGCTGATCAACATGTACGCTTGGGGGTGGATGTCAAAACTAAGGTGGACCACGCTACAGGAAGAAAGCGAGGAGTAGCGGATGTCGCGACCACCAGGACACGCTTGAGGGTTGTTTCTGCATAATTGGGGATATCTCCTCACCCACTTGTGTAACTGCCTCAATAATTTTCAGGCCTTGCTGGGCCAGGAAAGAACAGAACATGTCCCACCTGACAAGTAATGGGGGCTATGGGGGTGTGGGACCTCATCCCCCTACCCCTTACTGACACTCTAAGCGACCGCTCAGTGCCCACCCAGAGACCACAGCAATATCTGCACACAAAGCCAGAGAAGACGCCTCCCTCAAAGACATGCTCCTCAAAACATCATCCAAAAAACCAGAGCAGCAGGGAGAAACCCCACGCAGGGAGTCCACTGAGGCAGGGATACAGGGCGTGAGCACCAACCATGCCAGAAGTGTAGCCCCCCTCAGCAGCTCCTACCGATGTGGCCTCACAAATCAAGGAGGTGAAACACGAACTGAGTCAACAGGTACATACCCTGGAACAAAGCAGTGATGCCAAGGTAGATTTAAGTAGGAATGGGGCCGCCCACTTTGCCTCACTTTAGTTTGAAACGCCAAAACCCACGTGAAACACACCATGGAAGAAGCTTGTTCTGTCCTGGGACTGGAAGACCCCTCTCAAGAGGACAGCCCAGCGACACAGCCACAGGAGCAGTCTGTGCCATGGCTGAGTGGCAGGAAACACCACAAAGCCCCGAAAAAGGAATGCTCACAAAACATCAGCATATGAGAGGGTCCAAGAACGTATAGAACTACTTGGACAGCTCCAACAAGCCAACACCACTTGATACCAAACCCCATCTTGCTGACATTTTTTGGCCCCTGGCACTGAAAGATGTCCCCAATGATGAGGCCCCTTGATGCAGTCCCTACGATCGCAATCTCCTGCTGAGCCCGGAGCCGCAGGTATGTGTTATCACTGGTTAGCGTCAGGTTGGTGTACGGCACATAACCCACCCTACACCAGGCTCACTATAACACTTGCCACCACGACCCTCAAGCTAGTAGTATTTCATGCTCCTGTGAAGGGAGAGGTGCAGTTATATGTTACCCCCTTGTTGGTAAGTGCGCCACCCTTCCCCCAACACACAGACACACACACACTGCACTCCATGCCTTGGCCAACAGCTACATCCATCAACAGTTCACCCGAAACCTCAAACACAGCTTACACACATCCTCTCTCACCACACACATATCCAGTCACCCCTACCCAATGCATGTGGTTAAGGTCCTGTGCTTCGATATTCGAGGGCTGAATGCATCAGTGAAATGATTGGCACTCTTATCTTGTCTCAGGGCCTTGGACTGTGATATATGCATGCTGCAGGTGACACCTCCTGAAGAAGCACTGGCCAAAGATGAGATCCCACTGACTTGACAGGCTGTTTTTCTTGTCCAGGCCCACAAAACGAGCAGGAGTGGCAATCCCACTGGCCACTAAATTCCAAGACTGTGTCTTTCAAATGGAGGTGGAGCTTCCTGGGGGACTACTGTCCCTCAGGATATTGGTGCACAAATACATATACACCCTCGCCATCCTATAAACACATAATGACCACCATGGCCAATTAATCTTGAAAGCTGGCTTACCACCTCCTCAGCTTACACATATATTATAATGGGGGCGAATTCAATCTCATCCCAGATACAACACTGGATATGTCAGCACAGAGAGTTGGACAAACGGACACCCTCACACTTGAAGGCCTTCGTTGGTCGCAAGAGGTGGGCCTTTCGGATGTGTTGTGGGTACAACATCCGACAACCAGGGGCCTCACTTTCTCCTCCACCTCCCACCAGACATATGCCTGCATTGACTACTTCCTCATCTCTCCTTGCATTCTGGCGGCCAATACACAGATGAGGTGGGCATTATAGCTCTCAGTATCTTTCCATGTACCAGCACATACCACAGCTCACAGACCTTGGTAACTCATTGATACCCATCTGTCATATGACTCCACAATCACAGAACTTTGGACAGGGACATACAACTTTCAGAAAACAGATAACACCCCGATGAGCTCCATATCCCTGCTCTGGGAAACCCCAAAGGCAATTCTCGGAGGGACACTCATAGCCATCACTGCACAGCTGAACAAAACTAGGAAAGCTCAATGTTCCTCCCTATAGAGCCACGTTAGAACCCTGAAATTCGCCCACAAGCAAGCCAGGTTCCATAAAGTTTGGAGACAGCTGACAATAGCTTATAAGAAACTTAAAGCCCTTACCACTGACAGAGTGGAATACGTCCTCTGCCACACAAAACAGAAATACAATACAGGGGCGCATAAAGCTAGGTGACTTTTAGCTCGCAGACTCCGGGCCCAGACTCACAAACACTGAATATCAGAGATACGCTCCCCTGCAAGACACACAGATGACGATATTGCATGCGCCTTTGAGCACTTCTATACAACCTTTTATTCAATGAATGCAGTAAACTCTGCAGACGCAGAGTCCTATTTAGCCACCATCCCCATAACGCAACTCCAGGGGACTAAGGCACAAACTATGGAAGCGTACATCCGCTTAGAGGAGGTTCTCTCAGCCATAACAAAACTGCAATCGGGAAAGGCCCCTAATCTAGGTGACTTCACTTGGAGAGTTTACAAACCATCCTCCACCCAGATTACCTTCCCCCCATATTGAATGCCTCTACAAATCCTTCACAGCCATGGGTGTTCTCCCAGAGTCCATGAGGGAGGCAGTGATCACAGTGACCCACAAGCCAGGGAAATACCCCACAAAATGTTCTTCCTACCATCCCATCTCCCTACTGAATATAAAGCAAAACTCTTTACAAGCATCCTTGCCACATGCCTCAAGTCGCTCGTTCAAGGCCTAATAGACCCAAACCAGGCACATTTCATACCGCAGAGAGGATGCAGTGATCACACCAAACGACAGTTATACCATATCGACATGTCACATTGCTTTCAAATCCCTGTGCTTTTTATGTTGGTCAATACTAAAAAAGGGTTCCACCAAGTGCATTGGCCATTTCTTGGGTGTGTGCTCGACAAGATAGGTCAGGGCCCACGCTTCAAGAGCTGGGTAAGGTGCAGCTACACTGGATCAATGGCCTACCCTCAAGAGCCTTTCCTATCACTAGATGCCCATGACAGGGATGCCCGTGCTTCCCTCTACTCTTTGCCCATTACATGGAGCTCTTATCAGAGTAGCCAAAGAATCCAGCACATCAGAGGCATTACTACTGGCCGACAGGAACACAAGATAACCCTGTATGCAGGTGATGTCATGGTCACCCTCTCAGAACCCCAAACATCACTGCCTGTACTTAAAGCACTATCTGAAAAGCAAATAGTGCTATTTCTCTCTACAGTTTTACATCCTTAGAATACATGCTATCTTAAAAGGCCACCACAATATTCTTAAAAATCCTATATGAAAAACCGACCGCAACTTAAACTTCCAATTGTCGACTCTACTTTTTCTTCCAAACAACTCTTCTTCATTTCCATCCTCTGAATGGCTCATCTTTTTTTACCACAGCCTATCATTAGTTACATGTGTGTTTGCATTAATCTCTATTATTGTACTTCTACAGATTGGACACAAGAAAGAAAACGAGCTACAGCTAATAGTCACTGTTGTTTACAATGTAAAACAACCAAACCATCAAGATAAATACAATACAAAAAATGATATTTATTCCATATGTATGTACAACAACAAAACACCAATAATTCAAATATAATATATAAGTATTTACATATTCAAAGGGAAAGACATACACACTAATATATAGTGAATAGACAAAGACAGAGTTATACAATACAAGACACAAAAGATGATAGAAACATAACATAAGAAAAAGAAAAACAAAAAGTCCAAACTATACAAAATACAATAAAATACAAATTGAATATATACTTTCTCTATGGCACTACTTTAGAGCCTTAATAACATTCACAGTTGTAACATATAATAACTTAGAACAGGATCACGTCCCCAACCAAAATGATTTTCTGTGCTCCCTTTATAAGGAAACGCATCAGCATTGTCATCTGGTATTTAATATTGTTAATATATCTATTATGGAGAGTAGTCTGGGTTAATCACGTATATTTAATGGTGTCTTTTGCATGCATTGGGTGTGTTTATTTTCTTGCACTGCCTTATGGCTTTGGACTTCTTTGATGGCTATTCTATTTGTTTTTTTGATCACTTTTCATTTATCTTGTCACTGGGTTTTTGTATTTGTGCACTTTAGATTTTTTTTATGAGAATTGGATTGTGGTATGAAATAGGTGGTTAGCAGAATCTCAAGGAATTGTATTAAATATATTATTATGGTATTCCTTATTGTTACTTTCTATATTTATTAGATTTGATTCAGATGGGAGAGACGAGAATTTAAAAGAACTGCGATATCAGTCACTGAATGTTAAAAAGGAATTGCCCTGATGAAGGCGGTTCTACAAACCGGAGTTTTGCTGCCGAAACGCGCGTAGGCTTAGTTCCTACAGTTGCTAGAATGGAATATGAAATTTTAGGGTCCAAGTAATTTTCTCCTATGAACTAGGTGGGGACGTGATCCTGTTCTAAGTTATTATATGTTACAACTGTGAATGTTATTAAGGCTCTAAAGTAGTGCCATAGAGAAAGTATATATTCAATTTGTATTTTATTGTATTTTGTATAGTTTGGACTTTTTGTTTTTGTTTTTCTTATGTTATGTTTCTATCATCTTTTGTGTCTTGTATTGTATAACTCTTTGTCTTTGTCTATTCACTATATATTAGTGTGTGTGTCTTTCCCTTTGAATATGTAAATACTTATATATTATATTTGGATTATTGGTGTTTTGTTGTTGTACATACATATGGAATAAATATCATTTTTTGTATTGTATTTATCTTGATGGTTTGGTTGTTTAACATTGTAAACAACAGTGAATATTAGCTGTAGCTCGTTTTCTTTCTTGTGTTCAAGTATTTCCCTGGGTGGGCTACGCATTGTACCAGGGACCCTCGATAGTCTTTTCTATTTCTACAGATTGGCCCATACCTCATATCAAAGATCACAACTTCTCTTTTAAAAGTCATACCCCTGCAACCTAACAATACCTAACATCCAGTAGCTCATCTTTAATATCAGTAACCATATGCATGAATTTGCATACCCCTCCCACTAAAGATCACATGTAATTCCTGTTATTTAATCTACTGCTTAGAAACTGGAGTACATGCATTGGAGGTTTTCACTAAGAGCACAATACTAATGGAAATAACCAACAAAAACGACTTAAAAAAAATCACTAACCTAGTATTAACGGCCTACTTCCTGGTATAAACGGCTTGAAAACCTTATCAGAGGATGTAAACTCTATATAGATCATTCTCGCATAATCTATGAGATGGAGGGAGGATAGACCAAGTTAGTATAATCCCAAACACAGAAGGGCCAGGGTAGATCGTGGAACAAAATAAATTAATCCCATTGGGTTGCATTGTGGGCAAAATCCCTGTTGCTATTTGTGGAGACCAGTCCATTTTTTTAGTTTTTTATTGAATACCTGAGAAACAAATTCATTACAGTGATTACATCAATTACATCCCCAACGCAAAGAAAACCTCTCCTACAGTGATGTAACAATACACCATAGGTGAAGCATTTACAACGTCGCTTACCAAATTACGGGCAGAGAAAATAAGTTCATTAAATAAAATGCAATATACATATACCTCAAAATCATACGATTATGGTCCCTATCAATGTTTTATTCCATACTGCCGGCTGTTTAGATCTAATCCATTCACCCAGTACTCCCCAGATAATTTGCCCCTTCCGTTGGCACAATGAGCACTCAAGCTGATATATAGTGAGGAGCCGTTCTAGTCAATATTGAAATACGGGAGGTTGCTGATCCAGCCACGCAGAGGCGATACAAAGCCGGTAAACAGCCATTGCAACAAAAACAAACTTAGAAATCGGAGGCCCAACTATGTCAGATACACCTAAAATTACAATCTCAGGGGTTAATTCCACATCTTGTTTAACTTCTTCTTTTAAAAATTGCCCGATATCCCTTTTAAAAGTTACTAATTTTATACATGTAGCAAACATATGGATTAGATCTGCACCAAGTAGCTGACATCTCGGACAATGTATCCCCTCTGTCCTACCCCACTTAGCTGTTTTATCTGGGGTAAAACATAAATTAAAAATTGTTTTATAATGTTGTGCCTGGAGTGCTGCGGAAATCAAAATGATGCACCCAAATTCAATAGATTCGTAGAATTCTACATCTCTGATGTTTAATCGAGCTTCCCACTTCTTGCAATGCTTTTCCAAATCCTCTGGATGTTCTTCTTTCAGTCTAGCATATGCTGAACTTATAGACATCCTTGCGCCAGTTGCCATCATCTCCATCAGAGGGCATTTTGTAAACCCTGCTCTCCCCACGGTTTTCCTATGCATAAAATCTCTCACTTGTAGATATATATATATTTATAATCCCTTTGCTCCAGGCCATATTTCTCCCTCAAATTCTCAAATGTACCTATTGCGAATCTTACAAGAAAATCTCCTAGCTTTTGAACACCCTGCCGATTCCATAGTGCCATATAGCTTTCCCTGAATATCTCAGGGAGGGATGGGTTATTTGCAATCAAGATATAACAATTATATCAACCTAGTCCCATTTGCTTCCACCAAGGATCCCAGCATTTATAGGAGGCATTTAATACTTTGAATCACACTTTCTTGTAATAGCTAGGTTCCGTTAATGTCAGCAGCCCGCCTCTAGCCGAGTGACCGATTAGCAGTTCGTTATCATCTGGGACATACACTTTCCCTCTCATGGTTCCTCTGTTAATAAACAGAGGGCGCATAAATTGCAGTGCTGTTGCCAGCTAATATAATAAAAAATTTGGCAAAGAGCATTCCCCCTTCTCCCTTGATAAAGTCCTATATCTACTAGCTCTCCTAATAAACCCCATCACAATACCATATCTACTAGCTCTCCTAATAAACCTCATCACAATACCATATCTACTAGTTCTCCTAATAAACCTCATCACAAGTTGATCCATTATATTAAACCAAGATTTCCCAAACTCCAACGGAATTGACCGGAATAAATAAAGCACCTTGGGGAGAAATATCATCTTAACAATATTACATCCCTCCCATAATTGACATGTGTAGATTATTCCATCTGTTAAAATTGTATTTAGCTTTTTTTTTTTTAAGATTGACATTAAGTTGATCTGTACAATCTGCTCCACAGTAGATCCAATATAAATCCTTAAATAAATAAACTGCGTGGTCCACCCTTCGGATATCAGTTGTCTTACCATGCTCATTTACCACTATCAGAGTTTTATCTTTGTTTAGTAAGTAACCAGATACCTTCCCAAAGCTATATGCAGCTCTTTCAATTTCTTTGAGAGCCAAATCTGGATTAGCTGTAACAAGAGGAATGTCACAAAAATTTTGGTAACCCAGCAATTGCGGGTAACTGGCAAAATTGCTGTATTCTTTTCCAATTGCCGTAAGAATGGATCAATATACAGTGCAAATCACAAAGGAGAGCAAGAACACCCTTGTCTTGTACTGCATTCAATTTGTATATCCTTTGACTGACCGCCCAGCATTGGAGTTCGAGCGTTTGGGTGCTTGTATAGATCTTTAATTGCAGTAATAAAGCTGCTTCCCAATCCATAAGCCCCTAATGTTTCCCACATATATTTCCAATTGACCCTAGTGAATGCTTTTTTGGCATCCAGCAAAACCACTGCCATGGGTTCTTCTGTGACATTAGTCGCATCAAACAAATTGATGACTCTTCTAATATGATCAGGGGTATCCCTTCCTGGAACATACCCATGTTGGTTTTGCAGGAGTAATTTACGGATACAAGCAGACAAACGTGTTGCAAGAATTTTGGAGTAAATCTTTGCATCACTATTAATAAGTGTAATAGGTCTGTACGCACTCAAGCTGAGCGGATCTTTGCCCTTCTTCAGGAACACTATTATATTGGCGGTAGCCCAGGAAGGAGGAGGATTACCCCCCTTGCTGCACTTGAATAAACAGTTCTAACATCATAGGCATCAGCAGTGCCTTAAGATGTTTATACAATTCTAGCGGGATTCCATCTGTCCCTACAGCTTTCCCGCTAGGTAGCACTCGCACCTCCTCTTCTAATTCCTCCATTGTAACCTCCTTTCCTAATTCCTTCTGTTCATCAGGGGTGATCCTACCACACTCCACCTTGTTTAGCAAACAGCATCCAGCCTGTTCCTCAACTCTAGGGGGGGCTTTATATCACCCGCATAATACTGATTTGCTCAGGGTCTGAAACTAGCTGCCTCTGTCCATCCGTAATCTCCGAGATTAAACCAGAGGTAGCATTCTATCGAGTACGTACTGCCATTAAATGATCCACTTTCTCACTAAACTCATAGCACTCCTTCCATCTTGCTAGATATTTTTCCACCAAACTATTATCAATTAATGTTTTGGCAATCGCGATCTGCTGTAGCGCATCATTAATTGCCACCTTCAACCGCCGCAAAAAGTTGTTTTTCTGCCTCCCAAAGCTTTTTATATAACTCTTGGATCTGATCTGCTGCATGTTTCTGTAGTCTTATACTGAAACTAAGCGTTTCCCCCCTTATTCCTGCTTTCATTGTGTCCCACACGATTTCAGCTGGGGCAGATCCTCTATTGATTTCTAAGAACTCCCTCAGCCATATTTTCACGTGATGCAGATATGCAGGGTTATTCAGCAATCCTCTCTCGAATGTCCAGCACTTCCTGTAACTCTTAATACCCACTCTCTTGATTTCCAACATTAGAGGATTATGATCTGACATATACCGTTGGTATAGTTCCATTTCTGCTCCTTCTAATAATTCAGGTGAAATAAACAAATATTCGAACCGGCCCTGTGTGGAGCTGAATAATACGTATACCCCGGATCTGGCCCCTTCAGTATTGGCCACGAATCTACCACTCCTACTTCCTTTCGAAAATTACGAATGGCATGAAATACTCTGGGTTTGCGCCCCAAGTAGCTTTTATTATTAACATCAATTAAATTTTGAAGTCCATCCCATTAGCCATTCAAATTCAGATCACCGCATATGATATACGGAGCTGGCCACTCAGCTAATTCAACTGAAAGAATATCTAGTAAAGTTGGATCATCGAGCACTGGACCACACACACAGAGCATAAAGTAAAACTCCCTTTACTCAGCTGGCACTCTATTACAACCCATCTCCCAAGCTGATCCGCTCTACACCGGGTAACCGTGCATCTTGTATTACTTGTTAAAATGGCTACCCCTTTTGTTTTAACATTTTGCTCAGTACATACCAACAGCTACAGCCCAAAAGTATCCAACACAGCTTTGTCAGAGTACTCTATATGAGTTTCTTGTAGACAATATATATCTGCTTTTAATGTTTTCAAATCTTCTGCTATTTTCCTTCTCTTTCGAGGGTTATTCAAACCACATATATTTACGGATGGTATCCGAAGTATAGCCACATATATATCCTCAAAAAATTCCCGGGATCGCCATATTCACACAAAATCTCTCTGTTCATATGACTGTATTTAAGATCGATTATAGCAACCTTCTTGCATGGCAACATGCACTTTAAACCGTCCCTCATCCTATTACTCCTCATCCCCTGTGTTATTCGTCTCTCAGGTATCCAATTTTTCTTTTTTAATCCACCTAAAGACCCCTCCACCTCCACCCCTCCCAAACCGCCCTTATCTCCCCTACCCTACCATCCCCCCTACCCCAGCCCCTCCCACTACAAGAGGCAATCAGACCCCCATCAGTCTGAATGACAGTACTCGTGTCGTCATACATGACCCCCCCCCCCCCCCATACCAGCCACACTTATTATATATATTTATTCTAAAGGCAGCGTCGGAGACCAGTCCAACTGAGAACACATGGACAGACGAGTGGATTCTTAAATCCAGTGATTCCCTCGCCCTGTTAAAGTTAGGGAACGAACCTGAGGGCGCCCCCCACAGCCTTTAGTTTAATCATGAATCAGTCGATGAAGCAGGATTGCAAAAGGTTGGAAAGGAAATGGAGAAGAGGCTATGGGAAAGAAGAAAAAAATCATTATGAAGCCAAATTAGAGGCTTATCATCACTGGGTAAAGGTGGTGAAAGCTATTTTTTTGCAGGCCAAAACTCTTAACTCCAAACCCACCAGGGATGTGTTCAATGACTTTAAAAGCTTTGTGCAGCCTTCGGCTGAGTGTAAGAAAATTACACCTTCTCAAGAGCACTGCAACACAATGACAGATTTTTTGTCCAAAAAATAACTAAATTGGTGAGTAAACTCCAGGCTGAGGCCAAGGAGTCCACTCCTTCTAGTGCAGGGAGTATGAAAGCTCTTTGGGAACATTTTAGTCCTGTGATGGAAAGAAAAGTGGAGGCAGATTTATCTGCTATATCTTCAGAGTCCCCTTTGGATACAGGCCCTGTTAGGCAGTTGAAAAGAGTTGCATCCATCGGTGCCCCAGCTAGCTCTGGATGAACTGCACAACTGATCAATTATCTCTGGCTGCATGCTTGATCAAAGGAAGGAAGCTATGGTCACGCAGCTACTGAAGACACCCTCACTAGATCCAAATGATCCATCAAACTATAGGCTGATGTCCCTTTAACCCCTTCTGTGCCGCAGACGTAGTGGTTACGTGCGGCACAGTGCTGCTGTGCCGAGGACGTAACCACTACGTCCTCGGCACACAGCCCAGAGGGAGCGCTCTCGCTCCCTCTGTGTGCTTCCCCCCACCCCCCCAAAGTCAGGGATGGAAGGGGAAGCCCTTCCCCTTCCACCCCCGACCCACCCACCCCCCCATAATGACGTCAGCGCGCGATCGCGCGCTGACTTCATTATGGGGATTTCGCCGCACAGGAAGCCATTTGCTTCCTGTGCGGCGAACGGAGAAGAGGTGAGTTCCTCTTCCCGGTGGGTGGGGGGTTTGGGCTAAAGAGGCACTGGGGGAAAGGAAAGGCTTTTCCTTTCCCCCGGTGTCTCTTTGAGCATTCCTGCTGCCCGATCGCATTGCGATCGGCAAGCAGGAATGCCCACTAGACACCAGGGATTTTTTTTTGTTGTTGTTCGTCACTGTTTCTTGTTTGCGGGGAGCGGCCCCTTGGGCAAGGGTCGCTCCCCTTGTGGGGGCAATTAGTTACGGCCATTTCTGCCCCCCTTGGGGGCAGATTGGCCTACTTTTTAGGCGGATCTGCCCCCAAGGGGGGCAGAAACCACTGGATCACCAGGGATTTGTATTTTCTGTGCATTTATGTTGGGGGGGGTGCCCCCTTGGGCAAGGGGCGCCCCCCCCCAAGGGGGCAGAGAACTGTTGGCCTTTTCTGCCCCCCTTGGGGGCAGATCGGCCTATTTTTTTTAGGTCCATCTGCCCCCAAGGGGGGCAGAAGCCACTTAGGCACCAGGGATTGTGTGTGTAGTGAATGGGGGGGCGCCCCCTTGGGCAAGGGTCGCTCCCCTGTGGGGGGCATGTCCTTTAGGGCCATTTCTGCCCCCCTTGAGGGCAGATTGGCTACTTTTTAGCCAGATCTGCCCCCAAGGGGGGCAGAAAACACTAGATCACCAGGGTTTTTTATTTTTATGTGTATTTATGTGGGGGGGGTGCCCCCTTGGGCAAGGGGCGCCCCCCCCAAGGGGGCAGAGAACTGTTGGCCTTTTCTGCCCCCCTTGGCGGCAAATCGGCCTATTTTGTTTAGGTCCATCTGCCCCCAAGGGGGGCAGAAGCCACTTAGGCACCAGGGATTGTGTGTGTAGTGGATGGGGGGGCGCCCCCTTGGGCAAGGGTCGCTCCCCTTTGGGGGGCATGTCTTTTAGGGCCATTTCTGCCCCCCTTGAGGGCAGATCAGCCTATTATTTTTAGGCTGATCTGCCCCCAAGGGGGGCAGAAACCACTAGAACGCCAGGGATGTTTTTTTATGTGTTTATTTTTGTGGGGGGGCGTCCCCTTGGGCACGGGGCGCCCCCCCAAGGGGGACATTGACCTGTTGGCCATTTCTGCCCCCCCCCTGGGGGCAGATGGGCCTATTTTTCTAGACCCACCTGCCCCCAAGGGGGGCAGAAGCCACGTAGACACCAGGGATAGTGTGTGTGTGTGTGTGTGTGTGTGTGTTAGTGGATGGGGGGGGGCTTGGGCAAGGGTCGCCCCCAACTTTGGGGGCACATGTACCCAGGCCATTTCTGCACCCCTTGGAGACAGATCAGCCTATTATTTTTAGGCTGATCTGCCCCCAAGGGGGGCAGAAACCACTAGAACGCCAGGGATTTTTTTTTATTTGTTTATTTTTGTGGGGGGGGCGTCCCCTTGGTCACGGGGCACCCCCCCAAGGGGGGCATTGACCTGTTGGCCATTTCTACACCCCCTGGGGGCAGATGGGCCTATTTTCTTAGGCCCACCTGCCCCCAAGGGGGCAGAAGCCACTTAGGCACCAGGGATAGTGTTGTGTGTGTTTTTTTTGTTTTTTTTTGTTTGAGGGCTGTCCCCTTTGGCAAGGGTCGCTCTCCATGGGGACACAGTACTAAAGGTATTTTTTGGCTTCCTTGGGGCAGACAGGCCTATTTTTTTAGTAGGCCCATCTGCCCCTATGGCAGAATCCACTTAGGCACCAATTTCTAAAATGTTTGATGGTGGGGTGTTTGTCAACTGAAGAAGTCTTTGCATTTGTGATAAAAAATGTTTTCCTCCTTTTTGTTCTAGTTCAAAGCTTTTGCTTTATTTGCTGTGGCTCCTTGCGGTTTTGGCGGTGGTTGACCTGCAGTTTGCACAGTTGCATGTTTTAGGTAAGTAAAAACAATTTACTCCAAAGGAGTATTGTTGCCATGCATGAATGACATGTTTGTAGGGGGTGTACTAAATGCAGGATTGTGTGTGAAATTGTCCTTAGGTTTGTGCACAATGATATTTGTTTTGTCTTATTTCTAATTTGCCTTTCTTTCTTTCTTTTTAGTGGGATATCATTGGTGATTGCTGTGTAGTTGCTGGTGAATCAAGCTTTTTCAGGCAAGTGAGCGGTATAGTTTTTGAGTTTGTAACTCTTACTAACAAAGCTACACTTTGTTACTTGTCTTACACAGTGCTGGTTGTTGGTGGTGAATTTGTCCAGTTAATTTTAGCAGGAGAGATCATGGCTAGCCGCAGGATGACCGCTCAGCAGGTGGTTGGTATGCTTTTTGAGTCACAGTCTGATCATGACTATGAGACGGACTCTGCATCTGAGGCAGAGGAGGAAGTCAGAGATTCTGGCAGTGATGTTTCTGTTGGAGGGGAATCTTCTGATGATGAAGCCACACTCAGTGCAGATGAAGGTTCTGTTTTAGAGGAGGACATTGATGTGCCAATAGTGCAGCAACCTGGGGCTGAAAGGTTTCCCGTTAGAAGACCTGATGTCTGGGTTGCCCCAAACATGGAGCAGCCAGAGTTGCCTGCCTTTACTGGTCTCCCGGGGTGTAACGCCAATACAGAGAACTTTATGCCTATCAATTTCTTTGAGTTATTCATGGATGATGTGTTTTTGGAAGAGATTGTTGAGCAGACTAATTTGTATGCGGAGCAGCATTTGAGGGACAACGCTGCTAGACTTAGGCCACACTCTAGAGCTGCCCAGTGGATTCCCACAAATTTGGAGGAGATAAAAAAGTTTTTGGGTTTGACTTTTTTGATGGGGTTGATAAGGAAGCCGTCACTGGCTTCTTATTGGTCTACTAGTCCCTTGATGGCAACAGCTATATTTCCAGCTACCATGAGTCGTAATCGGTATTTGCTTCTTCTTAGGATGCTGCATTTTGTTGACAATGCATTAGCCTTGCCACGAGATCACCCAGATTCTGACCGTCTTTTTAAGATTAGGCCTGTCCTTGATCATTTTGTAGATCGGTTTTCGGAGGTCTATGTTCCAGGCAAAGAGATAAGTGTGGACGAGTCTTTGGTCCTCTTCAAGGGTCGTTTGGTTTTTAGGCAGTACATTCCTAGCAAAAGGGCACGATATGGAATTAAATTGTATATGCTGTCTGAAAGTAGGACAGGATATGTGTATAGTTTCCGTGTGTACACTGGTAGGGATTCCAATATTGACCTCCCTGGTTGTCCTCCCACTTTTGGAGTTACTGAGAAAATTGTGTGGGATCTTGGTAGACGACTGTTCAACAAAGGTCACCATTTGTATGTAGATAACTTCTACACTGGTGTGCAGTTGTTCAAGGAATTGTTTAGAGTGGACACAGTTGCTTGTGGCACAATCCGTTCTAACCGGAAAGGCTATCCAAGGGAGCTTGTCTGTAAAAAACTTGAGAGGGGACAGTGCTGTGCCTTGCGGAACGAGGAGCTGCTAGCTTTGAAATTTTCAGACAAGAGGGATGTCTACATGCTAAGTACCATCCATGATGAGAGTACTTCCCCTGTGACTGTTTGGGGCCAGGTTGCTGAAGTGCGCAAACCTGTGTGCATTTTAGATTATAATAAGCACATGGGAGGTGTAGATAGAGTTGACCAGAGGTTGGAACCTTATACTGCTATTCGTAAGTCTTATGTTTGGTATAAGAAGTTAGCACTTCACCTCTTCCACTTAGCAACCTTCAATGCTTTTATTGTGTTTAGGGATAGGTCTCCAGACTCAAAGATGACATTTGTGAAATTTCAGGAGTCAGTGATAGAGAGCCTTATTGTGGTGGAACAGGCCAGAGTTCCTAGAGAAGCAGTGGTGGAGGATGTGGCTAGATTGAAAGATCGCCACTTTGCTGAGCACATTCCTCCCACACCCAAAAAAGACTTTCCAGCTAAGAAATGTAGAGTGTGTTTTCGAAGAGGTATCCGGAGGGAGTCTCGAATGTACTGCCCAGATTGTCCTTCAAAGCCTGGGCTGTGTGTCGGTGCTTGTTTTAAGAATTACCACACCTAGAAGAATTTCTGGGAACAACCATGAGTCTAAAATCATGTCTGTTTTGTATTTTCATGTGTTTAGTTTCATGGTTAGCATTTCTGTCATGTTCTTAGTTAGAGCTTTTGTGTTTGTTGTTTTGTAATTCTTTCTACTTAGTTAGGGGTTCCTCTGTTTAAAAAAATAATAATAATATGATGCCATTGTGTGTGGAGTGGGGCTTGGCTGAGACTGTACATATTGACTTGATGTTGGCTACTGCAACACACTGCCAGCCAAACACCAGTCCACACACTCCCATCAGCTGGTGTGATTGTTGTATCAGGCATGTGGGCGTATGTAAGTGATGGGCCCTTGAGTGGCGCTGTCTGTCGATGTGAGTGCTGTAATGTGCTGGGCCCGTGGCTGGCGGTGTGAATGGCCTTGTGTGTGTCATGTATGAAAGTTGTGTGAATGGACTGTAAAGCGGTTGGTGCCTTGTCGCGGCTTTACAGCTCACGAGCTGTGAGTCATTGGTTCAGTTTTTTGCCTTTCAGTTACTAACAGTGCTTTTCATTTTTGTGAAAGCTCTTGTTAGTAAAATTTGATCCACTGAACCATCACTCACCCTCGTGCCAAATCCAACCAGTATGTGTGGTAAAAATGACCAAACCTGCTCCGCTGTAATCAGGCGTCGCAGCACACCTATGACACGCTAGGTGCCTCAGGTGGGACCCCGATGATGAAGCATGCCACCAACTTGGTTGGTGGGTGAGGGGTCTTTTTCACATAACCTAAGTGTGTTTCTTTTCAAAATTTTAGTGTTTGGCACATCACGGACGTATGTGGGCACATCAAAACGATATATTACAAAACTTTTTGGTCCTGTGTGCGGCCTTCATCTAGGGAAACCTACCAAACCCAGACATTTTTTAAAACTAGACACCCCAAGGAGTCCAGGGAGGAGTGGCGTGCGTGGATCCCCCAACATTTTCTTACCGACTTAGTAATTTTCTCCCCACCAGCACACACAAGTTGTGAGGAGGTTTACCTCCTCTGTAAACCTCAAAATGTGCTTAAAAAAAGCATATTTTCCTGACTTTTCTTCGTACGATCACCACTCCAGCACAAAATTCCTACTCCCCAGTGTTCCCCTCAGTCTCCCAAATAAAATGACACCTCACGTATGTGGGTCCCCAAAGCAGAGTCAGTCTAAAGATGTATAAAAGAATATGTCCTTATAAACTCGCAGTACTATCCCCTGTATCTCTACAAGTTTTGGGCCTTATTCTGTTGGAGGCACCTGGCCCACCCACACAAGTGAGGTATCATTTTTATCGGGAGACTTGGGGGAACGCTGGGTGGAAGGAAATTTGTGGCTCCACTCAGATTCCAGAACTTTCTGTCACCGAAATGTGTGAAAAATGCGTTTTTTTTAGCCAAAATTTGAGGTTTGGAAAGGATTCTGGGTAACAGAACCTGGTCAGAGCCCCTCAAGTCACCCCATCTTGGATTCCCCTAGGTCTCTAGTTTTCAGAAATGCACAGGTTTGGTAGGTTTCCCTAGGTGCTGGCTGAGCTACAGGCCAAAAACTACAGGTAGGCACTGTTTTCAATGAAAAAATGTGATGTGTCCACGCTGCGCTTTGGGGCGTTTCCTGTCGCGGGCGCTAGGCCTACCCACACAAGTGAGGTATCATTTTTATTGGGAGACGTGGGGGAACGCTGGGTGGAAGGAAATTTGTGGCCCCTCTCAGATTCCAGAACTTTCTGCCACAGAAATGTGAGGAACATGTGTTTTTTTAGCCAAATTTTGAGGTTTGCAAAGGATTCTGGGTAACAGAACCTGGTCCGAGCCACACAAATCACCCCATCTTGGATTCCCCTAGGTCTCTAGTTTTCAGAAATGCACAGGTTTGGTAGGTTTCCCTAGGTGGCGGCTGAGCTAGAGGCCAAAATCTACAGGTAGGCACTTTGCTAAAAACAGGTCTATTTTCTGTGATGTGTCCACGTTGCGCTTTGGGGCGTTTCCTGTCGCGGGCGCTAGGCCTACCCACACAAGTGAGGTATCATTTTTATCGGGAGACGTGGGGGAACGCTGGGTGGAAGGAAATTTGTGGCTCCTCTCAGATTCCAGAACTTTCTGCCACAGAAATGTGAGGAACATGTGTTTTTTTAGCCAAATTTTGAGCTTTGCAAAGGATTCTGGGTAACAGAACCTGGTCCGAGCCACACAAATCACCCCATCTTGAATTCCCCTAGGTCTCTAGTTTTCAGAAATGCACAGGTTTGGTAGGTTTCCCTAGGTGGCGGCTGAGCTAGAGGCCAAAATCTACAGGTAGGCACTTTGCTAAAAACAGGTCTGTTTTCTGTGATGTGTCCACGTTGCGCTTTGGGGCGTTTCCTGTCGCGGGCGCTAGGCCTACCCACACAAGTGAGGTATCATTTTTATCGGGAGACGTGGGGGAACGCTGGGTGGAAGGAAATTTGTGGCTCCTCTCAGATTCCAGAACTTTCTGCCACAGAAATGTGAGGAACATGTGTTTTTGTAGCCAAATTTTGAGGTTTGCAAAGGATTCTGGGTAACAGAACCTGGTCCGAGCCACACAAATCACCCCATCTTGGATTCCCCTAGGTCTCTAGTTTTCAGAAATGCACAGGTTTGGTAGGTTTCCCTAGGTGGCGGCTGAGCTAGAGGCCAAAATCTACAGGTAGGCACTTTGCTAAAAACAGGTCTGTTTTCTGTGATGTGTCCACGTTGCGCTTTGGGGCGTTTCCTGTCGCGGGCGCTAGGCCTACCCACACAAGTGAGGTATCATTTTTATCGGGAAACGTGGGGGAACGCTGGGTGGAAGGAAATTTGTGGCTCCTCTCAGATTCCAGAACTTTCTGCCACAGAAATGTGAGGAACATGTGTTTTTTTAGCCAAATTTTGAGGTTTGCAAAGGATTCTGGGTAACAGAACCTGGTCCGAGCCATACAAATCACCCCATCTTGGATTCCCCTAGGTCTCTAGTTTTCGGAAATGCACAGGTTTGGTAGGTTTCCCTAGGTGGCGGCTGAGCTAGAGGCCAAAATCTACAGGTAGGCACTTTGCTAAAAACAGGTCTGTTTTCTGTGATGTGTCCACGTTGCGCTTTGGGGCGTTTCCTGTCGCGGGCGCTAGGCCTACCCACACAAGTGAGGTATCATTTTTATCGGGAGACGTGGGGGAACGCTGGGTGGAAGGAAATTTGTGGCTCCTCTCAGATTCCAGAACTTTCTGCCACAGAAATGTGAGGAACATGTGTTTTTTTAGCCAAATTTTGAGGTTTGCAAAGGATTCTGGGTAACAGAACCTGGTCCGAGCCACACAAATCACCCCATCTTGGATTCCCCTAGGTCTCTAGTTTTCAGAAATGCACAGGTTTGGTAGGTTTCCATAGGTGGCGGCTGAGCTAGAGGCCAAAATCTACAGGTAGGCACTTTGCTAAAAACAGGTCTGTTTTCTGTGATGTGTCCACGTTGCGCTTTGGGGCGTTTCCTGTCGCGGGCGCTAGGCCTACCCACACAAGTGAGGTATCATTTTTATCGGGAGACTTGGGGGAACATAGAATAGCAAAACAAGTGTTATTGCCCCTTGTCTTTCTCTACATTTTTCCCTTCCAAATGTAAGACAGTGTGTAAAAAAGACGTCTATTTGAGAAATGCCCTGTAATTCACATGCTAGTATGGGCACCCCGGAATTCAGAGATGTGCACATAACCACTGCTTCTCAACACCTTATCTTGTGCCCATTTTGGAAATACAAAGGTTTTCTTGATAGCTATTTTTTACTCTTTATATTTCAGCAAATGAATTGCTGTATACCCGGCATAGAATGAAAACCCACTGCAGGGTGCAGGTCATTTATTGGCTCTGGGTACCTAGAGTTCTTGATGAACCTACAAGCCCTATATATCCCCGCAACCAGAAGAGTCCAGCAGACGTAACGGTATATTGCTTTCGAAAATCTGACATTGCAGGAAAAAGTTACAGAGTAAAACTTAGAGAAAAATTGATGTTTTTTGCACCTCAATTTCAATATTTTTCTTTTTCAGTTGTTATTTTCTGTAGGAAACACTTGTAGGATCTACACAAATTACCCCTTGCTGAATTCAGAATTTTGTCTACTTTTCAGAAATGTTGCGGTTTATGGGATCCAGCGTTGGTTTCATGCCCATTTCTGTCACTGACTGGAAGGAGGCTGAAAGCACAAAAAATCGTAAAAATGGGGAATGTCCCAGTAAAATGCCAAAATTGGGTTGAAAAATTGGGTTTTCTGATTCAAGTCTGCCTGTTCCTGAAAGCTGGGAAGCTGGTGATTTTATCACCGCAAACCCTTTGTTGATGCCCTTTTCAGGGAAAAAACCACAAGCCTTCTTCTGCAGCCCATTTTTCCAAATTTTTTTAAAAAAATGAAATTTTCACTGTTTTTTGGCTAATTTCTTGGCCTCCTTCTGGGGAACGCACAAAGTCTGGGTACCTCTAGAATCCCTAGGATGTTGGAAAAAAAGGACGCAAATTTGGCGTGGGTAGCTTACGTGAACAAAAAGTTATGAGGGCCTAAGCGCGAACTGCTCCAAATAGCCAAAAAAAGGCTCGGCACAGGAGGGGGAAAAGGCCTGGCAGCGAAGGGGTTAAACAGATTTCCTTTCAGTTAGCAATGAGTGGTTTATTGCTGTGGACTGATACAGTAATTGGTGATGTACATGACCTGTAGTAGTTTTCTCTTAAGTGAATGTAAGAGTATCAGGCAGTGTAAGGGAATTATTATGCAGCCTGTATGAACTACAATCAATTGCATATTGCTGAAAGTTATGATATTAGTGTAGGTAAGAAGAGTTATGTATTGTATTGCATTGCATTGCATTTACGATACAGGCCAACGCAGGACTTCAATTTAGTTTACCACTGCAGATTCCATCAAGCTATAATTGCATCTTGACATTTCACAATGACAATCAGATAATATGATATTAAAGTCCATCCCTGCAGATCGCTCCAACATTTCTCCCTCCAATCTATGCCTGCTCAGGTCCATTACCTTAAAAAAAGATGTCTCAAACAACTCAGTGCAGTTATCATCCAAGTGGACTATGACC
Organism: Pleurodeles waltl; assembly: GCF_031143425.1. Lineage (NCBI taxonomy): Eukaryota > Metazoa > Chordata > Amphibia > Caudata > Salamandridae > Pleurodeles > Pleurodeles waltl. The sequence goes on along the minus strand of NC_090444.1, from coordinate 229,327,747 downwards.
TTAAGAAATTTGGTAAAGAGAGCTGTTCAAAGCTGCCACCTTACCGAAAGCCATAAACTGCACGCCTCTTTCACGCAGCTCTTTATCCATCACACTGCTTAGCACTGCGTCCCATAAGAATATAACCGAACCTTGGTGTCACCATACAAAACATGGAAACATTTCCCACACAGGATCAAAACAAAGACAACACACTTCCAACCACACCCTGCATAGATAGCATGCTATCCATATAGCCAAGTGCTTTAGTATGGGGCTCGTAAGTGCTGTAAGAAATGTTGCAATACAATACAACATAATGTGTGTACTACCAGGAATGCCCTGACACACACAAGGATTCCATCCTTGTCTCCTATGCATCTTTTCCCCAGCTCTGCTAAAGGAATTTTGAATTAGTTTTTCCAGTCCTAGAAACACTGTAGAGGGTGGACTTATTATTGCCTCTACTTTCAACACTGAGTTGTGTGTGTGGATATTCACTTCAGTGTTAAAACTAGAGTATGGGGGGTCACCACTGCTGCTACATTCATTTAAGTTATTGTATAAGAGATGCATTAGGGTATTAGGGGATGGCCTGTAGAAATGTTCTGTCATTTGTTGAGCGAGTTAGAGGTAATGAAGTATAATGGCTCCAAAATAGAGTGTGCCTTTCTCACAAGCTAATAAAATTTCAGATTTTCACATTAATGGCCTGCTGGCACTTGTAGAAATGAACGGCTGTTTGTACAGTGAGCAGTTTGAGGCAGTTGTTTATTGTGATAGCTTTATGATTCATATCAATGCTTCACTTTTATGTTAGTATACATTAAGCATAGCTTACAATGGCAAGTGGTAAACAATCACACTTTTAAAGCAGGGATTCTTGTGTTACACCCTGCTCCCCCTGAAATTACAGTGCTTTATTGCAAAGAAGCATAGTCATCAAGTATACCAAGCATATGCAGATAGCTAAACAAACTAAAGAACTAAAAACGTGTGTAATAATGGATATCCTTGATGCCAAATTGTATGCTCAATGTGTCAAAGTAGCAACTGGCAAATACATAAAGAATCCAGAGCTGGATACACTGTGTTTGATGTAGAAAGGGTGCTGAGGCAAGCCTTTGCATGTCATATGTTAATATTAAATACATGGAGATAATGAATATCAATGCTACATACAGAGCTCTTTTTCTCTAGGGGATTGGGCCTGTTAGAACCCTCTCCTTTCAGAATTTGGTGGCGGCAATCTTGGAGGTAAACAGGTCAGCAGGCTAGCTGCTGACCTGTGTTCAGGGCATGTTTGGGCCCTCGGCATTTAAACCGAGGGCGATGCGGCTGTGCCGATGGCGCCTATGGCAAGACGGCCTGCGCCTGTCTGTGCCCGACCAGGGCTGGGAGCAGGGGGTTCTGGCCCTTTCAAGCAAGATTTGGCATACTTGTACTATTCCACGCAATTTCTTAATATTCTACCTGAAAGACAGGAGTGTAAGGGCAGTGCTCGGGTTACCCCAGATATGACAGAGGGGTGCACCTGGACACCCGGGACTACGCCAAACAAACTCTATCTATGCCCCTCTCAGCATGATCTCTTAAAGAACTGGGACGGGAAAGAGGACGTTTGTAGGGAAAAGCCTCCCTTGGCATGGTTACCCCCTAACGTTTTGCCTTTTGTTGATGCCAGTTATGATTGAAAGTGTGCTGGGATCCTGCTAACCAGGCCCCAGCACCAGTGTTCTTTCCCCAAACTGTACCTTTGTTCCCACAATTGGCACAGCCCTGACACACAGATAAGTCCCTTGTAACTGGTACCTCTGGTACCAGGGGCCCTGTGGCCAGGGAAGGTCCCTAAGGGCTGCAGCATGTATTATGCCACCCTGGTGACCCCTCACTCAGCACATGCACACTGCCTCACAACTTGTGTGTGCTGGTGGGGAGAAAATTACTAAGTCGACATGGCACTCCCCTCAGAGTGCCATGCCCTCAACTCACTGCCTGTGGCGTAGGTAAGTCACCCCTCTAGCAGGCCTTACAGCCCTAAGGCAGGGTGCACTATACCACAGGTGAGGGTATAGTTGCATAAACACTATCCCCCTACAGTGTCTAAGCCAAACCTTAGACATTGTAAGGACAGGGTAGCCATTAAAAGTATATTGTCTGGGAGTCTTCCAATTACAAACTCCACAATTCCATAATGGCTACACTGAAATCTGGGAAGTTTCGTATCAAACTTCTCAGCACAATAAATCCACACTAATGCCAGTGTGGGATTTATTGAGAAATGCACACAGAGGGCATCTCAGAGATGCCCTCTGTATACCAATCCAATTCCTAATGTTAGGCTGACCAGTTCCTGCCAGCATGCCACAACCAGACGAGTTTCTGGCCACATGGTGTGAGTGCCTTTGTCACTCTGAGGCCAGGAACAAAGCCTGCATTGGGTGGAGGTGCTTCTTACTTCCCCCTGCAGGAACTGTAACGCTTGGCGGTGAGCCTCAAAGGCTCATGCCTGTTGTTACAGCGCCCCAGGGCATCCCAGCTAGTGGAGATGCATGGCCCTCTGGACACAGCCCCCACTTTTGCGGCAACTCCGTAGGAGATTATGAGAAAAACAAGGAGGAGTCACCCACCAGTCAGGACAACCCCTAAGGTGCCTTAAGAAATCCTCCATCTTGGTTTTGGAGGATTACCCCAATAGGAATAGGGATGTGCCCACCTCCCCTTAGGGAGGAGGGTCAAAGAGGGTGCAGTCACCCTCCAGGGCAGTAGCCATTGGCTACTGCCCCAGACCTAAACACACCCCTAAATTCAGTATTTAGGGGCGACCCTGAACCCAGGAAATCAGATTTCTGCAACCTACAACACCAAGAAGGACTGCTGACCTGAAAGCCCTGCAGAGACGACAACTGACTTGGCCCACGCCCTACCGCCCTGTCTCCAGACTCAAAGAACCTGCACAACAACGCATCCAGCGGGACCAGCAACCTCTGATGACTGACCTGCCCTTAAAGGACCAAGAACCTCCTGAGGACAGCGGCTCTGTCCAGAAACAACAACAAAACAAGCAACTTTAAAGAGACTCCAACTTCCCGCCAGAAGCGTGAGTCTTCACACTTTGAACCCGACGCCCGCAGCTCGAGTTTGGAGAAACCAACACCGCAGAAAGGACTCCCAGGCGACTCCAACTTAGACTGACTGTGTAAGTGCTTTACTTACCTTAAAAACTAACGTTTACTTACCTCCCCCAGGAACTGTTGATTTTTGCACTGTGTCCACTTTAAAAAAAGCTATTTGCCATTTTAACCAAAACTGTGTGTACTACTGTTTTAAATAAAAGTTCTATACTTACCTGTGTGAAGTACCTTGCAATTTATGTACTTACATAAAAATCTGAATCTTGTGGTTCTAAAAATAAATTAAGAAAATATATTTTTCTATATAAAAACCTATTGGCCTGGAGTAAGTCTTTGAGAGTGTGTTCCTCATTTATTGCCTTTGTGTGTACAATAAATGCTTAACACTACCCTCTGATAAGCCTACTGCTCGACTACACTACCACAAAATAGAGTATTAGTATTATCTAATTTTGCTACTATCAACCTCTAAGGGGAACCCTTGGACTCTGTGCACACTATCTCTCAATTTGAGATAGTATATACAAAGCCAACTTCCTACAACATTAGTGTAAAACAAATGACATGTGCCCTGATCAATGCTTGCTCTCTGATCAAACTAACTGAAGATATGACGGAATGCCGGAATTTGGGTTGGTTATTTATCACCGAGACCTGGGGCAAAGAAGATTCGGGCCTCGATTTTATAGCACCCTCCTGACATGGATACACATTCAATAGACTTGATAGAACTAGTGGCAGAGGAGGTGGGTTAGCTATTATTTTTAAGTCAAAATATTGTTGTCACTGGGAAGCAATAAATGCTACACCAGATATTTGCGAAGGCGCCTACTTTAAGGCTCATCTGAAAAACGTTGTGTGCTTTGAGGGCCTTTTGATTTATTGTCCTCCAGGCCCAAAAAACGCTTTTCTCCAACACTGGCCGGTCACCACGGCCTCCAAGTGGATTGTATTGGGGGATTTTAATATTCATCTTGAGGACATTAAGGGCCCCAATACTGGCGAGTTCCTGAACCTCATAGCGAATTTAGATTGGCAGCTTAAGGTTACGTCGACCACCCACCAGGCGGGCCACTTACTGGATGGGATATTTGTTTGCCATGACAATTGCACCCTCTTGGAGAATAGGGCCCTTGAGTGGACAGATCACCATCTTCTTACCTTTACCCTGAACAGAATCTTATCCCAGCCTTAACTTTAGGCTGGGAGACAGCTAAGGAACATTCCATGTCAGCTATCGACAGATTTGACTTTGGGGTCAAAATGGCTATTGATCATCTGGTCCCCCTAAGGACACCTCGCCCCCTGGCCAGAAAAAAAGCTGTTTGTCCTTGGTATACTAAGGACCTTAACGTCTTACAAAGAATATATCGAAAACAGGAATGCAGGTGGAAATTAAATCATAATCCTGCGGAAAAAGAGAAGCTTAGATCTGTTCTTAGTGATTATGAGCAAGCGATTAATAAAGCTAAAACTGATTTTTACTCTAGTAAAATCAAGGAAGCAAATAATGTCCTTAGAGAACTTTTTAGGGTGGTACGCTCCCTCACTGTTCCTACTGCCCCTCAGAATTGGAAAATTCACAAGAATTTTGCAACAAAGTAGCTAATTTTTTCAAAAACAAAGCCATCCAAATTCAAGCTAATTTTGCACAGTACTTAAGGGTGCCAAATCATTATGAACAATTAAACGGTTCAGAAAGTAACAACACTCTTACTAACTTCCAGCCTCGGCGGATGGAGAGGATCAAGGAGCTGAAGGGGAGAATCAAGTTGGGCTCTCCCACTGATCCTTGCCCACATCACATACTGAAGTTTGCCCCAGAGTTGGTGTCACCTGCCCTTGTACCTGTGTATCAGGAGATTCTGAACACCGGAGCCCTTCCTCTGTCACGGAAGGAAGCGATTGTCATTCCTTTGAAAAAGAAACCTGGTGGTGCCGCGAATGATCTCAAGAATCTCCGACCTATAGCCTTGCTGCCTTTTCAGCAATAAAGTTTTGAAAAACATTTTAACACAGAATTGGCACAATTTTTTTACAAGACACAGGATGCCTGTATCCTTCTCAGCACGGCTTTAGGAAAGCTCATTGCATTGAATCTGTACTTATCACTATCTCGGATTCTATTCGCAGACTGGTTTGATAAAGGGGACGGAGCTATTTTAGTGTTACTGGATTCATCTGTATTTGATACCAGTTTGCCACACTTAATGGTACAACGGCTTCACCAAGCGGGAGTTAGAGAGAAAGCATTGAGTATTTTGAAGTCTTTCCTGTGCGAGAGATCCACCATAGCAAGTTGTGATGATTTTAGAGCTCCCCCCTTTCAAATACCTTGTGGGGTCCCTCAGGGCTTTTCTCCCAGCCATACTCTGTTTAATCTTTATGTGGCCCCCCCACTAGCTAGACTTATCCGTTCTTTTGGCTTTCTGGCTACCTCCTATGCTGATGATACTCTGCTAATTATTCCCGTTAATAAGAACTGGGAGGAGGTAGCAGACTGATTTCACCACTGCCTCAGCGAGATTAATAAATGGATGGGCCACAACTGGCTCAAAATGAATGGCGATAAAACGGAGATCCTTTTCTTTAGCTCTAGTATTCATTGAGCTGTGGAGTTCACATTGGTGGCCGCAATCTTGTGGTGAACTGCCTGTCCCCATAGCATCTACCCAGTGCTTTAAATGGAAAAATAGAAGTGCAGGTACTCTGTACCAGAGTACCTGCTTGTTTCTGAGAAGTGCCGGTACTCTCCAATTAAAAGTATTACGTTTTTCTTGAGATATGCCGGTACTCTCCCTCTCAAAATAAAAAAGTGCCGGTACTCAGTACCGGAGAGTACCGGCCCATTTAAAGCACTGCATCTACCAGAAATCTTGGGATTGTGTTTGACAATTCCCTGTCCTTCAAGTCCCAAGTAACTTCGACCACCAAAGCCTGCTATTGGATTCTAAATACTCTGAAGAAAATGTTCCCCTACCTCCAGAAGGAACTTAGAATTTCTGTGTCTCTTGCCCTGTGATCTCCAAACTAGATTACTGTATTGCGCTGATGTTAAATATTGACAAAGGCTCTATTGACAAACTGCAAATGATTCAGAACACTGTTGACCGCTTGATATTAGATCTCCCTCGCTCAGTTTCGGCTAGCGGCAGCCTGAGACAATTGCATTGATTACCTGTCAAAAAGCGCATCACTTTCAAGGCTTTGCTAGCTCATAAGGCTCTTCACTCGGTAGGGTCTGAATACCTTTGTTCTTCCTTACAATGGTATGTGCCAGGTCGTCAGCTTAGGTCATCAGGTCTCCATTTGATTTCTGTCCCTCGTAGTCGTAAGGTTAGGTGGGGTTGACAAAGCTTTTATAGTAGCAGCAGCCAAATGTTGGAACGCTCTCCCTTTGTCCATTAGGAAGGATAATAACGTTCGGTCTTTTAGGAAGCAGATAAAAACTTGCCACTTTCTACATTAATTCTAGCTATGTTTTGGTAGCTTCCTTGTTTCCTCCCCCGGTGCTCTTTTTTCTCTCACTTGTTGCTGCTCAGAGCTTCGATGATACGTCCGGAATGCGCTCTACAAATACATACATACATGTGTGCATGTGCTAAACAAATATCCAACATTTTACCTTTGTCAATGTTTTTTTTTAATTTATGTGCAGTATGTACATTTTACATATTACCATTAACAAAAACCTGGTCGCATTTCTCATGGTGCATTTTATGCTGGCAAAAGCGATTAATTCACATTCCTCAAAGGGTCAACCACCTGCGGGGGATATTCAACAGGTATTGGCACTTTCTTCTGTGGGGGGAACAGAGTCCCACACTGGCTTCTTGAGGTGTTCCGGCAGCTTTTCTAAAGTGGTCTAAAATAAAACACATGAATCAAGACAACAGCAATTCCAGAGAAACAAAGCCATTTAACAAATATGTTTAATATTGGGGCTACCTTCTTTATTTCCAACGCAACACCTTCAGGTACGTTTCTTTGAATATATTCTAAGTACATGTCAGCTGTGCTTCCGGTTAAATGCTTCATCTAAAACAAGAACACAAATACATCAGGCAATCGTCATCACAACGAAACACATACTTAAATGCTATAATCCTCATTACAGGAGAGCCTCCACCAAATCTGACTGCAACCAGTGGAGTGAAAAGTGCAAGCAATTGTCTTTCAAAAAGTTCAGAACTCCCAACTCATTCAGAACACAAATGTACCTTGTAGAAAATCTGACGCCACCATGCAACAAATTAAGAAACTGCTCAGCAAGGCTATTAAATATTACAAATTCACAATACAGGAACATGCCTCTTTCCTGAACACAAACGGGGGAGGTTAACAAACTTATCAATCTCAAAGAAGCAGAGAACCAGTTGGATTCACAATAACACCGCTATATTATCGGCATGACTGCGGGCCACCAAACCTAGATACCAACAGGAAAAATAATGACCGATAAATTGTACTTCTATTTATATAGCAACCAATACCTCTGGCGAGGCATCAAAGTGCTTTTCAGTGAGTAGCATGCTACTCCAGAACCATAAAAGGATTACTGGTGGATTAGTATAAGGAAATATGAGTTAATTTGAGCGGTGTCTGTTAGTTGGATTGAACAGCATAACGAAGGGATAGAAAGGGGAAAATCTAGGAAGTGTGTTTGAGAGATCAGAGTAGTAAGATGAGGTTTGGGATGAGTAAAAGGAGAGATAGAGGAGGGAAGAGTCTCTAGAAATAGATTAGGGAGATCATACTAGTAAAATGAGGTTTGGGATAAGTCAAAAGAGGGATAAGTGAGGGAGGAATTTAGAAAGGGTTGTTTGGGAGATCATAGTAGTAGAATGAGGTTTGGGATGAGTCAGAGTGGAGACAGAGGATATATTGAGAGAGATATAGGGGGAGACAGAGTAGTGCATTGGATAAAGTCAAAGGTTTTGTTTCCTACAGTAGGAGTAAAGTAATAAATATATTTATACATAAGCACACAGACAATATAGATGCATAAGGAAGGCAATGTATCGAGATGTGAAATAGTATTTAATCAAATCCGACTTCAAAAGTGTTGCTATACTTTAAGTTAATTTATTTGTGAATTTTTCTATTTTCTTAATTTATATTTTCCTCAATATTTAAATTGTGAAGCACTTGTAGAAAAAAATAGTTATATTATTTACATATTGCGATAGATAACAACAGAGACCCATAATCATCTATTCAAATAACTTCTATGAAAACTACTCAGTGACCTATATCCATGCTAAGCATAGAAAAAAAAATATATATATATATATATATATATATATATATATATATATATATAAAACCATAATATATACAATTGTTAAGCAGTCCTAAAGAGCATCTATATACTTTAAAAAACATAATTACTATATATATTTGTACAAAGAAATGTAGATACATACATATAATCAAATTATAAATGATTATACACATAGGGATATGCTGTACATTAGTGTTTAAGTATGGCGGTTATGTAGGAAAGAGCCAACTCTTGAGTAGTCTTTTGACGATAAGATAGTTATCTGTGGATCTTATGTTTTGGGGTAATGAGTTTCATAGTTGGGCTGCTTGGACGGAGAAGGATGTGCCACCTATGTTAGTTTCTTGTATGGTGGTATCTTGAGGCGAGGTGCCATTCTGGGGCAGAGGTTCCTTTGATGAATGTATCTGGTGATTGTATTCCTGATGAAAAGCAGTCCTGTTCCATGTTTTGCTTAGTGGGTGATACAAAGCAGCTTGAAGGTCGATCTTCTGGCAACTAGTAACCAATGTAGGGCCCTCAAGGCAGGGGATATGTGGGCTTGTGGCTTTACATGTAGGAGTTGTCTGGCAACAGAGTTCTGAATTCACTGTAGTCCTCTCATAGTTTATAAAGGAGATCTATGCTACAGGCCATTGGATGTAACTCAGTTTAAACATTGCAAGAGAGACAGTAGCCTGTGCCTTCTGTGGAAATCCCAGGTAAGGGAAGATGCGACACAAAGCTTTCATAGTAATGAAGCTTGATCTTGCTAATTTGTCCACTTGGGCATTCGTTGATAACCTGGAGTCCATGGTAATTCCAACATTTCTTACTTTCTAAGATACTTTGAGTGGTGGTCGCAGATCATCAGGCCCGGTGCAGAGTAGGTCATGATTTTTTCAAATTGCAACATGTTAGCATTCAATTTGAGATGGCTCCATGTCATTCACTGATCAACGGCTCTGAGCCAACTGGAGATTTCTGAGTTTCCAACATCTTGTGTGCTTTCCAGATTAAGGAGTATTTAAACATACTCTATGGCAGAAAAATCCTTTAGTAAAGGTAAAATGTCTGTAGACGCAAAATTAACGTCAGGGAAATTTAGAAGATGAAGATTCAATTATCTGAAGCCATCAGGGATTTCCAATGGTCCTGCTAAATTCTGTTTTTCTCTTACTTACTATTACCAGCCGAGTGCAAGTCTATGGGAAGCCCTAGCCGCATGAGACTTTGAGGGCATGTCTGTGATGAGGTGGAGGTGAGGGGGATGTGCTATGCTGGCTCTGGGCAACATTTGTTAGGAAAGGGCAGCAAAGCATGTCCTGCAGATAACCGGAGGGGAGCAATCACACAAAGTAGCTAATCGATGGCCACTGCCTTAGTTACAAAATCTTCATTTATGTATTCATCTATATAGCCCATGGGTTTATATATTCAATAATTGCCTGACATTTCATGGCAAGCATGCAATTGGCAGGGTACTGTGTTTTTCTATGAAAGCATTTCCTATTATTGTTCCAGCACTGTATTAATCACAAACTTCAGGCCTGCACAACTAGCTTCTACTTGTTACTATCAGTGGTACAAGTGACTTCTACCAATTTGCCTCTGCAGTCTTGCTTGCTGTTTCAAACAAACGGAAGATGAGTGGAGAAAGGATTAAAGTAAGTCTAATCACTGGCGATCACTTGGCGTTGCATTATAATAAATTGTTTCGACCACCATGCCATCTGTGTTTGGATGCTTTCATATGCAAATACATCTTCACCCTGTCCCCGTAAGAACTGACCATCCCAGGCTGCGAAGCCAGGTTCTCTTTGAACTGAAACACAAGCCACTCAAGACCATCTTCACCCTGATTGGGGCTCTTCGGTAAGGTGGAGCTTGGTTCCACTGGCACAGTGAGCATGTGACCACCTATCTGGGCAAACCACTGGCCAGAAAGGGCAGTCCATCAAACACACAAAAGGTGATGGGAAGAAATGCTTTCAGTAAGTCTAACAACTGACAATCACTCTGGGTAGCATTCCAACCCATTGTTCTTTTGCCCACCAACCCACCTCAGTTTGGACCTAGCCATATGTAAATCGGTCTTGGCCCAGCTCCCTAAGTATCAGTCTGGACAAACTGCCAGCCCAGGCCCTCCCTGAACCAGAACAAAGGCAACCCAAGACCAGTTTCAGCCCAATTGGGGCTCTTCAAACGGGTGTAGCTTAGTTCAGGATGAAAGTGGTCCTGGGTTGCCTGTGTTCAAGTTCGAGGAGGCCTTGGCCTGGTAGTTCAGGCTTGACCGTTCTGATTCGAGCAGGGTCAAGATTGACTTAGTATGGCTGGGCCCAAACTGAGTTGGCAAGGTGTGCAAAATAATGATGGACTTGGATGCGGCTGGAGTAATTACCACTGGCTAAGATTAATTAAAGGGTTCCATTCATCACTTTTTTTGTATATTTCCTGGTGTTTCTCCAGCTTCCCCTCCTTTAAAACCCAGCTAATCAAATGCCTGAGTCAGACTAGTATTTTGGAATTTCTGGTCATCCTTGAAAGCCGCTGGTGTGTGACTATTAGACATGTTTGATAGATGCCGGTCTGAAAGTGACAGTTTTTACTTGTCCAGACAACACACACACACACCACAAGACTTATTACAAAACTAGGGATAAAAACAGCCAGTCTTCCTCTAATATGCATAGCACATATCACTAAGAATTATACCATGCTCATCATTAAAGAGACTCAATAAAAAGACTTCCGCCCGACTACCGTGCAAGTGGAAAAGCTCACAACTATGCAGAAAACGCCACTTGGATGGTCATTTGCACTATACTCAGGAACTTCAGGTGCTGGCCCTGCCAAAACGGGTGAAGATTTGTCAAAGGGGAAAGATCTCTAAAGGTGGGCCCAAAGGACGCTTTTTCTCATTAAACATGAAAGTTCCCTTAGGTATGTTCAGAAAACAGCTGGTGTTTGGCAGATTGAGAGTACACCAATGTTTAACATGCATGTATTGCTCACCTCCATTTGGTGCCTTTACTTCGTTTGGTGTATTTTCGTATGGTCGTTTTTTTGTTATAAGCAAAAATCACAGTGGACATGTGGCTAGTTGAGTATACTTCAGTTAATACTCTGAAACTTAAGAACTTTCCTTTAAAAAACGTTTAAGAACGTCACACAAAGTGATTAGGTGGAATTCCATAGAGAGAATGCAGCCAATCATTTTGTGTGCTTCACAGAAAATGTAACATCTGGACTTATGATGCTGAATTACCCATAAGTAGATGAGCTTAAGGCCTACTCTCTTAGGCACTTCTCTTCAGTGCCTGTGTAACAGGCCAGGGAGTGAGAAAAAATAAACAAGCATTAGCAAAGCCAATAGGTCTGGTGTTTCTACCCAGCCTTTTAGCATTGTCAATGTTTGTTTTGTCAAGATTTTTACAAAACGTTGTTTGGGAAACTGCAGGGCAGAGTGCTGTCTCTTGCAGTGAAGTTAGCCCATGGCTGAAGTGGGCTCTCCCAGTGTCCCATGCTGAATGCTATAGTGGGTGGAAGAAAATGTGACTGACACAAAACAAACCAATGAATGAGAAGAGTGGTCAGAAAGCCCCTATATGTAAGAATACTATGCACATAATTTTAGTAAAATGAAAAGGTCCTGGCTAATTCATCAAAGGAACCTCTGCCCCAGAATGGCACCTCGCCTCAAAATACCACCATACAAGAAACAAACATAGGTGGCACATCCTTCTCCGTCCAGGCAGCCCAACTATGAAACTCATTACCCCAAAACATAAGATCCACAGATAACTATCTTATCGTCAAAAGACTACTCAAGAGTTGGCTCTTTCCTACATAACCGCCATACTTAAACACTAATGTACAGCATATCCCTATGTGTATAATCATTTATAATTTGATTATATGTATGTATCTACATATGTGCATTTCTTTGTACAAATATATATAATAATTATGTTTTTTAAAGTATATAGATGCTCTTTAGGACTGCTTAACAAATGTATATATTATGGTTTTATATATTTATATATATATATTTTTCTACGCTTAGCATGGATATAGGTCACTGAGTAGTTTTCATAGAAGTTATTTGAATAGATGATTATGGGTCTCTGTTATCTATCGCAATATGTAAATAATATCATAACTATTTTTTCTACAAGTGCTTCACAATTTAAATATTGAGGAAAATATAAATTAAAAAAATAGAAAAATTCACAAATAAATTTACTTAAAGTATAGCAACACTTTTGAAGTCGGATTTGATTAAATACTATTTCAAGAACACCCCTTTCTGGACAATGCATGGGGTGCACTAAACTGTTCTGCCCTTGGGAAAAATTTGGGTTGGGTGGAAGAACACGTCAATCCATCCCTTTGACAAGGCAGAAGTGGGTGAGGCATCTGGAAACATCCCCCAATTTGAGGAAAAGCAGGCAGGCATAACATCTTTCTCCAACTGGTAGGTAAGGTGTGGAAAAAGTACAAAATCCCCATTGGGCAAGGTAGAGTGTGATGAGGCAGGAAATTCCTCTCTGCCCTTAAGTAGTAAGTGGGGGAGAAAATGAAATAGCAAATCAGCTGCTTCAGCAGGTCAGGGAGTGGTGAAACGCAGGATGGTGGGGAGTAAAGTGGAGTGTATTTTTTTATTCTTCACTTTGACCTCTGCACCTGACCAACCCTGTGTTGCTGGGTGTTTGGGGTTGACTTGAACCCCCAACGGTGGGTTGCCTATGCCCCGGAGACTGAACTTGTAAGTGCTTTACTTACCTGAAAAACTAACTATTACTTACCTCCCGCAGGGACTGTTGATTTTTGCACTGTGCCCACTTTTAAAATAGCTTATTGCCAAAACTATGTACATTACTGTTTTAATTAAAAGTTCCATATTTACCTATGCCAAATACCTGACAATTTATGTCCTTTCTTGAATTCTGAATTTTGTGGTTCTAAAACAAAGAAAATAATATTTTTCTATATAAAAACCTATTATCCTGGAGTTGTCATTGAGTGTGTGTTCTCATTTATTGCCTGTGTGTGTACAACAAATGCTTAACACTACCCTCTGATAAGCCTACAGCTCGACCACACTACCACAAAATAGAGCATTAGTATCATCTAATTTTGCCACTATCAACCTCTAAGGGAAATTCTTGGACTCCATCTCTCACTTTGAGATAGTATGTACAGAGCCAACTTCCTACAGCGTGCCTGCAATCAGCCGGCTGTTGTCCTGTGAGGGTGACTGACAAGACCACTACATCGACAGAAATATCTTCTTGGTTGCTGGAGAGGAGATCAGGAAAAAGTTCACTCTCTTCTTCCTATCCCTGATCTGTAACCATGAGCATGGTCACATCAGCTCTGTCAAAACAGGGCTTCAGGCGGTTGACATGTATAATCCTTTTGGGATTCTTGCAACTACCAAGGTCAACCAGGTAGGTGACCTCCCCTTTTCTTTCAAGTATGGGGTAGGGCCCAGATCACTTACTTTGGAAAGTGCTAGGAGCCAGAGGCTCCAACACCAAAACTTTCGGCCCTGGTTGGAATTCCACTATAGCAGCTTTTTGGTCATACCAGTGCTTCTGGAGCTCCTGGTGGGTCTATATTTTCCATATACTCAGCCATCCTGGAAGAAAGGCCAAGTACATAATACACAATGTCCTGTTAGGGCTCTTTGAGAGGCCTCTCCCCGCCTTCCCTCAAAAGAGTCAAAGGGCCCCTAACAGGACGTCCAAACAAAAGTTCAAAGGGGGAAAACCCTACTCCCTTTTGTGGCACTTTCCGTACGCAAAAAGCAGATATGGACGTAGACATCCCATCTCCTTCTGGGCTTTTCAGGGAGTCTTCCAATCATGCCTTTTAATGTTTGGTTAAATCTTTCATCCAATTCACTGGTCTGTTTATGGTAACGGGGTAGTGAACTTTTAAGTCACACCACATTCCTACCACATGTGTCTTAAGTATGCAGACATGAAGTTTGAACCTCTGTCTGATACTACCTCTTGAGGAAAGCCAACCCTATAAAAAATAAATTAAAAAAAACAACAACAGGTGGGCCTTGGCCACTGCAGGGGCAGTGATGCTCCTTAGAGGAAAAGCTTCAGGATATCTAGTGGCATGATCCACTACAACTGTGATATATTTCAAAGAGCACCCCAACCACAGGTTGGGATTAAGGAGACCTTCAGGTGGCCTCATGCCTTACCACTGGCTTAACAGGAGACACAGGACTGGAAAAACGTCATTCAGCTTCTGGGACACCTCAGGCCAGTAAAAGTGATTTATTAAACTACTCCAGGTTTTGTTTTGGCCCAGGTGCCCAGCCAGGGGAATGTCATGGGATACAGAAAGAAGAAACTCTTTGTACTGCTGGGGCACTACCACCCTCCTGGTTGCACCAGGCTCGAGATATCTGGCCTTGGTATACAGGAGTCCATCCTCCCAATAAAGCCTGTGGGTACCACCAACATTACCCTGTTCTTCCTGTGCAGCTTGCTGCCTCAGGCTTTCAAGAGTGGGACAGGTCTTTTGTCACAGATCCTCCCTAGACGGCCCCCTTGGACCCAAAAGGTCTGAGTGATAAGGCCCAAAGCTCTTCAGGCTCAGTTCCCTCTGGGGTTAAACAAGACCTCTTCCTGGGAAGAGGGGTTCTGACTTGCACCCCCTCCCCCCAGCAAGAACCTTTTCTCTTGGAGGGTTGGTCCATTCTTCCAGCACCCAACGCCTCTTGTGCACTCTGGAGTTTGCGCTTTGCCTTTGTTTTGACACAACCCCACTCTGGGATCCAAAGCATGGCTGCATGGGTCCTCAGTTCTTTTTCAGCCCAGGGAGAATTCTCCACGTCATTAACAAGAAGACAGTCCACAGGGATGGATGGGGATACAGCCACTTCTTTCTATCCAACTACTCCCCCCAAGTCAAAAGATACCATTGCCATGGGATGGATCTTTCGGACATTGTCATCATTGGTGACGGGATTAGTTTTCCCTACCAGGTACTAATCTGTGTTGACCAGGTGCTCGGTTACCATGGTGACACTAGCCCCAGTGTCCCTCAAGGCTTATACTTTAGTCCCATTAATCAAAGGGTGCTGCCTGTATTTCTGCATGTTAATAGGCCAGGCAGCACAAGGTAAGTCTCCCACTCCCCCTCTGTGACTAATGTTACCTCTGTGGGTTCAATGACATGGTCCGGCCACAACTGTGATACTTTTTGCCCTCTTTGTTTTGGTCTCCCCCACCACCAGTGGGAGTTTTGGTTACCCTTGTTTTGACCCAATGGTCTGCCTTCTTCCCCAACTCTAGAGGAGAAAGTGGACCTAGGTCTACCAGGAACCGGTGTAGTTTCTCATAGTAACAATTACTCAAAAGATGCTCTTTCACAATCAAATTGTAAAGCCCACCATAATCTTTAACCTTGTTGCCTTCTATCCAGCCACCCAGCATTGTTACTGAAAATACACAAATTCTACCAAGGACTAACTTTGGGTTTTTCGAGTCTCCCTGAATTTAATTCTGTATTCTTCAGTTGCAAGTACAAAGCCCTCAATCAGGGTAGCCTTCATGAGGTCACAGGACTTAGCATTTGCCTCATTCGATGTCAGGAGTTGCCATGAGAACATTTCCCACAATAGAGAGCTCCAATGTGTTCTATCTACTTCCCTGGCTATGCAGGTTCTCTCATAGGCAGAAACCTATTTGATGATATCATCAACTTCTGTGTAAGGGGGGACAACTCCTTTGGGGAATTGTAGGTTAAAATGTGTTTCCTCCTCCCTGGTTACTAGTATGCTGCTACCAGAGATGGGTCCTAGGCCAAACTCTCTACTTTTCATCTCTTATTTTCAAAAGTTGAGCTTCTAAAGCCAGCCTTTTGGTTAACCTTGCCAGAGCCAAATCCTCCTCTGAGGGGGCTGCTACTTTTGAGACGGAGGATCCTACCTCCTCCTCCTCGGCTTCAATGGAGTTTTCTTGATTTTCTTTTTTTTAGGTTTCACCCTCATTCATTGAGGTTTCAGTCTCATATTCTGCCACAAGCCTCCTAAGCCTTTCTGTGGTAGAATTAGCACCAGTGTGAATTTGGTAACCTTTGCAGAGAGCCCTTAGCTGGGTGTACTTCATTCCTATCCAAGTGGTCAGGTCGAGCACCTCAGCCTGGTTCTATGCATCAGACATTTTTTTCTCACTAAAGGTGGGACCTTTTTAACTTTTGAAAAACTTTTGGAAAAAAACTTTTTCTAAAGCCTAACTATAGTAAAGACGTTTAAATTCCAATCACTATTTCAGGGACCTAACCATTGCCTAGCAATTAATTTTAAAAATGTGCAGTCCAAATGTAAAATACAATTAGGCTAAAGATAAATATTAGGGTTATTCATGTGATCACTTAGTGACAAAGTGGTATCAGCAAATGCAAAGTCTTAGATCCCACCGCTGATCCACCAAATGTAGAGACTGGCCCTCTGTATAGTGAACGAAAATGATGTGTATTGTGCAAAGAGTCCAAGCCCCCACTTTGCTATCCAGAGGTAAAATGCAGACTACCTAATGCTCTGTTTTTGTAGTAGTGGGGGCGAACAGTTAGGCTAATCCAGGAGATGTGCTAAGCATTTGTTGTACTCACAGTATCAATAAATGTGGAAACTCACTCCAAAGAATAACTTAAGACCAATTCACAAAAATACTTCGGATTTTTATAAATATTTTAAGACCAAGATCATCAATATAGAGTAAGTACTTCGTTTCATATGATTTTTCAAAGTTTAGAAAAATGTTCTGTTTCGGTGTGTATTTACGCACCAGAGGAATCAATGGGAACAACTTTAAAAATGCATATAAAATCAGCTGATGCTCTCACAAATGTCACCTTTATTTTTAGGTTGAAGTCGTCGGAGTGTCCAATGGGCCAGCCGGAGAACGCTGGATGGTTCCTGGTTCGTGCAGGAGCAGCAGCTGAAGGTCTTGGAGCTGGTGCCCGAAGGAGACCACTCGGAAACACACTGCAAAGTTGGACTTATATGTACGTCTGCTGGGTCCCCTTGGACGGTGGAGGTTGCAAGGGGTTAGGGGCCTCCAGAGCACAGCAGGGGCAGGGGCCAGGAGTGCAGAAGAGATAGGTCAGTCAGGAGTCGTGCGGCTTGGTGTCAGGAGCAGGCGATTTTGAGGGTGGTTTGCAGGTAGGCAGGCCACTGAGTGGTTTTAGGGTGTGCTGAAGTCCCTCAACTGGTGCTTGCTTCTGGGAGTCGGGGTAGACTTTGCTTCTGAGTGTCTGACATTGGGGGTGCGGTACCCCAGGTTGTGGCATGCCACAGCCCTAGAAAGTCACAGTGCCACAAAACGTGGCATGGTGACAGGTCTTGTGCTTAAGGGCTGTTGTACAGAATATGGTTGGGCTGCTGGACAGGGGTAGTTGGGCAGCAGCTGGTCACTTTACCAGACTTCACCGGTTCCTTGCCTGCAGGGTGCAGGAGAGTGATGCCTTCACTCTGAGGGAGGTTCTTGGCAGTTTATAGAAGACTGGAGGTGCACCGGGGATTTGAAGAGTCCTTCAGGTTTCCAGGCGACACCTCAGCAGCGATGGTCGAGATCTTGGAGCAGCAGGCAGGGTTTGGCACCCAGGGCTTCAGTTCTCATGCCTTGGGTCTTCTTTGTGTCTGTCGAATCTGAGGCTTTGGGTCTAGGGATGCCCACTAAATGTTGTTTTTAGGGGGTTTAGGAGGAGTACCAGGAAGTGGACAATGGGCCAGCTACATTAGGATGGCTACACCCAGTAAGTGACCACTTCCTGTGGTAAGAGGTCACATTCCTAACCCTGATTGGCTATTTTCCTACCATCCAAGATGGAGGATAATAAAATGGAGTGGTCACTTCGCTGGCCACACCTGAGGGGTGATGCAGGCTAGGGATGGCCACTCCTCCTAGGTTTCCTGCTGGTTTTCCCACCTAAAGTGTGGGCAAAACTGTTGGGCAGCCATCTGCTGCTAGCAGCATGGGCAGAGGTCAGATTTCAAAGGTGGCAAAGCCTTTGAAGCTGACCGCTGGTGCAGGGTGCCTGCCTGAGGGAGGAGCAGCGACACCTCTGTCCAGGAAAGGATTTGTGTTCCAGCTCTTGAGAGCACAGACTCTCACCCCAGGAGCCCAGAACTGTGTCTGGTGGTAGCAGGCTGTTTAACTCCTTCTGTGCCTTGGACGAGATGATCTCGTCCAAGGCTACAGTTCCCCTGTGCCTTGGACGAGATCATCTCGTCCTAGGCACAGGGGAACTTGGGGGCGCGCTAGCGCGCCCCCCCGTGCACCCCCCTTCCCCCCCCAGGCGGGGATGGAAGGGGAAGACCTTCCCCTTCCACCCCCGCACCCCCCCCGGCAATCCGATGACGTCAGCGCGCGCGCAGCGCGCTGACGTCATCTAGTGTTGCTGGCGCGCTGGAAGCCATTTGCTTCCAGCACGTCTTCGGAGCAGGAGCTCAAAGGTGAGTCCTCTCCGTTTTTGGGGGGTGGGGGGGTTGAGAAAACAGACACGGTGGGAAAGGAAAGGGCCTTTCCTTTCCCCCTGTGTCTGTTTTCTCTAGATTCCTGCTCCACGATCGCGGGCCCTGCCCCAGGAATCTCCACTAGCCACCAGGGATTTTCTTTGTGGCTAAATTTGGGGGCGACCCCTTGGGCAAGGGTCGCCCCCCCCCCCCCCCGGGGGCAATTTTTATTTGGATTTCGCCCCCCCCTGGGGGCAGATCGGCCGTTTTTTCGGCGGATCTGCCCCGAGGGGGGGGCGAAAACCACTAGACACCAGGGATAACCTTTTTTATGTGTGTTTTTGGGGGCGACCCCTTGGGCAAGGGTCCGGGGGGGGGGGGGGGTGGTCCAAAACCACTAGACACCAGGGATATCTTTTTTTATGTTTGTTTTTGGGGGCGACCCCTTGGGCAAGGGTCGCCCCTCCCCGGGGGCAATTTTTATTTGTATTTCGCCCCCCCCGGGGGCAGATCCGCCGTTTTTTCGGCGGATCTGCCCCCGGGGGGGAGGGGGGGGGTGAAAACCACTAGACACCAGGGATATCTTTGTTTATGTGTGTTTTTGGGGGCGACCCCTTGGGCAAGGGTCGCCCTCCCCCCGGGGGCAATTTCTATTTGTATTTTTTGGGCTGATCTGCCCCCGGGGGGGGGGGGGGGTGCGAAAACCACTAGACACCAGGGATTTTGTTTTGATTGTTTATTTTGGGGGCAACTCCTGTGGCAAGGGTCGCTCCCCTGGGGAGCTTTTTTTTTTCTGTTTCGGCCCCCCCCCCCCCCCGATGGCAGACCAGCCATTTTTTGGACGATCTGGCCCGGGGGGGGGGTGGAAGCACACTAGGTGCCAGGGATTGTGTTTGGTGTGTGTTTGGGGGCACCCCTTGGGCAACGGTCGCCCCCCTAAGGTGGGGAAAATTTGTATTGCCCATCTCTGCCCGTAATTTTGTAGGGCCATCTGCCCCCAAGGAGGGCAGGGATTTTTTTTGTTTTGTGTTGTGCTGGGGGTGCCCCCTTGGGGAAGGGTCGCCACCTGAAAGGGGGCACAGAGGTGTTGCCCATTTCTGCCCCCCTTGGGGTCAGATTGGCCAAATCTTTTACGCCCATCTACCCCGAGGGGGGCAGGATCCACTTAGGTACCAGGGACAACTGCTAAGTTCTTGGTGGTGGGGTGTTTGTCAACTGGCAAAGTATTTGTATTTGTGATTATAACAATTTATTTCTTCTTTTTCTTCTAGTTCAACGCTTTTGCTTCCTTCGCTGTGGATCTTTGCGGTTTTGGCAGTAGTTGTCCTGCGGTTTGCATAGTTGCATGTTTTAGGTAAGTGAACGCAATTTACTCCAAAGGAGTATTGTTGACATGTTTGTAGGTGGTGTACTAAATGCAGTATTGTGTGTTTGACATTGTCCTTAGATTTGAGCACAGTGGTGTTTGTGTTGTCATATGTCTAAATTGCTTTTTTCTTTTTTCTTTTTAGTGGGATATCATTGGTGATTGCAGAGTAGTTGCTTGGTGAGTAGCTATTTCAGGCAACTGTGTGGTATTGTTTTTTGTAGTACATAACTCTTTGTGATAAAGCTACACTTTGTTTATTACTTATTTTAGTGCTAGTTGTTGTTGGCAATCCATTTGTTGTTAGGATCATGGCTAGCCGCGAAGTGACCGCTCAGCAGGTTGTTCGCATGCTCTTTGAGTCTTCTTCAGACCATGATTACGACACTGACTCTGCATCTGAGGCAGAGGAGGAAGCAGGAGATTCTGGAATTGAGTTTTCTGTCCGAGAGTATTCTTCTGATGAGGAAGCTACTCTCAGTGCAGATGAAGAGCCTGTGTTAGAGGAGGACATTGATGTGCCAAGAGTGCAGCAGCCTGGGGCTGCAGGGTTTCCCATTGGAAGACCCGACACCTGGATTGCCCCAAACATGGAGCAGCCACAGTTACCTGCATTTACTGGTCTCCCAGGGTGTAGAGTTAATACGGAAAACTTTCTGCCTGTCCATTTCTTTCACTTGTTTATGGACGATGTATTTTTGGAAGAGATTGTGGAGCAGACAAATGTGTATGCAGAGCAATATTTGCGGGACAACGCTGCCAGACTTAAACCTCAGTCTAGAGCTACTCATTGGGTTCCCACATATCTGGAAGAGATGAAAAGGTTTTTAGGTTTGTCTTTTTTGATGGGGTTGATCAGGAAGCCGTCACTGGCTTCTTATTGGTCTACTAGTCCCTTGATGGCAACTGCTATATTTCCTGCAACTATGACACGTAATCGGTATTTGCTTCTTCTTCGTATGCTGCATTTTGTAGACAATGCTTTAGCCTTGCCACAAGATCACCCTGATTGTGACCGCCTTTTTAAGATTAGGCCTGTCCTTGATCATTTTGTGGATCGGTTTTCAGAGGTCTATGTCCCAGGCAAAGAGATAAGTGTGGACGAGTCTTTGGTCCTTTTCAAGGGGCGTTTAGTTTTTAAGCAGTACATTCCTAGTAAGAGGGCACGGTATGGGATTAAATTGTATCTGCTGTCAGAAAGCAGTACAGGATATGTGTATAATTTCCGGGTCTACACTGGTAGGGATTCCAGTATTGACCCTCCTGGTTGTCCGGCCACTTTTGGAGTTAGCGAAAAAATTGTGTGGGAACTTGCTGGACGGCTGTTTAACAAAGGTCACCATTTGTACGTAGATAATTTCTACACTGGAGTGCAGTTGTTCAAGGAGTTGTTTAGGGTGGACACTGTTGCTTGTGGCACAATCCGTTCTAACCGGAAAGGCTATCCAAGGGAGCTTGTCTGTAAAAAACTTGAGAGGGGACAGTGCAGTGCCTTGCGGAATAATGAGCTGCTAGCTCTGAAATTTTCAGACAGGAGGGATGTGTACATGCTATCGACCATCCATGATGAAAGTACTTCCCCTGTGGCTGTTTGGGGTCAGGTTGCGGAAGTGCGCAAACCTGCGTGCATTTTGGACTACAATAGGCACATGGGTGGTGTTGATAGAGTAGATCAGAGGTTAGAACCTTACACTGCTCTTCGTAAGTCATATGTGTGGTATAAAAAGTTGGCCCTACATTTATTTCATTTGGCAACTTTTAATGCCTTTATTGTATACAAGGATTGTTCACCCGAGTCAAGGATGACATTTGTTAAATTTCAGGAGTCGGTGATAGAAAGCCTTATTGTGGTGGAACCGGCAAGAGTTCCTAGAGTAGAAGTGGTGGAGGATGTGGCTAGATTGAAAGATCGGCACTTTCCAGATCACATTCCTCCCACTCCCAAAAAAGACATGCCCACAAAGAAATGTAGAGTATGTGCCCGGAGATTAATCCGGAGGGAGAGCCGGATGTACTGCCCCGAATGCCCTTCAAAGCCTGGGCTGTGTGTTCCCGGCTGTTACAGAAGTTACCATACCCAAAAGAATTTCTGGGAAATACCTTGAGCGTAAGCTGTCTGTTTTATATTTTCATATGTTTCACGGTTGGCATCTGTTGTGTATTTAGTTAGAGCTTTTGTGTTTGTAGTTTTGTGCTTATTTTATAATTAGTAGTTTCTTTGTTGTTTATAAATAAAAAAAAGTGATTGCGGTGTGCGTGGGGTGGCGCTTGGCTGGCGGTGTGCGTGGGGTGGCGCTTGGCTGGCGGTGTGCGTGGGGTGGCGCTTGGCTGGCGGTGCCAGCCGTACGGCAGTCCACACTCCCATCAGCTGGTGTGATTCTTGTATCAGGCATGTGGGCGTATGTAAGTGATGGGCCCTTGAGTGGCGCGGTCTGTCGATGTGAGTGTTGTAATGTGCTGGGCCCGTGGCTGGCGGTGTGAATGGTCTTGTGCGTGTCATGTATGAAAGGTGTGTGAATGGCCTGTAAAGCGGTTGGTGCCTTGTCGCGGCTTTACAGCTCACGAGCTGTGAGTCATTGGTTCACTTTTTTGCCTTTCAGTTATTAGCAGTGCATTTCATTTTTGTGAAATCTCGTTAATAAAATTTGATTCACTGAACCATCACTCACCCTCGTGCCAAATCCAACCAGTATGTGTTGTAAAAAAAGACAAAACCTGCTCCGCTGTAATCAGGCGTCGCAGCACACCTGTGACACGCTAGGTGCCTCGGGTGGGACCCCGATGATGAAGCATGCCAACTTGGTTGGTGGGTGAGGGGTCTTCTTCACATAACCTAAGTGTGTTTCTTTTCACAATTTTAGTGTTTGGCACATCACGGACGTATGTGCACACATCAAAGTGATATATTCCAAAAATGCCTGTGTTTGGGGGGGGAGGGTCCACCTATGTTTTTGGTCCAGGGTGCGGCTGTCATGTAGGGAAACCTACAAAACCCAGAATTTTTTTAAAAATAGGCACCCCAAGGAGTCCAGGGAGGTGTGGCTTGCGTGGCTCCCCCAACTATCCCTTCAGGTTTTGGGCCTTATTCTGTTCCAGGCACCTGGCCCACCCACACAAGTGAGGTATCATTTTTATCGGGAGACTTGGGGGAACGCTGGGTGGAAGGAAATTTGTAGCTCCTCTCAGATTCCAGAACTTTCTGCCACAGAAATGTGAGGGACATGTGTTTTTTTTAGCCAAATTTTGAGGTTTGCAAAGGATTCTGGGTAACAGAACCTGGTCCGAGCCCCGCAAGTCAGCCCTCCTTGGATTCCCCTAGGTCTCTAGTTTTCAGAAATGCACAGGTTTGATAGGTTTCCCTAGGTGCCGGCTGAGCTGGAGGCCAAAATCTACAGGTAGGCACTTCGCAAAAAACACCTCTGTTTTTTTCCAAAATTTAGGATGTGTCCACGTTGTGCTTTGGGGTGTTTCCTGTCGCCGGCGCTAGGCCTACCCAAGCAAGTGAGGTATCATTTTTATCGGGAGACTTGGGGGAACGCTGGGTGGAAGGAAATTTGTAGCTCCTCTCAGATTCCAGAACTTTCTGCCACAGAAATGTGAGGAACATGTGTTTTTTTTAGCCACATTTTGAGGTTTGAAAAGGATTCTGGGTAACAGAACCTGGTCCGAGCCCCGCAAGTCACCCCATCTTGGATTCCCCTAGGTCTCTAGTTTTCAGAAATGCACAGGTTTGGTAGGTTTCCCTAGGTGCCAGGTGAGCTACAGGCCAAAATCCACAGGTAGGCACTGTTTTCTTTCAAAAAATGGGATGTGTCCACGTTGCGTTTTGGGGCGTTTCCCGTCGCGGGCGCTAGGCCTACCCACGCAAGTGAGGTATCATTTTTATCTGGAGACTTGGGGGAACGCTGGGTGGAAGGAAATTTGTAGCTCCTCTCAGATTCCAGAACTTTCTGCCACAGAAATGTGAGGGACATGTGTTTTTTTTAGCCAAATTTTGAGGTTTGCAAAGGATTCTGGGTAACAGAACCTGGTCCGAGCCCCGCAAGTCAGCCCTCCTTGGCTTCCCCTAGGTCTCTAGTTTTCAGAAATGCACAGGTTTGGTAGGTTTCCCTAGGTGCCGGCTGAGCTAGAGGCCAAAATCTACAGGTAGGCACTTCGCAAAAAACACCTCTGTTTTTTCCCAAAATTTAGGATGTGTCCACGTTGCGCTTTGGGGTGTTTCTTGTCGCCGGCGCTAGGCCTACCCAGGCAAGTGAGGTATCATTTTTATCGGGAGACTTGGGGGAACGCTGGGTGGAAGGAAATTTGTAGCTCCTCTCAGATTCCAGAACTTTCTGCCACAGAAATGTGAGGGACATGTGTTTTTTTAGCCAAATTTTGAGGTTTGCAAAGGATTCTGGGTAACAGAACCTGGTCCGAGCCCCGCAAGTCAGCCCTCCTTGGATTCCCCTAGGTCTCTAGTTTTCAGAAATGCACAGGTTTGGTAGGTTTCCCTAGGTGGCGGCTGAGCTAGAGGCCAAAATCTACAGGTAGGCACTTCGCAAAAAAACACCTCTGTTTTTTCTCAAAATTTAGGATGTGTCCACGTTGCGCTTTGGGGCGTTTCCTGTCGCGGGCGCTAGGCCTACCCACACAAGTGAGGTATCATTTTTATCGGGAGACTTGGGGGAACATAGATTAGCAAAACAAGTGCTATTGCCCCTTGTCTTTCTCTATATTTTTTACTTCCAAATATAGGAGAGTGTGTAAAAAAGACATCTATTTGAGAAATTCCCTATAATTCACATGCATGTATGGTCACCCCGGAATTCAGAGATGTGCAAATAACCACTGCTCCTCAGCACCTTATCTTGTGCCCTTTTTGGAAATGCAAAGGTTTTCTTGATAGCAATTTTTTACTCTTTATATTTCAGCAAATGAATTGCTGTATACCCGGTATAGAATGAAAACGCACTGCAGGGTGCAGCTCATTTATTGGCTCTGGGTTCCTCGGGTTCTTGATGAACCTACAAGCCCTATATATCCCCGCAACCAGAGGAGTCCAGCAGACGTAACGGTATATTGCTTTCCATAATCTGACATTGCAGGGAAAAGTTACAGAGTAAAACGTAGAGAAAAATTGGTGTTTTTTTCACCTCAATTTCATTATTTTTCTTTTTCAGCTGTTATTTTCTGTAGGAAACCCTTGAAGGATCTACAGAAATGACCCCTTGCTGAATTCAGAATTTTGTCTACTTTTCAAAAATGGTTAGGTTTCTGGGATCCAGCATTGGTTTCATGCCCATTCCTGTCACTGACTGGAAGGAGGCTGAAAGCACAAAAAATTGCAAAAATGGGGAATGCCCCAGTAAAATGCCAAAATTGTGTTGAAAAATTGGGTTTTCTGATTCAAGTCTGCCTGTTCCTGAAAGCTAGGAAGCTGCTGAGTTTAGCACTACAAACCCTATGTTAATGCCGTTTTCAGGGGGAAATCCACAAGCCTTCTTCTGCAGCCACTTTTTCCATTTTGTTTTAAAAAAACGAAATTTTCACTGTATTTTGGCCAATTTCTTGGCCTCCTTCAAGGGAACCCACAAAGTCTGGGTACCTCTAGAATCCCTAGGATGTTGGAAAAAAAGGACGCAAATTTGGCTTGGTTAGCTTATGTGGACAAAAAGTTATGAGGGCCTAAGCGCGAACTGCCCCAAATAGGCAAAAAAAGGCCTGGCACAGGAGGGGGAAAAGGCCTGGCAGCGAAGGGGTTAAGACCAGTCAGCAAGCATGCAGGGCCGTTATGTTTTGCATGGACTCCCTTTAAAGGTGCCCTCTGGTTACATTGTATAATCCAACACTGGCATCAGTGTGGCCTCATTATTCTGAGTTGTTTGATACCAAAGAACCCAGGGTTCAGAGAGGACATCACGTAGCTGGGGAACTCATAATGACCAGCGTGCAGCACATGCATTTGTTATGATTTCCCTGCAGAACTACTATGTCTAAGAGTTAGCAAAAACACTTATGCCCTAACATGCATGATAGTGCACCCTGCCTTGGGGCTGTAAGACCTGCCAGAGGGGTGACTTACCTATATTGCATGCAGTGTTAGTGGACAGTGCACTCTTGGTGAGTGTAATATTGAGTTTACAACTTTGGATACATCTTGTGATGCACTTGGAATGGCAGTCTGCATGAGGCTGGTGTGATGTCTCTCAGAGTGGCACTATTGGTGCTGCAGCTCTGAGGGGCCCTCCTCAGTAGCCATACCCTAGGTACCGTGGGTACCATTTACTAGTAACTTACAAAGGTGGCTGAAGTGCCAAACTTAGTAAAGTTTTGAGGAAAGAGATCTGGTCCTGGGAGCCTGTTTAGCAGGGGCCCAGTGCACTTACAGTTTGAAACCACATCATTTTCCAGGCAAAAAGTGGGGGGCTAACCATTTTAAAAGAGCCCCTTCCTCACATCCACTACAGACCACATAATTACACTTCACATAATACCACTCCATGCAACATAATTCCACTCCAAGCCATATAATTATACTCCATGCAACAAAATTCAACACCAGATAAATCCACTGAACACAATTACATTAGAACCTACATAATTACACTCCACGCCACAGAATTCTAGTGGTGAGACCAATGAAAATAATAAGGCTAACCATACAAGAAAGTTAAGACTGCTTTTTAGGTTAAAGCTTAAGAAAGCAATTGCAACAATATAAGCATTGTGATCTGTGAAGTACACCTAATATTCAAACGTTCAGTAGTGTACAGTGGAACCCTAGATACTCACCTCTATGCGTCGATAATGAGTTCGCATTTCATACTGAACTCGATGTTTCTTAAAAATGTGTATTGATTTTAAAAGAGTTAGTCGCTCAATCTTCCGTGGTGGTTCATACCTTGAAAAAAATGTTTCAAATATTACTCATGGTAATGGGAGGCTCATCTCACAACTGATGCAATTTACATTTGTAAATGTCTTGTTGAGTTGTACTGTCCCAATGACATGAGTGGTTTCTTTTGTCCTTTTATCAATAACAGGCATACAAGAAAATGTATTAAAAACACAACACAGACTGTAGTAGCAACTATGATCTGGAACCTGGGCCACTGCAAAGTGGTAGTACAGAGAAAATAAATAAAATACAACTACGGGAACACAGCTAATCCTGTTCGAAATAAAGAATGCACTTTAAAACCCTGGCCACAAAATGTGACAATCAGAACGACTGGTGGGCCAGTCTTTCACATATTTAGAAAAAGCAAAGTTTATATTAACACTGGCGTAAATATAAGGATTTGTATGAATTTATTATCAACATTTTTAGATTGCACTTCATATATGCCCAGTGTAACAGCAAATAAAGGGCTTGTGTTCTACCTTTGGCTAACCTAGGCACCTAGCACATAAAGTAGCAAATGGTTCTTTGTTCCACAAGTGCTTGCACATCACATGGCCACTTGAGTACATCATGCATTAGAAACGTTTCACAGTAATGTGGGTCTCACTGTATTTTGGCTTTTGTCAAAGTGGGCTGCTTTATGAGCAAACTCGTAAACAGTAAGCGTTATCCAATCTGCGGTGTAATTTTTAAGCCCCGCTGATCAGGAAAAGCAAGATGTCTGGCTGTGAAAGACATTGTGAACCTACTGTAGGCTTACAGCCCAGCAACTGCTTAGCATAAGTTGGTTTATTGTCACTCTCATTTTCTTCAATGTTGTTTGTTGTTTTACCCTCTTGTGTTTGTCTCTCCCCTGAAGTGCAGCCTCTTTATAATGCTCTTGATTGGCTTCCTTGTACCCTTCCACTGCTGATATATGGGGAACTACATTTGGCTTTTTAGTTCAGCATTTAATTCCAGTAGAGTGCATGTATTCTAGCTCTCTCCCTCGTGATGCTTTCCTCCATCTCAAATACCTCCCTAATGCTGTTGCTACCCACTGCTTCCATTTTGTCTGTGAAAGCACAGTAACAGATATTTTTTCTGGGCTATGACTTAAGCCTAGACTTTAGGAGGTGTTTTGTTTTACTCCTACATTTCACATATAGCATGAAAACACAAGCTTTGTCACACAAAGGCTTCCAGCCCTATGTTTTGCAGAATAGACAATTAAATTGTGGGACAAATGCCACCTACAAAAGCATTTATCCAACCCTTTTTTCCATTTGTTGACAATGATCCTACACAGAAAAAGAGGGGATCTATCCTGAGATTTCTATATATTCCTAAGGCAATCAGTTTCTGAGGTACCACCTAGCTGAAGCATAAGTGCACAAGTATGGTGTTATAATAAAATCCATTAGGATTAAATGTCAACCTCTTTGCATTCAGTTTCGTATAACATACAGACTTTGATTAAAGAAGTTAGACAACAAACATAATACCCACCCACCTCCTTGCCCTCCCATTTCCATTCCAGTCCAGTATCTTTGTCACTTTTCCAATGTGCATTCAATAAGTTTGTCCATATCAGGTAATTATATACGTGGCCACGAAGCCAAAGATGGCGCACGCTTGATCCGTCTGCTCCGGAGGGGCCTAAACTTCTCCTGTTATCCTGGGCCTCCCCCCGGGCAAATTGACGGGGAGCGAGTGCGGGGACCCGTGTGGGCGACCCGAGCACCGGTGGAGCCCAGAGCGGGCCTGGCGGAGCCCGTCGGAGGCGGCCGGCGAGCCCCTCGGCCTTGGGCCTGTCGCCGCGTTAATGTCGGGAGCCGGACTGAGCGAGTGAGCGGATACGCGGCTGGGCGTGGGACCGCGCGCCGTTTGAGGGGGAGCCAGCCGACCGCGGCTGGGGAGACGGGGCGGCCCCCCTCCTGCCTGGGGGTTGCTGCAGGGCTGCTCGTGGAAGGCCTTGTGTTCCCGAGACCACGGAGGACAGTGTGACGGCGACCGGGGGTGCGTGCGGGCCCTCCGGCCCCACCCTTGCAAGTAAGGAGAAACGACCGGAGCCCCTGGCGGGGGGCCCGGCTGCCGGGAGCCTTGCTGTGGCGCCGACCCTGCGTGCGGCACACTGTGTCTGGCGGAGGGGGCCTCTGGTGTAGCGGACACCCACTTTGAGCACCGGCACACTCCTGTGAAACTGGGCCTGCCTGACCGGTCCGGTCCGGCCCCTGAAGTGGCGACTACTGTGATCGAACTGGTGTGGTGCCTCGTGTCCTGGTGCAACGCGCCCCGAGTCCACGGAGATCCTGAGCGAGAAAGCACGGGTCTCTGGTGCTGATGGGATTCTACCTGGCGGCCCCTGC
Organism: Pleurodeles waltl; assembly: GCF_031143425.1. Lineage (NCBI taxonomy): Eukaryota > Metazoa > Chordata > Amphibia > Caudata > Salamandridae > Pleurodeles > Pleurodeles waltl. The sequence goes on along the minus strand of NC_090444.1, from coordinate 229,298,285 downwards.
GGGCCTTGAACTGCGCTTGAGACGGAAGTCCTAGATGGGGGATCCCCTGAGCTAACGCACCGTGGTCGGATTCGCCACTGGGGGGGGGGGGGACGATCTCCTACGTAATCGATGTCCCCTAAGAACTGCCACAGGGCTAAAGTCATGGACGGCACAGCGACCCCCGGGCGCGGGGGGGGGGGGACGTGCGGGGTCCATTGCAGGTCGATGTACAGGACACCCTGGACAAAATATTGGGTGCGATAGAAGACACTAAGTTAACACTGCAACACGACATCAATCAGGTCGCGGTTGAACTGGGCCTCTTGAGGGCTGACCATCACAAATTATCGGACAGAGTCAAAGAGACAGAAACCACACTGGCCGACATCGCACCAAAACAAAAAGACCTGCAGGCCGAAATGTCGCATCTCAGAGATAGAGTGATGCGACTAGAGCGAAGAGCTGAGGACGCAGAGGGGAGAAGCCGGCGGAATAACGTGCGAGTGGTGGGCCTCCCGGAGGTGGCAGAAGGATCAAATATGGTAGAATTCCTGGAAAAATGGTTGAGCACAGTGGTGGCACCGGGCCGGCTGACTTCATTCTACACTCTGGAAAGAGCGCACCGCGTGCCTGCGAGACCCCTGGCACCGGGCAGGCCCCCCCGAGTGGTGATCGCAAGATTACTACACTATAGAGACAGGGACATCTTGCTACAAAGGGCGCGAGAAGAGGGCCCATTTAAGGTAGCAAATGGCGAAGTCACGCTGTTCCCGGACTTTACAGTAGAGGTACAGAGTAAGCGTGCCTCATACATGGCAGTCAAAAGGGCCCTAAGGGACGAAGGTATACAATATTCGTTGCTGTACCCGGCTAAGCTGAAAGTAATGCTTGACGGTAAAACAACATTTCTTCAAACCCCGGAGGAGGCATGGGAATGGCTGGAAACTCATGGGACCCAGACAGAGCGGCTCGGGAGGGGGGGCCCGACCGGGGGTGGACCGCGCCGGCCCCCCAGGGAAAGACGGACCCGAAGTCGCCCACGCTTGGCACCATCCCGGAACCAAAAAGAAAGTGGCAGAAGAGCAGCACTGGAGGCAGCGGCCCGTGTGAACGGAGAGGGGACCCCCCGGGAGGACTCTGGCGGTGAATCTGACGAGACTGTGATGTCATCGGCGGGGGGCTCGAGCAGCTCGGTGCAGGCCCCGGTAGTGACCCCACAAACTGCAGATGACCTCTGAGGCCCAGAGGCTTACCGGATACCCCGGGGCGGGCGCAAATGGTGCACTAATGTCCCCTCCGTGCAGGGCCACCCCCCTACTGGAATCTCGCCTGTACAGGTGGACTGGCGAGAACCGCAACTAAAAGATGAAACATGCTGCACTGTTGCACGGGTGTTTTTTCTGTTTTTGGGCAGCCTACTGTTTGAGAGGTGCCCTGGGGAGGGGGAGTTGGGATAAGCAGTTACTAGTTAGGATGGCAAGGGGTGGTGAATGGTTGCGTAACAACAGTGCTTCACTAAGGATCAGGGGACAGCAGATGGTAAAAGTAGCAAAGAGTAGCCAATGTAAATTTAAAAATCACCAACATGGCAGAATACAATTTCTTAACGTGGAACGTTAGAGGGATGGGGTCACCGGCCAAGCGACACAAAATACTGGCTTATTTAAAAAGGAGGAATATACAGGTAGCAATGCTACAGGAGACCCACCTGGCGGCTGGTGAACCTGAGAGATTGAGACGTAGGTGGAGGGGGCGGGTGTTCGCAACAGAGTACTCAGCGTACGCAAGGGGAGTAATGATCTGGATCCGTGCAGGGGTTCCCCTAGAGATAGAAGCTTCCAACATAGATCGTGAGGGGAGATTCGTGGTTCTGGAGGGACAGCTATGCGGCACACCGATTGTCCTGTGCTGCGTGTATGCCCCAAATCAGGACCAGATCCCCTTTTTGACGAGATTATCGAGCCACCTCACCCGCCAGAGGAGAGGAGAGCTTTTGGTTGGAGGGGACTTCAATAGTATATTAGATGTAGACTTGGATAGATCCTCCCCCCCACTACAGGGTGCAATGTCAAGTAAGATAGCTGGGAAACTTAGTGAATGGATGAGCTACTGGGGGCTAGTGGATATATGGCGGGAACAACACTTACATGACAGGGATTACTCATATTATTCGGGCCTTCACCGACTCCACACCAGAATCGACAGGGTGGCGTGTACGGCAGACCTTGCACGTGGGATGGTTCACTCAGAATATCTGGGCCGTACACTGTCCGACCACAGCGCCCTATTGGTAACATGGAGGGCAGCAGAGATTAGGCCCCCCATTCCGACCTGGAGATTCTCCCCTACAGCACTTGAGGACCCAGCATATAGAGACGCCCTGAGACAGCATCTGACTGACCATATTCAATTTAACAGTGGATCCACCACCTCTAGATCTACGGAATGGGAGGCCCTCAAGGTGGTGACAAGGGGTTTTTGTCTTGGACAATCGGCCGGAGTGAGACGCACACTTGAAAGGGAGCGGACTACGCTAGAGAAGATAATACATGAGGGAGAACTTACTCAGGGGACTGGCACACTAGTAAATGAGAAATATACTCAGGCAAAGAGAGACCATTCCCAGATCGAAGAACAACTTAGATGCCACAGCACACAAAAATACTTTGCCTCCCTACAATCTGAAGAGGGTAGGTCTGGGAAAATGTTAGCCTGGTTGGTGAAGCCGGGTGGAGATGCTGAGCCCATCACAAATGTGCTGGATAAGGAAGGGTCATGCAGAAGTAGACCAGGCCCTGTAAATTATGCATTCAAGGAATATTACACCTTTTTATATGGAAAACCGGCTGAAATCAGTACGGAGGTCTTTGATAATTACCTACAACATATACCTATAATGAGCCTGATGGCCGGAGACAGGGATAGGCTGGGGGGCCCAGTGACGGTGGTGGAGGTCAGTGAAGCTATAGCTCAATTAGCCTCAGGGAAGACCCCGGGAACAGACGGCCTCCCCATGGACTTTTATAAAAAATTCGAGAAGCAACTGACCCCCCAGTTGGTAGAGATGTATGCAGAATCGCTACAGAATGGGATAATGCCGTGCACCATGAGAGAGGCAATGGTAGTCCCACTCCCTAAGACAAAATCTAGGCAACCCTTGGTGACTGACTTCCGCCCCCTGTCAATGCTAAACAGTGATTTTAAAATACTAAGCAAGATCTTGGCCAACCGTTTACTCCCTCTTGTACCAACTCTGGTACATGTAGACCAGAATGGTTTCGTCCCGAATCGCAGCACCTCCTTAAACCTGAGACGTCTCTTTGCGGTCCTGAATATGCCTAGCGACATGAAACCTGCAGCAGGGGTGTTGCTCGCGGTGGATTTTGAGAAGGCATTTGACTCGATCAGATGGGACTACTTGAGAGCAGTGATGCTCCGTATGGGAATGGGTGAAGATTGGGTCAAATGGGTGGACTTGTTGTACACGTCACCGCTGGCAAGAGTGAGAACAGGTAAAACAGTATCCGGAACTTACCCAATTCACAGGGGAACCAGACAAGGTTGCCCATTGTCCCCACTGTTATTCGCCCTGGCCATCGAGCCGCTGGCGTCCCAGATGCGGCGGGAGGGCGTGGGTAGAGGAGTGGAATGGGGACACCAAGAACATATCATCTCGCTATATGCTGACGATATACTTGTCTACCTTAGGGACGGAGAGAAGGATCTCCCATGGGCGCTGGGAGTGCTGGAGAACTATGGGAACATATCTGGACTTTGCCTCAACCGTAGCAAGACATGCGTGTTCCCTATGGCTCCGGGCGGCGAACGCCTGACAACATGCCCTGGGGATATGATTTGGGCCCCTCGAACCTTTAAGTACTTGGGCATACAGGTGTTGCACGACAGGGCAGACTTGCGCGAGGGTAACCTGGGCAGAGCTCTACGATCTCTGAAGTCCTCGGTGGGGTTCTGGCGATCGCTGAAATTGACGATAATGGCCAGAGTAGCATTGTCCAAAATGGTAATGCTGCCCCGGCTTCTATACTACTTCGCTAACCTGCCCCTTCTGATTCCAACAGCGTGGTTTCGTGAACTAAACACCCTACTCAGGGAACTTATATGGGATGATGGCCGTAGACGCACCTCGCTCCAGATACTATGCAGGCCAACTAACAAGGGGGGTCTAGGAGCACCAGATTTTGAAGCCTACTACCTGGCATCCCAGCTGCAATGGGTTGCCGGGTGGCTCACAGGTAAGGGTCACCTGGAGAGGTACGCCGACCAAGTAGTGGAGGACATAAATCAGTTCATTGCTCAAATGACAAATAGGAAGCTTAATTCCCACATGCACAGCCCGATGACAAAAGTGGCGTCAGCATGTTGGAAGAGGTGCGTGAAAAGGGATGGCACTGTCCCCCCGTACTCTCCGGCCCTACCCCTGGCGGTACTTACGATCGAGGCTGGTGAGAGGAACCTGGGAGGCATGAGCCTCGGAACCTGGAGGAGAGCAGGAATAGAAACGGTGGGAGACCTGTTTCAGGAGGGAGTGTTGAGGTCCTTTACTAATCTTGTTGACAGTGGAGTCTCCCCGGGTCAGTTCCTTATGTATCATAAACTGATACATGTGCTGAAAACGCACTGGATCACGGTCAACGCGGAACCAGCCACCCACAGGGTGCTGCATCTCCTATTGACATCAGGAGATGAGTCCCATCTGATATCTAAATTATACCGAGTTCAAGTTGAGGATGCACTAGATTCCCTGCGGCCACTGAGAGAGAGATGGGGGAGGACAGTCGGTAGGGAACCGTCAGATGCGGAATGGAACAGAGCTTTGGCTTACCCCCGGTCCGTCGCTCGCAGCACGCGCCTGAGATATATACAATATAATTACCTCCACAGAACGTACCTCACCCCACATCGGCTAACAGTAATCTATGAGGGAGTTCCTAGGGTGTGCCCCAGATGTAAAAATGTAGACGCAAATTTTGACCACATGGTATGGACCTGTCCAGAGATCCAGCTGGGGTGGGAAGAGGTGATGTCCGACCTATCGAGACTCCTTAATATGAACCTGACTCCGACCCCTGACAGATGTTTGATGGGCTTTGGGAATGGGTTGCCGCGGGGAAGAGTGGAGACCCGATTTCTGAATCTGGCACTGGTATTATATAGGAGACAGATCACAAAGAACTGGAAGGCACAGTTTCGCCCCCCCCGGGTTGGGTGGAGACAAGACGTTACAACATGGGCTAGAGCCGAACTCCAGGTCCTGAAGAGCGAGGAGGGGAGGGGACTGCGTCGCCACCCTATAGCACAGAAATGGGAAGTAGCAATGACAAGCTGGGACAATATATTGAGAACAGCGGACGCAGACACTCCAACAGGAGTGGAGACTGGATAAACATAGGAAGGGAGGAAATGTTGCCTCGCCCTCTAGGACATAAGGGAAGACACGATAAGGCAGAGATTAAACAAAAGGCGGACAACAGGGGACAGAGCCCATGACATTGATTAACAGACAGGCTGGACCCGGTAGACGCCCCACCCACCTGAAACCAGACAAGTCTATGAGTAATGCCACCATACATACTGGAAAAGCCAAGAAATGGCATCCCCCTGCATTAGCAGCCTCCACCCACTACTTTGCCATCGTGTTTAAGTTTAAGTTAATTAATGTTTGAAACGAGTTAAAGGTGTTGTATAATAGCTAGAAAAACATGACTCTGCTACACTAGGCCAATTGGGCAACCCATACGAGAAGAAGCGCCATTGATGTTCTACTCTTGCATACGTTTAAAGTATAAAGGTTATCGAATAATTAATGAAGTAGAACATTCAAACAATGTAGACAGTAGTGATATTAACACTGTTATGCACTAACACGAAGCAAACAAGATGGTGCTGTAAACATAATACTGTTTATTGAATGATAAAATGTTAATAAAAAATATATTTTTTTTAAAAATCAGGTAATTATATGCAGTATTTCCCGCAGTATCCCATGTTGCCTACATGCCAAACTAACAAGCTTCAAATATATGTCTAAGGTTGTAGCTCTTCAGCATATTCAGCATCTTTGAACAACGCAGTTCTCTAACTTCTCCTAGGTGAATAGGAAAGCATTATGTGCCACTGTTTCTGACAATCTTGCGCCCTCTCATGTGTAGGAAGAAACAGGGACCTGGGAGTTAGACAGTGTTATGCATGACTTGTCTGCCTTTTAGTAACCTTTAGTTCTTATAGAAACAGATGTGAACTTCTGTTAACACATTAGGGATTTTCCATGTCCCTGGCGATGGAAATAAGTTAAACACGAGCCACTTCAATTGCACATTTTCTGAGAGTAGTTTTAATCAATCACTTTCCATTCTTGTTAAATGAAAGATGAAAAAACAGAAGAGTTATGATGTACTTACACCTTTTCAATAGAGATGCCAAGTTCCTTGGCCGCATGCACAGCAAAATACTCATAGCTGTCCAATACACTTTTGTCATGTCCCTTGACTAAAACTCTTATTTGCTTGTATAAAGTGTCTGGATTTTCAGAAATCGATATCTGCGGAACAAGAACAAAATAGTGACAAACGGTGTATGAACAAACAGCTACAAATCAAGGATCACATGAGCTCAAGAATACAAGGCAGATACACCTGTACTTTGCATAGTGATAGACCTGAACATAGGTTTTTCCTGGCTCTTTCTAAAATTCTAATTTATTTTAGTTGTATTAGCATTAATATGAGGATTCACTCATAGTAATGGTGCAATCGATTCAGTTGCTGATATAATCCAAATAAATTCAAGTCTAGAGCCACTGCATGTTAAGTTATGATCATATATATAATTCAGTTTGCTACTAGCACGGAGTTGTATTGCTGTCTGGGGCTTTGATCGCAGCCCACAGCCTGGTTCTTTGGTGAGGATTTCTTGTGGATCCTCTGTTCTAGTCATTCAAAGGTTGGGTTGCAGGCACGGTCTTGTTCTATGAACTGTGGGTGCATGATTTTCAGGTAGGTGTGACTGTTTCACAGACATCGCCACATAGTAGTGGCTTTGGTCATTGGAGAAAAGCCACAAACTTCCATTGTTAATCTTGCCTAATGAAAAATAATAAGACAAACATAATAGACCATACCAGATCCTGTTGTTTGCCTTCTTTAGGTATACACTAACTGTGTACTGAACTACCATGGCAGTCCTCGCTCTTGTTCAAATACCCAATTGAAAAGCCATTAGGCTTGGCAATGTGCACCTATTGGGATCCTATAAATGTTACAGTCTGGCTACAGACAGCTTTATTTATCTTCGCAGACAGCATTGGAACCAATACTTTAACATACGAGAGTGGGCTTTGAGACTGCCCCTGCACATGATTTTTTTGTCTATCTTACTTTCATGTTTGTCATCCGATGGCCTGCTTCTATATTCTAGTGTTTGCTCTGTCCAGAGGAGCCTTTCAGTCTTATGTTTTCTTTAACTGTATGGATCCTTTCATAGCTAATGTCAGGGAACTCCTTTTTTTCAGCATCCAGTATCCTCATTAGATTCTGGACGCAATAAGCACAAGTTTTGAAACATTGGCTACAGAAAACAACAGGCTCATAAAAAGTCAACACCGGCATTGGCACTATCTTGGAATTCTGTTTTAAGAGGCTAGGTTTAATACAGAAAGGGATCCAAATATTTTCCCACCTCTCTCAGCACTAGCATTTAATTGTATCTGGTTAAGGGCCACCTACAAGCTGATGTTACGCGAGAGTGCTACACATGGGAAAATGTGGTAATAAAAAAAAAAGTAGGGAAGATTGATACAGTTCCACTTTTAATTATGACATTGATGAAGTCAGTGAGGTGTCATCTATGACGGAATGTTTAAGGGCATTAGCAGTGCATTTGGTAGAGCTATGTTTATATAGCTCAACATATCTGCCACATTTCTGTGGTTTTTAGGATTTGGATCATAACTATAATGTCCTTTTAATGTTTTTTTTTTATTTTCTTTTTAAAAATGTTGGTTAGTTATTGATCTGATTAGACAATCTTAACTTCACTTAAAAGTTTTTTTTTGCTGTTGGTCACAGATATACTTACAGTGGTATAATTACCTCTGTAGTGAAAGATAACAACACTCTGTGGGCAACCCCATTTTACATTGTTAGTAATGTTGCCCCTCGTCATCTAATTTTTACCACACTATGAAAAAAACAGTTTTAAATTCAGGCTGTGATCGTCTGAATGTTATTGTGTTCAGTTAAGGGGGGGGGAACTTGGTAGGAAGGTCCCCAAAGAAGTGTTTTTTTCATTGAACACATACATTTTCACTAGGCAAATTTCTCTGCAATTACAAAAAAATTACAGCTGAATCAAAGTACACCACCTGTGGTGTTCACATATTGCTTGCCCCCATTTTATGCCTTTTCTGGGTTGGTGCTTTTTCATTCAGACACTGTTGAGATACATTTAAAAAACAAAGAGGCCATCCTCCATGTCCAAAGTCAGTTTATTTAAAATAATAATCTCAAACAGTGCCACCTTTTTCAAAATGTATTGTCGCTGGCATTTGTTTGTGAAAGGTGGCAATGTTCATGAACATTACCCATTGTCATTTGTTTGGCAGGCTGAGAGATTCCAGCTAATCATATGTGCTAAAAGGAGAATCATGAGAACAGATTCTACATTCGTAAGAGCAGAGTATGTGACTTGCCCAATTGGGTAACTCCCTTTCCTGGCTTTTTAAACAGACCTGAGCGAGATCAAAGCACTTTAACCCTCACACCTCTCTTGTCTGGCCTAGCCAGGACCATGGAAAGGGGAGGGTAAAAAATACAATCCACCTTGCTCCCCACCATCCTGCGTTTCACCACTCCCTGACCTGCTGAAGGGCAGCTGATTTGCTATTATTTCATTTTCTACCCCACTTTCTACTTAAGGACAGAGATGTTCATTTCCTTCATCATCACTATCTACCTTCCCCAAGGGGAAGTTTGTAATGTTTCCACGCCTTGCCCAGAAGTTGGAAAATCCTCCTGTTTTGACCAAAGTTGGGGGATGTTTCCAGATGCCTCACCCACTTCTGCCTTGTCAAACAGATGGATTTGGCTGTTCTTCCACCCAACCCCAGTTTTTCCTAAGGGCAGAGCAGTTTTGTGCACCCCATGCATTTCCCAAAAGAGGTCTACTGGTGTCTTTGAAATTCCCAGCATTTCCTTAAGGGCTGAGAGGATATGTATACCCTCTGCCTTGTGGGAGTGCAAGGGGTAACTTTGGCACTTGTAAAAAAAAAAAAAAAATAATTAAGAAGGTGGGCTGGGCAACTGAGGGCTGCCTGGTGCCCTGTTCATTCTTGAGAACATGGCAATTACAAAAGCAACCAGCACACCGGGGCAGCTGCGAGCTGCCATGCTTCTACTTGGTCTGCAACATTAGCCTTGTCCAAAGGGAGGTGGGGGTTATTTGGTTCCCCTGCTTTTCTCCTAGGAATGGGGGTATTTCATGCCCCTCTACCCGAAACTGCCTTGCCCTAGATTGGGCAAGTGTATTTTTGTCTGCTAAAGGCTTTCCCGGGTCTCATTAATGCTTTTACTGAAGGAGGCCTAGGACAGATGGTGTGTGCGTTGTTTTTTTCTTTTTCTTAAGTAAGCGCAAATAATCACCACAACACCACCCTGCCCTTGTGCAAATCGGGGACTAGGACACATAAGGCCTTCCAGACAAAATGGTACGGGAAGATGCCACCCTTGGATGAACCAAACCTTCCCTGCAAAGTTGGATGGGTTCCTGTACACTGGAGCAGCCATCAACTGCCCTGCTTGCAAGTTTTATTTTTGTTTGTGTTTTTTTTTCTTTTTTTTTTTTAAACGTAAATGCCCCGCTGCTCTGCCTTTGCCATGGTGGCACACTAGACCTTTCCATGCCTCAGGCAAGGGAGGGATTGGCACGGCATCCTCCTGCCCCTGCCCCAGCACTTGGGCAGGATTGGGTGAGAGGCCAAAACAAAGCCCTCAGCACCTAGCAGTGGTGGCCGGGTAAGGATGCAAAAAACTCCCTGTCTGTAAGATAAAGTGTAGGAAAGTGCCCACGTGGCATGGTTACCCCCCTACTTTTTGTCTGATATTGATGCCATCTTTGATTGAGAGTGTGCTGAGATCCTGTTAACCAGGCCCGAGCACGAGTGTTCTTTCCCAAAATCTGTACCTCTGTTTCCGCAATTGGCACACTCCTGGCACACAGTTAAGTACCTTGTAAAAGGTATCTATGGTACCAAGGACTCTGTGGCCAGGGAAGGACCCCAAGGGCTGCGGCAGGTATTATGCCACCCTGGAGGATCCCTCACCAAGCACATGCACACTGCCTTTGCAGCTTGTGTGTGCTGTGCCATGCCCACAAACCACTCATGTGGCATAGGTAAGTTACCCCTCTAGCAGGCTTTACAGCCCTAAGGCAGTGTGCACTATACCACAGGTGAGGGCATAGCTGCATGAGCAATATGCCCCTACAGTGTCTAAGTCCATTCTTAGACATTGTAAGTGCAGTGTGGCCATATCGAGTGTATGGTCTGGGAGTTTGTCATTACGAACTCCACAGCTCCATAATGGCTTCACTGAATACTGGGAAGTTTGGTATCAAACTTCTCAGCACAATAAACCCACACTGATGCCAGTGTTGGATTTATTGAACAATGCACCCATCTTAGAGATGCCCTCTGTATTTTGCCCAACCCTTTAGTGTAGGACTGACTGGTCTGTGCCAGCCTGCCACTAAGAGACGAGTTTCTGGCCACATGGGGTGAGGGCCTTTGTGCTCGATGTAGCCAGAAACAAAGCCTGTGCTGGGTGGAGGGGCCTCACACCTCCACCCTGCAGGAACTTTAACACCTGGCGGTGTGCATCAAAGCCTCAAGCCTTTTGTTACAGCGCCCCAGGGCACTCCAGCTAGTGGAGTTACCCCCCTATCCCCCCCCCCACCCAGACTAAGCCCTGATTTTGGTGGCAAGTCCGGCGTGAAAATTAAGGAAAGCAGGAAGAAGTGACCACACCAGCTGGGACCATCCCTAAGGTGCCAAGAGCTGAGGTGACCCCCTCCCTGCAGAATCCTCCATCTTGGTTTGGAGGACAGGGGCCAATAGGGTTAGCTTTGTGTCTCCCTCCCCAAGAGAATGGACACAAGAAGAGTGTAGCCACCCTCAGGGTCAGTAGCCGTTGGCTACTGCCCTCTGAATCCAGGACTTAAGGGCTCCCCTGAACCCAGTTTGTCAGATTCCTGGCGACCTCACAAGAAGAAAGAAGAAGGACCTCTAAGCTGAAACCCCAGCAGGGAAGAAGGAAGATGAAAATAGACTTGGCCCCAGCCCTACCGGCCTGTCTCCTGCTTCAGAGGACCTGCAGAAGTGAAGCAATGAATCCTGCGGGTCCAGCGACCTCTGCCAAACCTCCAGAGGACTGCCTGCATCACAGAGGACCAAGAACTTCCATTGGCAGCGGCCCTGTCCAAGAAGGGACTACATCTAAGGACTCCAGAGCCTCCCTGGATCCGCGAGTCCTGGCCTCTCTGCACCCGACGCCCACGACCCATGTCCAGGTGGCCCAACCGACTAGGGAGGGTCCCCAGGCGATTCAGAGCAAGTGCACATGCTCGGTTGGCCTCTCCTGTCCCCCACAATGACGTCTGCAGTATGAATCCAGAGGACCCCCGAACGTGAAAGCTCCGGGTGAAGATATCCAACGCCAAAAGGTACACTGCACCCGCAGCCCCCAGGCCTTGGAGAACCCGACCTTTGGTGCAGCAATGCTCAGCAGGCGGCCCTCGTACTTGTCCAGCCTGTGGTTTTCTGGAACTAACCCCCTGGACCCACCCTGCAGCATCTAAGTGACCCCCGGGGTACCCTCTGATAAGCCTAACTGCTTAACCACACTACCACAAAAAGGGAGCATTAGTATTACCTACTTTAGCCTCTTTTAAGCCTCTGAGGAACCCCTGGACTCTGTACACAATAGATCTTATTTTGATATAGTATATACAGAGCCAGCTTCCTACATAAAGTGAATGCAGTGAGGGGGCAGGAAATGTTTCCTCCCCTTGGAAAAAGCTAGGGTTTGAAATACCAGTCTGCCTAGGCAAGTGGGTGCCGAAACACAGAGGGATGTAACCAATTTAATCCTCACCGGCCATTCGGCAAAGCCGGGAGTGATTATTTGCGACATCGCTGTCTTGGGGCAAGGCTGGGCTGCATTTGTAAATCCTCCCACAGGCATGGAAGAGGTGTCGTTGAAGGATCTGTCAGTCGCCAGGACCTTTTGATTTTACTAAAATTATGTGCATAATATTCTTACTTGTAGGGGCTTTCTGACAACTCTCCTCAGTCATTGGTTTGTTTTGTGTCAGTCACATTTTCTTCCACCCACTATAGCATTCAGCATGGGACAATGGGTGAGCCCACTTCAGCCATGGGCTAACTTCACTGCGAGAGACAGCACTCTGCCCTTTTACAAGAGGCACATCTACACCCAAAGAGGTTTGATTCAGTGCCAGGGACTACTATAGCAATGTATGCTTTTTAGACTAAAAATATTTTGCCTTTTAGGCATTTTTAATTCATGTATTTATTTATTTGACAAGGGTCCTGCAGTTTCCAAAACAACGTTTTTTTTTAAAAAATCTTGACAAGACAAAACAAACACTGACAATGCTAAAACGTTGGGTGCAAACACCTGACCTATTGGCTTTGCTAATGCTAGTTTATTTTTTCTCACTCCCTGGCCTGTTACACAGGCACTAAAGAGATATGTCCTAAAAGGATGGGCCTTCAACCCATCCACTTACGCATAGTTCAGCACCATGCCTCCAGATGTTAAATTTTCTCTGAAGCACACAACATTAGTTGGAATTTCGTAGAGGAAATGCAGCCAATCACTTCATGTAATGAACATTGTCAACTTTAGTTAATGGATGTTCAGGATGCTGATTTCTTTCTCTCTTTTTTTTTTTTATTTAAAGGAAAGTTCTTAAGTTTAAGAATATTATTAACTGAAATATACTGAACTAGCCACATACCCAATGCCCACTTTGTTTTTTTGCTTATAACTCAAAAACGACTGTACAAAAATACACCAAACCAAGTAAAGGCACCAAATGGAGGTGAGCACTATATGCATGTCAAACATTGGTTTACTTTCAATCTACCAAACAGAAGCTATTTTCTGAACATGCCTAAGGGAACTTTCATGTTTAATGAAAAATAACTTCTTTTGGACTCAGCTTTAGAAATCTTTCCCCTTTCACTAATCTTCACCAGTTTTGGCAGGGCCAGCACATGAATTTCATGAGTATAGTTCAAATGACCATCCAAGTGGCATTTTTCTGCGTAGTTTTGAGCTTTTCAAATTGCATGGTAGCGGGGATACGTCTTTTTGTTGAGTCTCTTTAATGATGAGCATGGCGTAATTCTTGGTCATATTTCCTATGAATATCAGAGGAGCACTGTCTGGCTGTTTTTATGTCTGGTTTTGTAATAAGTCTTGTGATGTGTGTGTTGTGTATGGACCAGTACCAAACTGTCACTTCCAGATCCGCTTCTATCAAACATGTCTAATAGTCACACACCAGCATCTATCAAAGATAGCTAGAAATTCCAAAACACTAGTCTGTCTCAGGTATTTGACCGGGTGGGTTTTAAAGGAGCGAAAGCTGGAGAAAAACCAGGAAATATACAAAAGAAAAGTGATCGGTGGAATTCTTGACTTAATCTTAGCCAATGGTAATTACTCGGGCTGCATCCCAGTCCATCGTTATTTTGCACATCATGCCAACTCAGTTTGGACCCAGCCATACGCAAGTCAGTCTTGACCCTGCTCCAATAAGAACAGCCCAGCCCAAACTGCCTTGCCAGGTCCTCCTCAAACTGGAACACAAGCAAACCAGAACCAGTTTCATTCTGAACTAAGCTACACCAGACTGACGAACCCCAATCAGGGCGAAACTGGTCTTGAGTTGCCTGTATTCTGGTTCAGAGAGGATCTGGCCTCGCAATCTGTCAGGACTAATCCTTAGGGAGCAGGGCCAAGACCGACTTGCATATGGCTGGGTCCAAACTGAGGTAGCTTTGTGGGTAAAAGAACGACAAATTGGAATACTACACAGAGTGACTGTCAGTTGTCACTTACTGAAAGCATTTCTCCCATCACCTTTTGTGTAATTTATGTAACACCCTTAGTGGCCAATGGTATGCCTAGATGGGGGTCCCATGCTCACGGGCAAGAGGAACCAAGCTACACCTGACCAAAGAGCCCCAATCAGGGTGAAGACGGTCTAGAGTTGCTTGTGCTTCAGTTCAGAGAGTACCCGGCTTGGCAGCTCAGTGGGCAGTGCCTCTGGTGGCAGGGTCAAGACTTATATGCATATGACAGCATCCAAACTCAGGTGGCATGGTGGGCAAAACAACAATGAGTTGCAATGCTACCCCAAGCAATTGACAGTGATTAGACTTACTGCAAGCATTTCTCCAGTCACCTTTTGTGTGTTTGAAACAGCAGGCAAGAAAGAAGAGGCATATTGGTAGAAGTCACTTCTACCACTGATGGTAACTATAAGAAGGTAGATGTACAGGCCTCAGGTTTGTGATTAATACTGTGCTGGTACAATAACAGGAGAGGCTGTGATAGCAAAACACAGTACCCTGCCAAATGCAAGCTTGCCATGAAATGTTAGGCAATCACTGAATATGTATACATATGGGCTATATAGATTAATATATACATGAGTATTTTTTAACTAAGGCTGCGGCCAGTGAATAACTACATTGTGTGATTGTTCCCTTCTGGTGATCTGCAGAGCATGCTTTGCTGTCCTTTCCTAACACATGTTGCCTAGAGCCAGCATAGCACATCCCCTTCACCTCCACCACATCATACACACTCCCTCTTAGTCTTGTGCAGCCAGTGCCATTAGCCCTACTCCACCTTCCCATAGAGTTGCACTCAGCTGGTGACAGAGCGTCCCCCCACCTCTGCTTGTATGTACTGTTGGTTTAGTGGTGTCCTGGAGCTGCCTTCAGTAATGTGTCTGGAGCTGCTGGTAAATGGAGATTTAAATGTGGTGTAAGCAGACCAATGTAGGGCATAATAATCTCTAAGGTGCTTGCATATTAAAAAGGTCAGTCTAGAGATAACCTCATGTTCTCTTTAAGAATAACCTCGGGCAAATAGCAATGGGACTTCACAAAGGTTAAAAGGTTGGGGTAGTTTCCGATGCATTTTAGTCCAGAGAAAAAAGGAGAGATTACAGTACCGCTGGTTGTACTGATCAGAGATTTCTTGAAAGTGAGCTAGAGGCACTGAGGGACACGACAGGGCTATGGGAAGGCTAAGGTATGTCTAGAAATCACAGACTGATGCTTCTCCAGTATGTCCAGAAATTTCACCATAGCATCTCTAAAGGAAGTCTAAGAATCACAGACCCGCACAAGGTTTGTAAATATCTCATATATGACTGGACTTGTACACTGTGGTATGTATGCATCTTTCTCCTTCCCTAAGCTTTATTGTGTGTCTGTGTGTCACACAAAAAAAATGAGGGAAAACTGGAATTTAGCAGAACCCCTGGACATCACTAATGGCTTCAAATAACTGCATCTTCTTCTTCTAAATTTCCCTGACCAGCCATTAATTATGCACCTACAGACATTTTACCTTTTCTCTCCAAATTTACAGCCGCTCATGCTCTCTAGCCACGGATATGTCTACATACAATATATACATATATTACTTGAATTAATTTGGTTCTGTAAATCTTCTCTGCTACAGCCTCACATCCCATGTGCTCCAATTATCTGGTTAAATGCAGTGCATACATTTATCTACTTCATCATTTGCATTCATATATTTACTCATTATGCTGCTGTGTGTGTATTTATTATGTATCGTGTGCAAATAATATGGACATTCGTTTTTTCACCTTTGCATTTATAGTAAAAATTGCACATTTTATTGATTTA